>NC_061509.1:189311481-189343174 GCF_022539505.1 Lolium rigidum
CGCAAAACAAGTTCCAATAAAGGAAGAGGAAAGAAGAGGACATTGCGGGCGAGATTGAACACCTTTTTTATGTGTTAAGTTGAGGCCTCGTTTAGCTGACGATTTCGACTTAGGCCTAACAGCATGGGCGTACGCAGCGGGGGGGGGGCACCCAGAATTGTTGAAAACGTTTTTGATACACCTAATTTAAGTGCTGAAAAAGGCCCAATAAGCTTGTCTCGTATCAAGGATCGACGAGAGACCAGGTGAGCGACCACACAATTCCCCGCCGCGCCGCCGCCAATCTCTCGCTTCGCCCTCTACGCTCTCTCCCGTCCGGGGCTGTCACCCGCCTGTTAGCCTATCCGCTCGTCACTGCCCCCTTTCTGGACTCCCTCTGCACTTCTGAGGCTTGCGGATGGCCGCCGCTCGACGCTCAAAAAAGAAGCGGGCTGGGGCTCGGCCGCCGCAGCGCTGGTCGCTGACCGCCATTGTACACCTTCCCCGGCTCTTCCCGCCGGCCGCCATACCACTGTGCTCTAGCAGGTCCACGTCCAGTGTCCGCTTCCGCCTCCCCATTCTCTGTTTCTATTTCCATGTGCTATACTGTGTGTTAGTGTTAAGTGTTCAAAACTTAAAATTGCCCATATTCAGCTATTCTCCCCACATTGAAAAGTTTAGTTTTTAATAATTCCTAAAATAATGAATCGATGTTCAGAAAATGGGTGCTTGTTGTATGCAACAAAAATGTAAAGTACTAAAGATATTTTCCTCACTGAGTTGCATATATGTAGCAAAATGTTGAGGTGGTTGTGGACGATCTCAAAAACGCGGACACGCGGCGCCCGCCCCGCCGGCGGCCGGAGCGGCGGCGGCGAGACGGAAACCCTAGCGCGTGGTTCCACCGAGCTCCTTGTGTTGTACACATTGTTTCTTAGTTTTTCAGAATTTCAAAGTTGATCCGACTATTTTGGCATTCACCCTCCATATTAAGTCGAGCTTCTAAATATCTAAATATCCAAACAGAAATATTGGCATTCAATCTCAATATCCTAGGTTATCAACATTCAACAAAACGCAATGCCAAGTCTCCCAATATAAACATCCCAACAGAGCCTTATATATTGTTCATTTGGCAAACGTTTTTCACAATTTTGACGGCGCAAATTTTTTTTTTGGGGGGTGTGCCCCCTCCAATTCTTTGCTGCGTCCGCCACTGCCTAACAGCTCAGCACACCCACAAATAAATCTCCTTGCGCGCACCACTGTCAGCAAAAATAACAAAATTAGCACGCAAGATTAAGAATGAAGTGAATTTAAGTAACTTGGTTAGCTTTTCAAGCAATATATTCAGAGAAAGAGCACACATGTTCGGCTCGAAATAATCGTAAGAGAAGAACAATAAATCTAAGGCACCCCATGATACGTCTCCGACGTATCGATAATTTCTTATGTTCCATGCCACATTATTGATGATATCTACATGTTTTATGCATACTTTATGTCATATTTATGCATTTTCCGGCACTAACCTATTAACGAGATGCCGAAGAGCCAGCTTGTTGTTTTCTGCTGTTTTTGGTTTCAGAAATCCTAGTAAGGAAATATTCTCGGAATTGGACGAAATCAACGCCCAGGGTCCTATTTTTCCACGAAGCTTCCAGAAGACCGAAAGGGAAACGAATTGAGGCGACGAGGCGGCGACACGCCAGGGCGGCGCGGCCCACCTCCTGGCCGCGCGTCCCTGTTGTGTGGGCCCCTCGCGGTGCCTCTTGACCTGCCCTTCCGCCTACATATAGTCTTCGTCGCGAAACCCCCAGAGCCACGATACGGAAAACCTTCCAGAGACGCCGCCGCCGCCAATCCCATCTCGGGGGATTCAGGAGATCGCCTCCGGCACCCTGCCGGAGAGGGGAATCATCTCCCGGAGGACTCTTCACCGCCATGGTCGCCTCCGGAGTGATGAGTGAGTAGTTCACCCCTGGACTATGGGTCCATAGCAGTAGCTAGATGGTCGTCTTCTCCTAATTGTGCTTCATTGTCGGATCTTGTGAGCTGCCTAACATGATCAAGATCATCTATCCGTAATGCTATATGTTGTGTTTGTCGGGATCCGATGGATAGAGAATACTATGTTATGTTGATTATCAATCTATTACCTATGTGTTGTTTATGATCTTGCATGCTCTCCGTTATTAGTAGAGGCTCTGGCCAAGTTTTTACTCTCATCTCCAAGAGGGAGTATTTATGCTCGATAGTGGGTTCATGCCTCCATTAAATCTGGGACAGTGACGTAAAGTTCTAAGGTTGTGGATGTGCTGTTGCCACTAGGGATAAAACATTGATGCTATGTCCGAGGATGTAGTTATTGATTACATTACGCACCATACTTAATGCAATTGTCCGTTGTTTGCAACTTAATACCGGAAGGGGTTCGGATGATAACCTGAAGGTGGACTTTTTAGGCATAGATGCATGCTGGATAGCGGTCTATGTACTTTGTCGTAATGCCCAATTAAATCTCACTATACTTAACATATCATGTATGTGCATGGTCATGCCCTCTCTATTTGTCAATTGCCCGACTGTAATTTGTTCACCCAACATGCTATTTATCTTATGGGAGAGACACCTCTAGTGAACTGTGGACCCCGGTCCATTCTTTTACATTGAATATAATCTACTGCAATACTTGTTCTACTGTTTTCTTGAAACAATCATCATCCACACACTATACATCTAATCCTTTGTTACAGCAAACCGGTGAGATTGACAACCTCACTGTTTCGTTGGGGCAAAGTACTTTGGTTGTGTTGTGCAGGTTCCACGTTGGCGCCGGAATCCCTGGTGTTGCGCCGCACTACATCCCGCCGCCATCAACCTTCAACGTGCTTCTTGGCTCCTCCCGGTTCGATAAACCTTGGTTTCTTTCTGAGGGAAAACTTGCTGCTGTACACATCACACCTTCCTCTTGGGGTTCCCAACGGACGTGTGCTTTACACGCCATCAAGCATTTTTTCTGGCGCCGTTGCCGGGGAACTGAAGAAAAGTTACTCCACAAAGATTTCTAACTCCCACGTCAACTGCACGCCAGCATTTTTTCTGGCGCCGTTGCCGGGAGATCAAGACACGCTGCAAGGGGAGTCTCCACAATCCAATCTCTTTACTTTGTTTTTGTCTTGCTTTATTTTATTTACTACTTTGTTTGCTGCATTATATCAAAACATAAAAAAATTAGTTGCTAGCTTTACTTTATTTACGGTCTTGTTCTCTATATCAAAAACACAAAAAAATTAGTTACTTGCATTTGCTTTACTTATTTCAACATGTTTCATTTTAATTTTATTGTAAAAGATATACCTGTGGGACAAGGGTCTATAATTGGAAGAGATAATATAGAAGAATTTTTCACCCATGTTAGTATGCATGAAGATCTTAAAGATATACCCCTTGCAAAAGTTGTCCCTACTTATGAAGATGCCCCTGTTTGTTTGGTACGCATGATGGAAGCTAGATTTATTAGTCTCAACCCCATGATACAACACATGTTTCTTACACTTTCTGATATGGAGCGGGGAGAGAAGAGAGATTTTGTTCTAAAAGTCTTAGTGCGAGAATTTGCAGATATAGCTAAAGAAGCTAGAAAAGTTTTAGTAAGCATGAGAGGCTTGGTACAATCACCGATTTTATAAGAACACTTGAAAAAATGGATATGGATAGAATTAAGTACACTAATAGTGTAAATAATGGTGGGGAGATTAAAGCACCAATACCATGTAAGCTCCTAGCGATGCATGAAGCTCTAGATGATAATTATGCTTGGCTTGTTCCTGAAAATTTATTTGATGAGAGTAGCAAGCCCAAGACTAATGAAAAGGGAGCCGCTGAAACTTATGTATCCAACATACTATGCATGGTTGAGAAAACTTCCAACACCTCTGGTAATGATGTCAATGCTCCATCTCTTGATAACACTTGATATACACTTTCTGCGCCTAGCTGAAAGGCGTTAAAGAAAAGCGCTTATGGGAGACAACCCATGTTTTTACTACAGTACCTTTATTTTTTATTTGAGTCTTGGAAGTTGTTTACTACTGTAGCAATCTCTCATTATCTTAGTTTTGTGCATTGTTGTGCCAAGTAAAGTCGTTGATAGTAAGGTTCATACTAGATTTGGATTACTGCGCAGAAACAGATTTCTTTGCTGTCACGAATTTCGACCTGCCTCTCTGTAGGTATCTCAGACAAATATGCCTATTTACGTGCGTGATCCTCAGATATGTACGCAACTTTCATTCAATTTGAGCATTTTCATTTGAGCAAGTCTGGTGCCTCAATAAAATCCGTCTTTACGGACTGTTCGTTTTGACAGATTCTGCCTTTTATTTCGCATTGCCTCTTTTGCTATGATGGATGAATTTCTTTGTTCCATTAATGTGCAGTAGCTTTGTGCAATGTCCAGAAGTGTTAAGAATGATTATGTCACCTCTGAACATGTGAATTTTTATTATGCACTAACCCTCTAATGAGTTGTTTCGAGTTTGGTGTGGAGGAAGTTTTGAAGGATCAAGAGAGGAGGATGATACGATATGATCAAGGAGAGTGAAAGCTCTAAGCTTGGGGATGCCCCGGTGGTTCACCCCTGCATATTTCAAGAAGACTCAAGCGTCTAAGCTTGGGGATGCCCAAGGCATCCCCTTCTTCATCGACAACATTATCAGGTTCCTCCCCTGAAACTATATTTTTATTCCATCACATCTTATGTGCTTTGCTTGGAGCGTCGGTTTGTTTTTGTTTTTGTTTTTGTTTGAATAAAATGGATTCTAGCATTCATTGTGTGGGAGAGAGACACGCTCCGCTGTTGCATATGGACAAATATGTCCTTAGGCTTTACTCATAGTATTCATGGCGAAGGTTGAATCTTCTTCGTTAAATTGTTATATGGTTGGAATCGGGAAATGCTACATGTAGTAATTCTAAAATGTCTTGGATAATTTGATACTTGGCAATTGTTGTGCTCATTTTTAAGCTCTTGCATCATATACTTTGCACCTATTAATGAAGAAATACATAGAGCTTGCTAAAATTTGGTTTGCATATTTGGTCTCTCTAAAGTCTAGATAATTTCTAGTATTGAGTTTTGAACAACAAGGAAGACGGTGTAGAGTCTTATAATGTTTACAATATGTCTTTTATGTGAGTTTTGCTGCACCGGTTCATCCTTGTGTTTGTTTCAAATAACCTTGCTAGCCTAAACCTTGTATCGAGAGGGAATACTTCTCATGCATCCAAAACCCTTGAGCCAACCACTATGCCATTTGTGTCCACCATACCTACCTACTACACGGAATTTCTCCGCCATTCCAAAGTAAATTGCTTGAGTGCTACCTTTAAAATTCCCATCCTTTACCTTTACAATATATAGCTCATGGGACAAATAGCTTAAAAACTATTGTGGTATTGAATATGTACTTATGCACTTTATCTCTTATTAAGTTGCTTGTTGTGCGATAACCATGTTCCTGGGGACGCCATCAACTACTCTTTGTTGAATATCATGTGAGTTGCTATGCATGTCCGTCTTGTCTGAAGTAAGGGAGATTTACCACTCATTTAATGGTTAGAGCATGCATATTGTTAGAGAAGAACATTGGGCCGCTAACTAAAGCCATGAATCATGGTGGAAGTTTCAGTTTTGGACATATATCCTCAATCTCATATGAGAACATTAATTGTTGCTACATGCTTATGCATTAAAGAGGAGTCCATTATCTGTTGTCTATGTTGTCCCGGTATGGATGTCTAAGTTGAGAATAATCAAAAGCGAGAAATCCAATGCGAACTTTCTCCTTAGACCTTTGTACAGAGCGGCATAGAGGTACCCCTTTGTGACACTTGGTTAAAACATGTGTATTGCGATGATAATCCCGGTAATCCGAGCTAATTAGGACAAGGTGCGGGCACTATTAGTATACTATGCATGAGGCTTGCAACTTGTAAGATATAATTTACATGATACATATGCTTTATTACTACCGTTGACAAAATTGTTTCATGTTTTCAAAATAAAAGCTCTAGCACAAATATAGCAATCGATGCTTTCCTCTTTGAAGGACCATTCTCTTACTTTTATGTTGAGTCAGTTCACCTATCTCTCTCCACCTCAAGAAGCAAACACTTGTGTGAACTGTGCATTGATTCTTACATACTTGCATATTGCACTTGTTATATTACTTTACATTGACAATATCCATGAGATATACATGTTATAAGTTGAAAGCAACCGCTGAAACTTAATCTTCCTTTGTGTTGCTTCAATACCTTTACTTTGATTTATTGCTTTATGAGTTAACTCTTATGCAAGACTTATTGATGCTTGTCTTGAAAGTACTATTCATGAAAAGTCTTTGCTTTATGATTCATTTGTTTACTCATGTCATTACCATTGTTTTGATCGCTGCATTCATTACATATGCTTACAATAGTATGATCAAGGTTATGATGGCATGCCACTCCAGAAATTATCTTTGTTATCGTTTACCTGCTCGGGACGAGCAGAACTAAGCTTGGGGATGCTGATACGTCTCCGACGTATCGATAATTTCTTATGTTACATGCCACATTATTGATGATATCTACATGTTTTATGCATACTTTATGTCATATTTATGCATTTTCCGGCACTAACCTATTAACGAGATGCCGAAGAGCCAGTTGCTGTTTTCTGCTGTTTTTGGTTTCAGAAATCCTAGTAAGGAAATATTCTCGGAATTGGATGAAATCAACGCCCAGGGGCCTATTTTTCCACGAAGCTTCCAGAAGACCGAAAGGGAAACGAATTGAGGCCCTGTTGTGTGGGCCCCTCGCGTCGCCTCTTGACCTGCCCTTCCGCCTACATATAGTCTTCGTCGCGAAACCCCCAGTACCGAGAGCCACGATACGGAAAACCTTCCAGAGACGCCGCCGCCGCCAATCCCATCTCGGGGGATTCAGGAGATCGCCTCCGGCACCCCGCCGGAGAGGGGAATCATCTCCCGGAGGACTCTTCACCGCCATGGTCGCCTCCGGAGTGATGAGTGAGTAGTTCACCCCTGGACTATGGGTCCATAGCGGTAGCTAGATGGTCGTCTTCTCCTAATTGTGCTTCATTGTCGGATCTTGTGAGCTGCCTAACATGATCAAGATCATCTATCTGTAATGCTATATGTTGTGTTTGTCGGGATCCGATGGATAGAGAATATTATGTTATGTTGATTATCAATCTATTACCTATGTGTTGTTTATGATCTTGCATGCTCTCCGTTATTAGTAGAGGCTCTGGCCAAGTTTTTACTCTCAACTCCAAGAGGGAGTATTTATGCTCGATAGTGGGTTCATGCCTCCATTAAATCT
The DNA here is from genome assembly GCF_022539505.1 of Lolium rigidum. NCBI lineage: Eukaryota > Viridiplantae > Streptophyta > Magnoliopsida > Poales > Poaceae > Lolium > Lolium rigidum. The sequence continues at coordinate 189,318,853 of NC_061509.1, forward strand.
GGGACAAGTGATGGAAAGTTCTAAGGTTGTGGATGTGCTTGTTGCCACTAGGGATAAAACATTGATGCTATGTCCGAGGATGTAGTTATTGATTACATTACGCACCATACTTAATGCAATTGTCCGTTGTTTGCAACTTAATACCGGAAGGGGTTCGGATGATAACCCGAAGGTGGACTTTTTAGGCATAGATGCATGTTGGATAGCGGTCTATGTACTTTGTCGTAATGCCCAATTAAATCTCACTATACTTATCATATCATGTATGTGCATGGTCATGCCCTCTCTATTTGTCAATTGCCCGACTGTAATTTGTTCACCCAACATGCTATTTATCTTATGGGAGAGACACCTCTAGTGAACTGTGGACCCCGGTCCATTCTTTTACATTGAATATAATCTACTGCAATACTTGTTCTACTCGTTTTCTCGCAAACAATCATCATCCACACTATACATCTAATCCTTTGTTACAGCAAGCCGGTGAGATTGACAACCTCACTGTTTCGTTGGGGCAAAGTACTTTGGTTGTGTTGTGCAGGTTCCACGTTGGCGCCGGAATCCCTGGTGTTGCGCCGCACTACATCCCGCCGCCATCAACCTTCAACGTGCTTCTTGGCTCCTCCTGGTTCGATAAACCTTGGTTTCTTTCTGAGGGAAAACTTGCTGCTGTACACATCACACCTTCCTCTTGGGGTTCCCAACGGACGTGTGCTTTACACGCCATCACCCCACTTCATCGGAAGAAGGGGCGCGACAACGCAAGGATTCATACCTTGAGTCGACGCTGGCTCGTAGAAGGGCGGTCGCGCCTCGAGGATGCCGGCGACGTCTCCACCTCGGTATCACATGTGATTGCTTCTCGACGGGCGGTGCGCCGCGCCATGTAGAAGATCTTTCAAAAGAGGAGAGCCCGATGACGCTACTGACACCTCAACCTTGATAGCACTGGCCTGTTGCTCCGCAATGAGATGCGCCACATGCAAGATTTAGCGGATGCGCCAATTTCAGAGATATGTCATGATCGTTGTAACAATTTTCAACATGATGATGATTTGATCCTGCACTCGGCCTTGAACATAAGTACTAGTACAATCTCACAATTTTTTTATCATTATACTTTGCGAGATTTAGCGGATGCGCCAATTTTAGAGATATGTCATGATCGTTGTAACAAATTTCAACGTGATGATGATTTGATCCTGCACTCGGCCTTGAACATAAGTACTAGTACATTCTCACAATTTTTTTATCATTATACTTTGCGAGATTTAGCGGATGCGCCAAATTCGGAGATAGATCATGATCATGGTAACACACTTTTCAATGTAATGATGATTTGATGTTGCACTCGACCTTGAACATAAGTACTAGTACGGTCTCACAATTTTGTATCATTATACTTTGCAAGTTTTAGCGGATGCGCCCATTTTCAGAGGTAGATCATGATCATGGTAACAAATTTTCAACGTGATGATGATTTGATGTTGCACTTGTAGCACCCTACCTTTTAATAAAGGCAAGATACCTGTGTATAGTGCTATTCTCGGGATCACTGATAGCACACACATTACAAAATATAGTAATCATTGCAATAGTATCAAATTACTACATCTTTGATCCAGAGGGTAAAGTAAAATCTTACAATTTGCATAGTCCCATGGACTAGCTCAACAATGTTCATAACAAACACAGCGGAATGTAAGTCATCAATGAGCCTTCATCATCTTCATGTGCCATAGGCAGTCATGTTGGAATGTAGACTCGAGATCCTACCACGTACTTCTCCTCAGAAAATCCTGCACGTTTGAATATGCAGCCCCACGAATGGAGGTCAGTACAATGATGTACTGGCAAATGACACTTATATGGTGGCAGTTTTAGGCATGACTATCTACATGATATTTGGCTAGTGGAGTTTAGGCAAATTTGCATAAAGCCAATTTTATCCTATGTTTTTCAAAACAAAACATTTTATAACCTTTGAAAAAGATTTTTACAAAAGGGGCACAAAGTCAAGATGACTCCCAGGTCACCACCACATACCATGGTTTTCACTGCCAGGTATGTAGCCCTGGGGCCACTCAACTAGGATAAACCTCAGGTCACCACCACATACCATGGTTTTCACTGCCAGGTATGTAGCCCTGGGAAAATCCCATCATATGTTTCTACACAAACTTTTAATCATTCAGAAAAGGTGATGAGATTATTCCGTACTTCCTTGTCTAGAGACTCAAGTTGTCCGTAACCGGGGACACGGCTAAGATCTTAGTTTTTAACTCTCGAGAGGTTGTGCTCTTTACCCACAATTCGCAACCAAGCCTTTTTGCCAAAATTCTTCATCTTCATTAAGGCCGGGACGAGGTCACTACGAAGCTTTTCCTTAGTAGCCCCTCCACCTACCGGATCCGCCCGTGCCAAAAATTCCACCCTCCGGCGGTACCCGTGCAAGGTTTCCCCTAAGTACTTAGCTAAGACAGAGCCCATAATGTATTGTGGTTGCACTAGAAGTACACTACACACGGAAGACATAGCAATCTCTTTGTTCCCGGGTGGCAACCCACAAGTGTACTCACCCCCAGGTCACCACCACATACCATGGTTTTCATCGCCAGGTATGTAGCCCCAGGCAGCCACTCAACATAATCCAAAGCCACACCAATTCCACCCAGGTGTTTCATTAAGGTTATTAACTTTCAATTTTTCAAACAACACTTTAACCAACAAGTGAAACAAAGCATTTTCATCATTTTTAAATCACTTCCGATAATCCTAGCAAGTTGGGTTTAAGAGGTGGCTACACGCTACTAGGATCTAAGCATAGCATAATACTTTTCTTTTGAAAACAAAATCCTACCATGCATACTAGTTTCAAAACACTAATGCATAATATAAAATAGATAGGATTTGAATGTCACTTGCCTTTTTGGTAGTCGAAGCGCGTTCACTTCTCCTAATCAAATTACGTGCCTCTCCGTACAACTATAACATAGAATATAGCTCAACATAAACACACCATTAAACAACAACATCATAATCAAACAAGACAACACTCGAAAATCGCTCTATGGTACTAAGGTGTGGCATGAGGTTTGGCTTGCAAGATATGGCGGTGAGAGTTTGGACGGAAAGTCACATGATTAGAAAGTAATTAACTATCCAAGATATAATTGAAGAATCTTTATGCTTTAGAAAAGCATGAAAAGAATTCGGAACGGCTGAATTGAATCACATAGGTGACAAATAGTGCAACAACAATACTATTGAATAAGTGTGACAACAATTACTCAAAATAGTATGAACTACACATAGGCTTGGGTATAAACAAATGATATATAAAATTACTCAATTTACTCATTTGTAAGTTGAATAATTTTAAACTAAGTCAAAAGAGTGAATGAAAAGGAATTTGGATAAACACGATATTGGTTCAAGGTAAAGTGTCTAGTGGTATTGGTGTGTGGATGTGATCTTAAATTTCACCTTCACAAAAGAATCATGTTGAGAAAAGATTATAGGAAAACAATAATGGATACATACTCAAATTCTCATATTTGAATTTGAGTATTTGCAAAGGGACTCAAATATTTTTGGACGTTGGTGCTTGGATGAAGTATTGCAAAGCAAGGCTTATGCAATTGACATAGTGTGACAACACTTATCAGAGTAGCACAAGGTCACACATAGCATTGGATATGGACTAATGATATATTGAACCACTCAAGTAACTCATTTGAAAGTTTGAATAGTTCGAACCAAGTGGAAGGGTTGAATAGCATGAGATTGTATCGGGATTTGGTTCGTGGAGCCTAATGGGTAACAAAGGTTCATCACATGTGATATGGGGTAGAGTATCTCCACCCTACTAGAGCAAGGTAAAATCTAAACTAGGACATGTCACACTTTATTCAAATAACTCAATTGTTATTTGAATAATATGACCTAGACAACTAGGGGTAAGCTATGCACTATCTCGTGAACATGATAAAGAATAACCGGTCCTAGAAGATGGATATGATCATAAGGATCATTTGGGTAAAGGAACTATGTCGAAACCAGTTATAGGACTACACTTTTCGCGAAAAGTTATTAGAAGAAGTTCTCCGGATGAAAGAACTTTCTACACGGAAGTTATAGAGAATTCCATTATAAGCGTATCGCCAAAAGAATCTCTCAAAAAAAATTGGTAGGATTTATTTTATAGACGATGTTGTGGATCAAAGGGATACCGCGGAAATAAAGTGTGTGAAACTGACATGCAAAATGTCTAACATGATCTACGTGATTTGCTGATTCCGACGGTATAGGGTTTGTCGAAAACCGACGTGTAGAACTCAAGATATGGATTTTACAAAACTAGACATAAGTTGTCATAGTTCTAATGGTGTACGAAAAGTTGTCCGAACAAGTTGCTCGGATGGAAAAACTTCCTACACGAAAATTGTAGAGGATCTAACTAGAAACTTAACGGAAGAACCACTATTCTAAACGGAGTTGTAGATCTAAAGAAATAAAATTGCAAAACTACATACGATAATCTACAAAAAAAAAAAAGAGCAGAAAAATAATTATTACCAAGCGATGGATGCGTTGAGTGCGGTGTTTCCCAAAATAGCATTGCAAATGTTGCGTCACAAGTGTGCGCGTGAAACAGCAGCGTCGTGCGCGAGGAAGAGCAACCGTGTGCTCCGCGGGGAAGAAAGAGAGGCGCCGGGCGCTGGTGGTGTGCTTTCTGGGAGGCTATTAGGCACTATTTATAGGCTGTAGGTTGAAACAATTTTGCTTCGATAGGCGATGTGGGACTAAAACAAAAGGAAAAATGGGCAGCCAGGGAGCTGGCGGCGGCGTCGCGCGTGCGGCCTGGGCGCTGGCCAGGCGGCAGCTGGGCTGGGGCTCGCGGGCGTGGGCTGGGGAGCTGGGGGCGGCCGCTGGGTCGGGGCGAGCTGGGCCGTTCGGCCTGGCCGCTCCTTTTTCTTTTTCTTTTCTTTTTATTGAAATTGGAAATACATTTTGGGGCTTCAAATAAAATTGGAAAAATGCAAATAAGGTACCGTTGGATTCGTTATGAAAAATACTTCAACATGAGACTAAATTTTAAATAAAATTATAAATTTTATAAAACCAAAATTTGACATACATGTCTATGTGGCTATATTGCCATTTTAGGGTTTAATGTTTTTCTCAAATAAAATATTTTATAAGTTTCAAAACCTTCGAACAAAATAGAGTATTGTTGGAAAATATTTTGAAAACCAAGTTTTATGAAAACTCTATATTTTGCAAAACCCTTTTAATATCCCTTTGTGAAATTTAAATAATTATTATATACATTTGGCCTATATGTTTGATTTTGAAAATACTTGAAACCAAAAGTATTTGGATACCAATAGTTTGGAAAATACGTTTAAATAACTCCAAAAGTTTTAATTCTTTGTGGATTTTCAATCAAGTTCAAACAATCAAGCACTCAAATGTATTTTTATTTTACATTCCAAAATTTAGAAAATTTCGGGATGTGACAGACTACCACCCTTAAAAGAAATCTCGTCCTCGAGATTTGAGAAAGGCTAGAAAGAAAAGGTTTTAGGCTCAGGTCTTCTAGTAGGTTCATACTCACTATTGCTTCCTTTTCGAACATCTCTGAGGATATTTCAGAAGTTAACCTCGGGCTTTGAAAACTTGACACTAAACCATATGCGGTTATACCATCAACTTTATCCATTCTTATGAGGGTACTCATCCCATTGGTATTATCTTTTAAACCTCTTGTGATACCATCTTCAAGTACCATCTCATGCGGCATCTGGTGTAAATCCAAAAATCCAGGGTATGGCGTCTACCACACTTAAAAGAAACTTTTGTAGGTAGTCTTAGGTATTGGGTTTTGTCTAAGCTCATTCTGGTATGAGTTGGCTCATCCGAGGATATGACTTGACAACAGGTCATATTTGGAAAACATCTATGGTTATGGCTTCTGAGTTAAAATCGAATAGGCGAATGTTTATTCACCTATAGTGAACAACATATCTTTCCAAGGTGAGTCGAATAGGTTTCCTTCATAAAAAGGGCTTTCTAATCCAAATGGTTGGTTGTTGAACTATTTTTGATACTGATGGGTCACTCTTTGGGTCAAACGAAAGACCAACATGAGATTACTTCAAGGCATCCTTCATGTTCTTACTCGTCGGTGTCATCGACGGTCTTCCGCTATTCTTCATCTAGTGGTTGGATGTGCCTTCTCCTTGTAGTTCTACGCTCTGCAGCACTTGCCTAGTATAAGGGTATAATATTTATCCACCCTAAGGTTTAGGCTTATTCGCCGATATCTCTTTTGTAGGTATGTCTCTCTAGATTCGCAAAGTCAATATTATGAAAGCGAATAATAAGAGTAGTAGGAATGGTGATCAATCCATCCTGCACCCAAATCATTACTCCGTATTTGATTTATTGAATCTCGTATACTAGCACTTGGTCAACCTCACAAGTTTGATAAAAAAAATTCCATGGAGAATTGAATCAATGTTTCAGTCCCCATTATTGAATTGTTTTGAAAACATTTCTATCGATCCTTAACTAGGGTTTTGCGTATCTCACTCCTATGCTTCTTCATCTTGATAGGAAGTTGGTTTCACTACTGTTGTCTTCATGGGTAGTTGCCGAGAAAACATTCTCTGGGTTGGGTATAGATGAGAATAGATAGAAAGGTCCAAAGAAGATTTCCTACCCAAACACAAGAGATCAAGGCAAAACATCTTACAAGCAATATCTAACAAGCATCAAGCAATATGGTTCAAACACAAATAAACCAGTATGGTCATACCTCAATTTGGTAAGATCAATACTTTGTTACTTTATCGTTGGTTCGCTAAAAGACAACTAATGGTGGTCTAGTCTATTTCTATATTGGATGCATCAAGTTTCTATTCTACTCCTTCGGTGTATCTTCGTGTATTGTGTAGTCTGCATCGACGTCTTTCTTCAAGTGTCTTCATTGGTCTTCCATTACACACTTCTTGCGGAGTCGAAGAATATCATATGAAGCTTTAGTTACTCACTTCGGGTTCCAGGTCATCATCTCTACTTCCTTGATGGTTTTCATGAAGTGGGACATCTAAGGTGAGAGGAAAACATTTTTGAAGATGAAGTAGGTGAGAATACTAGAATTTTACAAAGCACACATTTTTGATTGAAACAGAATTAGACAAATTTTTCTTCCTAGGGATTTCCTATTTCTAATCCAAACCTAGGGTCTCGATCCTACAGGCAACACTATGCTCTGATACCATTCTGTAGCACCCTACCTTTTAATAAAGGCAAGATACCTGTGTATAGTGCTATTCTCGGGATCACTGATAGCACACACATTACAAAATATAGTAATCATTGCAATAGTATCAAATTACTACATCTTTGATCCAGAGGGTAAAGTAAAATCTTACAATTTGCATAGTCCCATGGACTAGCTCAACAATGTTCAGAACAAACACAGCGGAATGTAAGTCATCAATGAGCCTTCATCATCTTCATGTGCCACGAGCGATCATGTTGGAATGTAGACTCGAGATCCTACCACGTACTTCTCCTCAAAAAATCCCGCACGTTTGAATATGCAGCCCCACGAATGGAGGTCAGTACAATGATGTACTGGCAAATGACACTTATATGGTGGCAGTTTTAGGCATGACTATCTACATGATATTTGGCTAGTGGAGTTTAGGCAAATTTGCATAAAGCCAATTTTATCCTATGTTTTTCAAAACAAAACATTTTATAACCTTTGAAAAAGATTTTTACAAAAAGGGGCACAAAGTCAAGATGACTCCCAGGTCACCACCACATACCATGGTTTTCACTGCCAGGTATGTAGCCCTGGGGCCACTCAACTAGGATAAACCTCAGGTCACCACCACATACCATGGTTTTCACTGCCCGGGTATGTAGCCCTGGGAAAATCCCATCATATGTTTCTACACAAACTTTTAATCATTCAGAAAAGGTGATGAGATTATTCCGTACTTCCTTGTCTAGAGACTCAAGTTGTCCGTAACCGGGGACACGGCTAAGATCTTAGTTTTTAACTCTCGAGAGGTTGTGCTCTTTACCCACAATTCGCAACCAAGCCTTTTTGCCAAAATTCTTCATCTTCATTAAGGCCAGGACGAGGTCACTACGAAGCTTTTCCTTAGTAGCCCCTCCACCTACCGGATCCGCCCGTGCCAAAAATTCCACCCTCTGGCGGTACCCAGGCAAGGTTTCCCCCTAAGTACTTAGCTAAGACAGAGCCCATAATGTATTGTGGTTGCACTAGAAGTACACTACACACGGAAGACATAGCAATCTCTTTGTTCCTGGGTGGCAACCCACAAGTGTACTCACCCCCCAGGTCACCACCACATACCATGGTTTTCACCGCCGTGTATGTAGTCCCGTGTAGCCACTCAACATAATCCAAAGCCACACCAATTCCACCCAGGTGTTTCATTAAGGTTATTAACTTTCAATTTTTCAAACAACACTTTAACCAACAAGTGAAACAAAGCATTTTCATCATTTTTAAATCACTTCCGATAATCCTAGCAAGTTGGGTTTAAGAGGTGGCTACACGCTACTAGGATCTAAGCATAGCATAATACTTTTCTTTTGAAAACAAAATCCTACCATGCATACTAGTTTCAAAACACTAATGCATAATATAAAATAGATAGGATTTGAATGTCACTTGCCTTTTTGGTAGTCGAAGCGCGTTCACTTCTCCTAATCAAATTACGTGCCTCTCCGTACAACTATAACATAGAATATAGCTCAACATAAACACACCATTAAACAACAACATCATAATCAAACAAGACAACACTCGAAAATCGCTCTATGGTACTAAGGTGTGGCATGAGGTTTGGCTTGCAAGATATGGCGGTGAGAGTTTGGACGGAAAGTCACATGATTAGAAAGTAATTAACTATCCAAGATATAATTGAAGAATCTTTATGCTTTAGAAAAGCATGAAAAGAATTCGAACGGCTGAATTGAATCACATAGGTGACAAATAGTGCAACAACAATACTATTGAATAAGTGTGACAACAATTACTCAAAATAGTATGAACTACACATAGGCTTGGGTATAAACAAATGATATATAAAATTACTCAATTTACTCATTTGTAAGTTGAATAATTTTAAACTAAGTCAAAAGAGTGAATGAAAAGGAATTTGGATAAACACGATATTGGTTCAAGGTAAAGTGTCTAGTGGTATTGGTGTGTGGATGTGATCTTAAATTTCACCTTCACAAAAGAATCATGTTGAGAAAAGATTATAGGAAAACAATAATGGATACATACTCAAATTCTCATATTTGAATTTGAGTATTTGCAAAGGGACTCAAATATTTTTGGACGTTGGTGCTATTGGATGAAGTATTGCAAAGCAAGGCTTATGCAATTGACATAGTGTGACAACACTTATCAGAGTAGCACAAGGTCACACATAGCATTGGATATGGACTAATGATATATTGAACCACTCAAGTAACTCATTTGAAAGTTTGAATAGTTCGAACCAAGTGGAAGGGTTGAATAGCATGAGATTGTATCGGGATTTGGTTCGCGGAGCCTAATGGGTAACAAAGGTTCATCACATGTGATATGGGGTAGAGTATCTCCACCCTACTAGAGCAAGGTAAAATCTAAACTAGGACATGTCACACTTTATTCAAATAACTCAATTGTTATTTGAATAATATGAACTAGACAACTAGGGGTAAGCTATGCACTATCTGTGAACATGATAAAGAATAACCGGTCCTAGAAGATGGATATGATCATAAGGATCATTTGGGTAAAGGAACTATGTCGAAACCAGTTATAGGACTACACTTTTCGCGAAAAGTTATTAGAAGAAGTTCTCCGGATGAAAGAACTTTCTACACGGAAGTTGTAGAGAATTCCATTATAAGCGTATCGCCAAAAGAATCTCTCAAAAAAAATTGGTAGGATTTATTTTATAGACGATGTTGTGGATCAAAGGGATACCGCGGAAATAAAGTGTGTGAAACTGACATGCAAAATGTCTAACATGATCTACGTGATTTACTGATTCCAACGGTATAGGGTTTGTCGAAAACCGACGTGTAGAACTCAAGATATGGATTTTACAAAACTAGACATAAGTGGTCATAGTTCTAATGGTGTACGAAAAGTTGTCCGAACAAGTTGCTCGGATGGAAAAACTTCCTACACGAAAATTGTAGAGGATCTAAATAGAAACTTAACGGAAGAACCACTATTCTAAACGGAGTTGTAGATCTAAAGAAATAAAATTGCAAAACTACATACGATAATCTACAAAAAAAGAGCAGAAAAATAATTATTACCAAGCGATGGATGCGTTGAGTGCGGTGTTTCCCAAAATAGCATTGCAAATGTTGCGTGCGTTGAGTGCGGTGTTTCCCAAAATAGCATTGCAAATGTTGCGTCACGAGCGTGCGCGTGAAACAGCAGCGTCGTGCGCGAGGAAGAGCAACCGTGTGCTCCGAGGGGAAGAAAGAGAGGCGCCGGGCGCTGGTGGTGTGCTTTCTGGGAGGCTATTAGGCACTATTTATAGGCTGTAGGTTGAAACAATTTTGCTTCGATAGGCGATGTGGGACTAAAACAAAAGGAAAAATGGGCAGCCAGGGAGCTGATGGCGGCGTCGCGCGTGCGGCCTGGGCGCTGGCCAGGCGGCAGCTGGGCTGGGGCTTGCGGGCGTGGGCTGGGGAGCTGGGGGCGGCCGCTGGGTCGGGGCGAGCTGGGCCGTTCGGCCTGGCCGCTCCTTTTTCTTTTTCTTTTATTTTTATTGAAATTGGAACTATATTTTGGGGCTTCAAATAAAATCGGAAAAATGAAAATAAGGTACCGTTGGATTCGTTATGAAAAATACTTCAACATGAGACTAAATTTTAAATAAAATTATAAATTTTATAAAACCAAAATTTGACATACATGTCTATGTGGCTATATTGCCATTTTAGGGTTTAATGTTTTTCTCAAATAAAATATTTTATAAGTTTCAAAACCTTCGAACAAAATAGAGTATTGTTGGAAAATATTTTGAAAACCAAGTTTTATGAAAACTCTATATTTTGCAAAACCCTTTTAATATCCCTTTGTGAAATTTAAATAATTATTATATACATTTGGCCTATATGTTTGATTTTGAAAATACTTGAAACCAAAAGTATTTGGATACCAATAGTTTGGAAAATACGTTTAAATAACTCCAAAAGTTTTAATTCTTTGTGGATTTTCAATCAAGTTCAAACAATCAAGCACTCAAATGTATTTTTATTTTACATTCCAAAATTTAGAAAATTTCGGGATGTGACAGCACTCGACCATGAACAGAAGTACTACTACTGTCTGTTATCACCAGAATTTGACCGGATCAGAGGTGGGCCGCGATTGGAGATGGGCTTGAAGAATATACATAGAAGAAATACATGAATCGGCCTTATATGCAAAGTTTGGGCTAGTTTGCCCGTGTATCTGTAATATAGTAGGATACGTGTCGGTTAGATAGAGTTTGGCTCGTGCACGGTTGGGATTATTCCCACGTTAGAAAGTCTACGGACTATAAATATGTATCTAGGGTTTATGAAATAAAAAACAATCACGTTCACCACAAACCAATCTAGGCGCATCGCCAACTCCCTTGTCTCGATGGTTTCTTCCGGGTAAGCATCATGCTGCCTAGATCGCATCTTGCGATCTAGGCAGTACACGTTTATTCGTTGTTCATGCGTTGCTCGTGATGAAGCCTTGTTGATGGCGAGCAACGTAGTTATCATAGATGTGTTAGGGTTAGCATTGCTTCATCGTATCATATGCTTTCGTCCGTGCAACCCTTAGACGTCTAGCCGCCCTTACGCCTATCTTAGGTGTAAGGGCGGCACCCCGCTTGATCATTATTTAGTAGATCCGATCCGTTATGATTGCTCCTTGTTCTTCAAGGATTAGTTTAATATCTGCATAGTTAGGCCTTACAAACGGGTTGAAGGATCCAAGTGGCGCGTAGGGTGTAGTTTGCTAGCCCTAGACAGGATGTTCCGGGGATCAACTTCGTGTTGGTTTTTAGGCCTTGTCTAGGGTCGGTTTACGATCACCGTGCGTGGACGCCAGGCTCAATCACGAGTAGGACGTTCCGATTATGTGGTGAAAACCCTAAATCGTAGTAGGTCGTTTTAGCTTTATTTTGATCAAGCAGGACCACCATATATTCGTACACCTCGTACGGATCATGGGTGGATCGGCTCTTTGAGCCGATTCACGAGACAACCCGAGAGCCGATCGAGGCTCGTATTTAATGTTTACGTCTATGCCATGCAGGAAACTAAGCGAGGCACATCCATCACCTTCCCGACCAGGTATAGGTCGGGTGGCACGCCCTTGCATCGAGCATCGGACGTGCGTGCCGAGTCTTTGCGGGCCGTCGCTCGGAGGGACCAGGGCCGGCCGCGAGTCCTGGGAGCCTCCCGGCTCTACAGTGTTGCCCGTCGCTGCTCGCCGGTGGGTTTCTGACCGCAACACATTCTGGCACGCCCGGTGGGACCATCTTCGACATCAACCGCATCGCCATCTACATCTGAGATGGCGGAGGGCACTCCAGTCACGTACGAGGATCTGACCGAGGAGCTTAAGAAGAAGTATGACGAGGTCAAAGCAATCCTCGAAGCCGACCTCATCGGCTCTTTTCACAGAACCCGCTCACACGGCATCAGGTGGAAAGGGTTCTCACCGAAGGCGCGCTCGATGGAGTGGACCTGTCCGCCCCGTCGAAGAACGCACCAGGTCTCCGCGTCGGAGATTAACTTCATGGTAGCTCATTCGCCGCACCACCATTCCGAGAGCCTCGGTGAACACTTTGGAGCGTGTCGCTCTTCGGGTGATCCAGAAATCATGAGGCACCAGTACTCTCCGTCGGGACCAGCTCTAGGGACTCACCAAGGAGAGATGCCACTCCAGTCCCGTCCACCGCCGCCATTCGCGTTGGCAGCACCAGAAGTGCCGAGTTCACCGGCATACGTCGTCTACAAGATCGGTGGTGACCCTAGTGACTACCAGTTCTTGCATGAGGCGCCTAAGGAGATCCCTCACGGATACACGTGCACATACGTGCCGGACCGCAAGTAATCGGGCACTCACAAACCAGACCGCAACACCGGGGACTTCGGAACAAGTAGGAGGAACTTCGAGAAGAGATCTTGAGAAGCAGACGTGGCTAGCTAAGTATGCCACCCCGATAAACCTCCAGAGCCCAACTCCCGCAGTTGGCTCAGAGCTTGAGAAGCAAGCGTGGCTGGCTAAGTATGCCACTCCGGCGAATCTTCAGAGTTCAACTCCTGCAGCCAGCACCGCGGATCAGATCAGTACAATCTTGAGGGACCAGTTCGGCATGGTGCCGAAAAGGAGCGCAATCGGCTATTCCAAGCCGTACCCCAACGAGTACGAGTTGATCCCACTACCACCCAAATATCGGCTCCCTGAATTCTCCAAGTTTAGTGGATCGGATAGCTCCAGCTCAATCGAGCATGTGAGCCGATATTTGGCACAGCTGGGCACGATCTCAGCATCAGATGAGCTGCGTGTGAGGTTCTTCGCACAGTCCCTCACAGGATCAGCTTTCGGGTGGTACCCATCGCTGCCACCAGACTCAATCCGGACTTGGAAGCAGTTGGAGGAGCAGTTCCACCTGCGGTATCACTCGAAGGCTTCCAAGACCGGCATTGCCGATCTAGCACAAGTACGACGAAGCGCGGAGAAACGAGTGTCGGAATACATCCAGCGCTTCAGGACCGTTAGGAACCGATGCTATTCGGCTCGTGTGACCGAAAAAGAAGCGAGTCGAGTTGGCGGTGGTGGGTCTCGCATCACCGATCAAGGACGTGGCCTCCCAAGCGAGAATACCCTTCACCGGCGCACATGGTGCGAAAGCTGTCATTATATGAACAGCGCCACCCGGATGTATACCGGGATAAATTCAAGCGTGCGGTGGTCCCGGTTGAGGCGGATGAAGACGAAGGCTCGCGGGAGATCAAGAGGTAGCGAGTGGCTGAATGGACTCGGGGGCAAGCCCCGTGTCCCGTAAGTGGGTTAAGCCACAAGGTCCTCCAAGAGGGTTTGACTTCGACGTCACCAAGGCTGAGCAAATTTTCGACCTCTTACTTAAGGAGAAGCGACTAAAGGTACCCGAAGGCCACAAGATCCCCACGGCGCAGGAGCTGAACGGAAAGCCATACCGCAAGTGGCATAACACGTTCACCCATGCCACCAACGACTGCAGGGTGGGGCGGCAGCGAGTCCAAATGGCGATAGAACAAGGGCGTCTAATTTTCAGCCGAGTACGCCATGAAGGTCGACACACACCCCTTCCCCGCCATTAACATGGTGGAGTGCACTTACCCTGGAGGGTGCCAGCCAGGATTCTCGTTCAACATCAACATGGTAGGACCTGGGCACCACTCTGGTAAGGACGGAGACGAGGGCAGCTGCTCTCATAGCAAGGATACAGAGGAAGCCGTTCCACGCGATCGGCTCCGGCACGATGGCAAGCTCTACATCATAGAGGGAGAAGTGAGGAATGTAAGATATCAGCGACCTCTCTCTGATCACCTCCTCAACAAATATGTGAGTCAATACGACCAACGCCGGCGATACAACGACGATGATGAAAGAGATCGTCTGGCTAGGGACGCCAGGAGACATCGTCGGCATGATCGCTACGAGGAGAGATATTAGCGCCACGCCAAGGAAAAGTCGAGAGAGCAAGACGACGTGGATAGGCACTAGGACTGTCCCTTCTTCAGACACTGCTGAGATTCAGGAATGAGCCGATTGCCTACAATCGGCAACTGCCCAGAATGTAAACAGAAGAAGAAGGATGCAGCTAACGTGTCCGTGTTCAAACGTCTAGGGCCTCTCCCGCCTCGGAACAAGCACGCTGAGTCCTCTCAGGTAGAAGACCTCGAGGAACTAGAGGACGATGATGAAGAAGAGGAAGATAGGTACCACCGGCCAAGGTGGTGCCCTGATGGACTCAGCCGTTCCCAAAAGCGTAGGGTTCAGCGACTACGTGGTTTGGAGGAAGTCGAAAGGTTATACCTGCACACGTTAAGGAAGGCGCGGCCTGATCTGGCCGCGAAAATTCAGCGAACCCTGGACGAAGAAGGTCGGCCACAAAGGAAAGAGTGGCGCCCCAGACAAAGGAAAGCCGATGATGAGACATCGGCTGGCACAAACATGGTGTTCATCCTTCCGACGGAGTTTAGTGCTCCAGGATTAGACGAAGCACCTGTGGCACAACTTGATCGCGGCCCACGGCCGGTTATCTTTCGAAGCCACGAGAAAGAAGCTACGGACATCCGAAGGCCTTGTACTTGCGAGGCTATATCAATGGGCAGCCTCGTCAACAAGATGCTCGGTGGACACCGGATCGGCGATCAACATTATGCCATACGCCATGCTTCGTCGGTTGGGACGCTCTAGCTCGGATCCGATCAAGACCAACGTGACACCGAGCGATTTCAACGGCCAAGCATCCGACGCACAAGGTGTTCCGAACGTGGATCTGACCGTAGGAAGGAAAACCATCCCTACGACGTTCTTTATTGTCGATAGCAAGAGCACCTATGCTGTCCTGCTAGGAAGAGATTGGATCCACGCCAACTGTTGCATTCCATCCACGATGCACCAACGCTTAATACAGTGGGATGGAGATGAAGTAGAGGTCGTCCATGCAGATGACTCAGCCGAGATTTCAACGGCTGGCATGAACGTTTGGGAGACAACAGGCCAAGAGCCACTCTCAGGCATCAATTTGGACGACTGCAAGCGCATCGACGTGACGAAGGACGGGGTTAGGCTGGTCTTATCCACCGGCCTGACCGTATAGCAAGAACAAACCTATGGACACACGTGGCGAGGCCGATCCTCCTTGGGATCGGCCCCAAAGATCCATGGAGGAACATTGCAAAACCTTCATTGAGCGATTCAATCAACATGGAGGCCGATTCCAGCAATCGGCCAAAATTATCCTCACCATACGTTCTTCCTGTGTTCAACGTCGATCTAATGGGCAGCGGTTTTACGTCGGCTGATGAGCTGGAAAAAGTCAACATTGGTCCTAACGGAGCCGACGTTCAAATACAATGCCTTGGCTAACTACAGAGCCGATATCCGCAGTTACCTGGCAGATTCGGCTCGGGGGGCACCTAATCAGATGAACATGTGCGATACATGTGCAGTAAAATATTGGGGGCCGATAGAAAAATCGGCCAATAAAAAAAATTCTCACGATGTACAGCCGATGCACAGACATCGACTTTAGAACTAAGAAACAAAGTCGATGCACAGACATCGACTCTAGTACAAGACGCGGATTTCGACCAAGTCGGTCTTCAGTTCAGCTTCGAGGCCTTCTGCTTCCTTGAGGGAGTGAACAATGAGATGATTTTGTTGCCCAAACCTTTTCTTCGAAGATCTCCAACCCTTTGCGCAAGGTCGCCAGTTCAGCAGTGCTGTCAGAAGCGTCAATTTGGCGTACAAGGCAGCCTTTTGCTCATTAACCCGTTGGTGTTTCGTCTGCAATATCGGCTTTCAACGGTGGAAGAGGCGATCGGCTCTGGTGTTTCTGCTGTCAGTGTGGCCAAGTTGAGCCGAGGAGAGGATGGTGCTGCCCTGCCCTTTTTTGGTGAAGTTTGGCTGTCTCAAGATTGCCTGAGTTTGAGGCTCTTCGACTGAACTGTGTGTCCTCACCACCGTTCTCGCCTTGACTGAGGCTCGGGGGGCAACTGACCTGGTAGATATTCTGTTTTTAGAAGCCGATTGGGGTTTCATCGGCTGGCCCTCCCTCATAACCTTCTTCAAAGGGTGGTGAGTTCTTGCAGGAGAGGATCACTGGAGCTGGTAGGAGGAATTTAAAGAGGGATCCATCATCACCGGTAGGGAGTTGGCTCTGGGCCATCTGGTTGCTGCAAAGAAACAGAGCATGGTTATAAAGTATCACTGAGGAGATTTGCGAGCAAGTGACATCTGTTCTGCAGAAGTATCGGCTTCAGTGTCAAGTCGTTTCAGCAGCGATCCTAGGGCTCTCTTGAAAGCATTGGTCTTCCACATTATCCACCAGAGCTCAAAGTCATCAGTCGAAGAGATGAAGGATAGATCGTGAGGGACCGATGCGTTGACATCGGCTCATTAAGCATTGAAAAAGTTTACAATCACTCCATAGTCGAAGAGATGAAGGACGGATTATGAGGGACCGATGCGTCGCCATCGGCTCATTGAGCATTGGCTAAGTTGACAATCGGCTAAATTAGCATAAAGGAAATCGGCAAAATCAAATTGGGGGAAATTCTTCATTGATAAACGGGATTTCTTACATAAAGAGCTGATTGCTCCCAAAAGGAAGTACCAGGGGATACATTGCCCCATCTACTACTATTGATCCTATGCTAAGGGTCCTATCTATGGGCCGTCGCTGCCCTCGTCGGCGCCGTCGTCGCCACTGTCGGCGCTACTCCCGGCGGGCTCGTCGTCGCTGCTGCAGCGGCCGCCGGCAGGGCCCTCGTTGTCCTCGTCCTCCTCGTCAGCGTCGTCGTCGTTGCTGTCGAAGTCGCTGAGGTTCCCCGGCCAGGGGCAGAAGCGCTTGGCCGGCGGTTCGTCGGAGGAGGTGTCGTCCTCCTCCTCCTCCTCCTCGGAGGAGGAGGAGGTGAAGTCGTCCCAGGAAAAGCGATCGTCATCGCTCTCCTCCTCCGTTTCCCCGTCGGCAAGGAAGCGGAGGTCACTTTCCCCGTCGGTCGAGGACTTGTCGTCCTCAGACCGGACGGAGAAGTCGTGACTGGACTCCTCCCCGGCTTCGATGGCGCGGCGGATGTTGGCCGCATGGGCCTCCTCCGGGTCCCACTCCGGCGTCGGCTCGCGGGAGGAGGAGGATTGGGTGGAAAGACCCGATGAGGCAGAGGAGGAAGAAGACATGGTGGCGCAGGAGGGCTTTTGGAGTGCTAATGCGAAGGGGATGAAGAAGCAAACTGTTTGGAACGGTTAAATAAAAGGGGATATAGTGGAGATTCAATGCCACAAGCAGCTTCCGAGGAAGTGGTGCCCAACGAAAAAAAAATTGCCAGGTCACGCGGAGAAGTGGAGGAGGCAAGGCATCATGATGAAGGATACTTGCGACGGTTCCGCTCCGCCACGACATGACCCGACGAAGAAAAAGCGAGTGATTTTGGAATTGTCATTTCCAAAACCAGGGGGGCATGTGTTATCACCGGAATTTGACCGGATCAGAAGTGGGCCGCGATTGGAGATGGGCTTGAAGAATATACATAGAAGAAATACATGAATCGGCCTTATATGCAAAGTTTGGGCTAGTTTGCCCGTGTATCTGTAATATAGTAGGATACATGTCGGTTAGATAGAGTTTGGCTTGTGCACGGTTGGGATTATTCCCACGTTAGAAAGTCTACGGACTATAAATATGTATCTAGGGTTTATGAAATAAAGAACAATCACGTTCACCACAAACCAATCTAGGCGCATCGCCAACTCCCTTGTCTCGAGGGTTTCTTCCGGGTAAGCATCATGCTGCCTAGATCGCATCTTGCGATCTAGGCGATACACGTTTATTCGTTGTTCATGCGTTGCTCGTGCTGAAGCCTTGTTGATGGCGAGCAACGTAGTTATCATAGATGTGTTAGGGTTAGCATTGCTTCATCGTATCATATGCTTTCGTCCGTGCAACCCTTAGACGTCTAGCCGCCCTTACGCCTATCTTAGGTGTAAGGGCGGCACCCCGCTTGATCATTATTTAGTAGATCCGATCCGTTATGATTGCTCCTTATTCTTCAAGGATTAGTTTAATATCTGCATAGTTAGGCCTTACAAACGGGTTGAAGGATCCGATGGGCGCGTAGGGTGTAGTTTGCTAGCCCTAGACAGGATGTTCCGGGGATCAACTTCGTGTTGGTTTTTAGGCCTTGTCTAGGGTCGGTTTACGATCACCGTGCGTGGCCGCCAGGCTCAATCACGAGTAGGACGTTCCGATTATGTGGTGAAAACCCTAAATCGTAGTAGGTCGTTTTAGCTTTATTTTGATCAAGCAGGACCACCATATATTCGTACACCTCGTACGGATCATGGGTGGATCGGCTCTTTGAGCCGATTCACGAGACAACCCGAGAGCCAATCGAGGCTCGTATTTAATGTTTACGTGTATGCCATGCAGGAAACTAAGCGAGGCACATCCATCACCTTCCCGACCGGGTATAGGTCAGGTGGCACGCCCTTGCATCAGCATCGGACGTGCGTGCCGAGTCTTTGCGGGCCGTCGCTCGGAGGGACCAGGGCCAGCCGCAGTCCTGGGAGCCTCCCGGCTCTACTGTGTTGCCCGTCGCTGCTCGCCGGTGGGTTTCTGACCGCAACACTGTCTCACAATTTCTTTATCATTATACTTTGCAAGATTTACCGGATGCGCCAAATTTAGAGATAGATCATGATCATGGTAACAAATTTTCAACGTGATGATGATTTGATGTTGCACTCGGGCTTGAACAGAAGTACCGTCTCACAAATTCTTTATCATTATACTTTGCAAGATATAGTGGATGCGCCAATTTTAGAGATAGATCATGATCATGGTAACAAATTTTCAACGTGATGATGATTTGCTGTTGCACTCGGCCTAGAAGAGAAGTACTAGTACGGTCTGATACGTCTCCGACGTATCGATAATTTCTTATGTTCCATGCCACATTATTGATGATATCTACATGTTTTATGCACACTTTATGTCATATTCGTGCATTTTCTGGAACTAACCTATTAACAAGATGCCGAAGAGCCAGTTGCATGCTCTCCGTTATTAGTAGAGGCTCTGGCCAAGTTTTTGCTCTTAACTCCAAGAGGGAGTATTTATGCTCGATAGTGGGTTCATGCCTCCATTGATATCTGGGACAGTGACAGAAAGTTCTAAGGTTGTGGATGTGCTTGTTGCCACTAGGGATAAAACATTGATGCTATGTCTAAGGATGTAGTTGTTGATTACATTACGCACCATACTTAATGCAATTGTCTCGTTGTTTTGCAACTTAATACTGGAAGGGGTTCGGATGATAACCTCGAAGGTGGACTTTTTAGGCATAGATGCATGCTTGGATGGCGGTCTATGTACTTTGTCGTAATGCCCAATTAAATATCACTATATTTATCATGACATGTATGTGCATTGTTATGCCCTCTCTATTTGTCAATTGCCCGACTGTAATTTGTTCACCCAACATGCTTTTATCTTATGGGAGAGACACCTCTAGTGAACTGTGGACCCCGGTCCATTCTTTTATACTGAAATACAAATCTGTTGCAATACTTGTTTTACTGTTTTCTTGCAAACAATCATCTTCCACACAATACGGTTAATCCTTTGTTACAGCAAACCGGTGAGATTGACAACCTCACTCGTTTCGTTGGGGCAAAGTACTTTGGTTGTGTTGTGCGGGTTCCACGTTGGCGCCGGAATCTCCGGTGTTGCGCCGCACTACATCCCGCCGCCATCAACCTTCAACGTGCTTCTTGACTCCTACTGGTTCGATTAAACCTTGGTTTCTTATCGAGGGAAACTTGCCGCTGTGCGCATCACACCTTCCTCTTGGGGTTCCCAACGGACGTGTCGGCTACACGCATCAAGCAAATTTCCGGCGCCGTTGCCGGGGAGATCAAGACACGCTGCAAGGGGAGTCTCCACTTCCCAATCTCTTTACTTTGTTTTTGTCTTGCTTTATTTTATTTACTACTTTGTTTGCTGCATTATATCAAAACACAAAAAAATTAGTTGCTAGCTTTACTTTATTTACTGTCTTGCACTCTATATCAAAAACACACAAAAAAAATTAGTTACTTGCATTTACTTTATCTAGTTTGCTTTATTTACTACTGCTAAAATGGCCACCCCTGAAAATACTAAGTTGTGTGACTTCACAACCACAAATAATAATGATTTCTTATGCACACCTATTGCTCCACCTGCTACTACAGCGGAATTCTTTGAAATTAAACCTGCTTTACTGAATCTTGTTATGCGAGAGAAATTTTCTGGTGTTAGTTCTGATGATGCTGCTGCCCATCTCAATAATTTTTTTGAATTGTGTGAAATGCAAAAGTATAAATATGTAGATGGTGATATTATTAAATTGAAATTGTTTCCTTTCTCATTAAGAGGAAGAGCTAAAGATTGGTTGCTATCTCTGCCTAAGAATAGTATTGATTCCTGGACTAAATGCAAGGATGCTTTTATTGGTAGATATTATCCCCCTGCTAAAATTATATCTTTGAGGAGTAGCATAATGAATTTTAAACAATTGGATAATGAACATGTTGCTCAAGCTTGGGAAAGAATGAAATCTTTGGTTAAAAATTGCCCAACCCATGGACTGACTACTTGGATGATCATCCAAACCTTCTATGCAGGACTAAATTTTTCTTCGCGTAATTTATTGGATTCAGCTGCTGGAGGTACCTTTATGTCCATCACTTTGGGGTCGGCTACAAAGCTTCTTGATGATATGATGATTAATTACTCTGAATGGCACACGGAAAGAGCTCCACAAGGTAAGAAGGTAAATTCTGTTGAAGAATCCTCTTCCTTGAATGATAAGATTGATGCTATTATGTCTATGCTTGTGAATGATAGGACTAATGTTGATCCTAATAATGTTCCATTAGCTTCATTGGTTGCCCAAGAAGAACATGTTGATGTAAACTTCATTAAAAACAATAATTTCAACAACAATGCTTATCGAAACAACTCTAGTAATAACTATAGGCCATATCCTTATAATAATGGTAACGGTTATGCTAATTCTTATGGGAATTCTTACAACAATAATAGGAACACACCCCCTGGACTTGAAGCTATGCTTAAAGAATTTATTAGTACACAAACTGCCTTTAACAAAGCTCGTTGAGGAAAAGCTCAATAAAATTGATATTCTCGCTTCTAAGGTTGATAGTCTTGCCTCCGATGTTGATCTTTTGAAATCGAAAGTTATGCCTAATAGGGATATTGAAAATAAAATTGTTACTACAGCAAATGCCATCCAAGTTAGAATTAATGAGAATATAAGATTAATGGCTGAACTGCGTGCTAGGTGGGATAGAGAAGAAAATGAAAAACTAGCTAAAGAGAAAAATGTAGCTAAAGTTTGGACTATTACCACCACTAGCAATGCTAATGCTCCACATGTTGCTGCACCTCCTACTAATGGTAAAATAATTGGTGTTGGCAATGTTTCTACTCCTAGTGCAAAGCGCGCAAAATTACCGGAAACTGCTAAAACTGCTGAAACTGTCTGTGATAAAACTGCTGAAATTTTTTCCAACATTGGGGATGATAATCCCATTGCTTTAGATTGTAATGATTTAAATTTTGATGATTGCCACATCTCTGAAGTTATAAATTTCTTACAAAAACTTGCTAAGAGTCCCAATGCTAGCGCTGTAAACTTGGCTTTCACAAAACATATTACAAATGCTCTCATAAAAGCTAGAGAAGAGAAACTAAAACTTGAAACTTCTTGATGGCGTGTATTTCACACGTTCGTTGGGCAACCCCAAGAGGAAGGTATGATGAGCACAGCAGCAAGTTTTCCCTTAGAAAGAAACCAAGGTTTATCGAACCAGGAGGAGCCAAGAAGCACGTTGAAGGTTGATGGCGGCGGGATGTAGTGCGGCGCAACACCGAGAGATTCCGGCGCCAACGTGGAACCTGCACAACACAACCAAAGTACTTTGCCCCAACGAAACGAGTGAGGTTGTCAATCTCACCGGCTTGCTGTAACAAAGGATTAACCGTATTGTGTGGAAGATGATTGTTTGCAGAGAAAACGAGTAAAAACAAGTATTGCAGTAGATTGTATTTCAGTAAAGAGAATTGGACCGGGGTCCACAGTTCACTAGAGGTGTCTCTCCCATAAGACGAACAGCATGTTGGGTGAACAAATTACGGTTGGGCAATTGACAAATAAAGAGAGCATGACAATGCACATACATATCATGATGAGTATAGTGAGATTTAATTGGGCATTACGACAAAGTACATAGACCGCCATCCAACTGCATCTATGCCTAAAAAGTCCACCTTCGAGGTTATCATCCGAACCCCTCCGGTATTAAGTTGCAAAGCAACGAGACAATTGCATTAAGTATGGTGCGTAATGTAATCAACAACTACATCCTTAGACATAGCATCAATGTTTTATCCCTAGTGGCAACAGCACAACACAACCTTAGAACTTTCACGTCACTTGTCCAGGTGTCAATGCAGGCATGAACCCACTATCGAGCATAAGTACTCCCTCTTGGAGTTAAAAGCATCTACTTGGCCAGAGCATCTACTAGTAACGGAGAACATGCAAGATCATAAACAACACATAAGCATAACTTTGATAATCAACATAACAAGTATTCTCTATTCATCGGATCCCAACAAACGCAACATATAGAATTACATATAGATGATCTTGATCATGATAGGCAGCTCACAAGATCCGACAATGATAGCACAATGGGGAGAAGACAACCATCTAGCTACTGCTATGGACCCATAGTCCAGGGGTAGACTACTCACTCATCACTCCGGAGGCGACCATGGCGGTGTAGAGTCCTCCGGGAGATGATTCCCCTCTCCGGCGAGGGTGCCGGAGGCGATCTCCGGGATCCCCGAGATGGGATCGGCGGCGACGGCGTCTGCGGAAGGTTTTCCGTATCGTGGCTCTCGGTACTGGAAGTTTCGTCACGGAGGCTTTAAGTAGGCGGAAGGGCAAGTCGAGAGGCGGCACGGGGGCCCCGGATGACGGGGCGGCGCGGCCAGGGGGGCCGCGCCGCCTAGGGTTTGGCTCCCCGTGGCCCCACTTCGTTTCGTCTTCGGACTTCCGGAAGCTTCGTGAGAAAATAGGCCTCCGGGCTTTTATTTCGTCCAATTCCGAGAATATTTCTTTACTAGGATTTCGAAACCAAAAACAGCGAGAAAACAAGAATCGGCACTTCGGCATCTTGTTAATAGGTTAGTTCCGAGAAAATGCACGAATATGACATAAAGTGTGCATAAAACATGTAGATAACATCAATAATGTGGCATGGAACACAAGAAATTATCGATACGTTGGAGACGTATCAGCATCCCTAAGCTTAGTTACTGCTCGTCCCGAGCGGGTAAAACGATAAAAAGATAATTTCGGAGTGACATGCCATCATAAACTTGATCATACTATTTGTAAAGCATATGTAGAGAATGCAGCG
>NC_061509.1:189343274-189638551 GCF_022539505.1 Lolium rigidum
CAAAACATATTACAAATGCTCTCATAAAAGCTAGAGAAGAAAAACTAAAACTTGAAACTTCTATTCCTAGAAAGCTAGAGGATGGTTGGGAGCCCATCATTAAAATGAGAGTCAAAGATTTTGATTGTAATGCTTTATGTGATCTTGGTGCAAGTATTTCTGTTATGCCTAAGAAAGTCTATGATATGCTTGACTTGCCACCATTGAAAAACTGTTATCTGGATATTAATCTCGCTGATAATGCTAAAAAGAAACCTTTGGGGAAAGTTGATAATGTTCATATTATCGTTAACAATAACCTTGTCCCCGTTGATTTTGTTGTCTTGGATATTGAATGCAATGCATCTTGCCCCATTATATTGGGAAGACCTTTTCTTCGAACCGTTGGTGCTACTATTGATATGAAGGAAGGTAATATTAAATATCAATTTCCTCTCAAGAAAGGTATGGAACACTTCCCTAGAAAGAGAATGAAGTTACCTTATGATTCTATTATTAGAACAAATTATGATGTTGATGCTTCATCTCTTGATGTTACTTGAGTTACACTTTCGCGCCTAGCTGAAAGGCGTTAAAGAAAAGCGCTTATGGGAGACAACCCATGTTTTTACTACAGTATTTTTGTTTTATATTTGAGTCTTGGAAGTTGTTTACTACTGTAGCAACCTCTCCTTATCTTAGTTTTATGTTTTGTTGTGCCAAGTAAAGTCTTTGATAGTAAAGTAAATACTAGATTTGGATTACTCGCGCAGAAATAGATTTCTTTGTTGTCACGAATCTGGGTCTAATTCTCTGTAGGTAACTCAGAAAATTAAGCCAATTTACGTGAGTGATCCTCAGATACGTACGCAACTTTCATTCAATTTGGGCATTTTCATTTGAGAAAGTCTGGTGCCCTAATAAAATCCATCTTTACGGACTGTTCTGTTTTGACAGATTCTGCCTTTTATTTCGCATTGCCTCTTTTGCTATGTTGGATGAATTTCTTTGATCCATTAATGTCCAGTAGCTTTATGCAATGTCCAGAAGTGTTAAGAATGATTGTGTCACCTCTGAACATGTTAATTTTTATTATGCACTAACCCTCTAATGAGTTGTTTCGAGTTTGGTGTGGAAGAAGTTTTCAAGGATCAAGAGAGGAGTATGATACAATATGATCAAGGAGAGTGAAAGCTCTAAGCTTGGGGATGCCCCGGTGGTTCACCCCTGCATATTCTAAGAAGACTCAAGCGTCTAAGCTTGGGGATGCCCAAGGCATCCCCTTCTTCATCGACACCATTATCAGGTTCCTCCCCTGAAACTATATTTTTATTCCGTCACATCTTATGCACTTTGCTTGGAGCGTCGGTTTGTTTTTTTTTTTTATTTGAATAAAATGGATCCTAGCATTCACTTTATGGGAGAGAGACACGCTCCGCTGTAGCATATGGACAAGTATGTCCTTAGGCTTTACTCATAGTATTCATGGCGAAGTTTCTTCTTCGTTAAATTGTTATATGGTTGGAATTGGAAAATACTACATGTAGTAATTCTAAAATGTCTTGGATAATTTGATACTTGGCAATTGTTGTGCTCATGTTTAAGCTCTTGCATCATATACTTTGCACCCATTAATGAAGAAACACTTAGAGCTTGCTAATTTGGTTTGCATATTTGGTTTCTCTAGAGTCTAGATAACATCTAGTATTGAGTTTTGAACAACAAGGAAGACGGTGTAGAGTCTTATAATGTTTACAATATGTCTTTTATGTGAGTTTTGCTGCACCGTTCATCCTTGTGTTTGTTTCAAATAACCTTGCTAGCCTAAACCTTGTATCGAGAGGGAATACTTCTCATGCATCCAAAATACTTGAGCCAACCACTATGCCATTTGTGTCCACCATACCTACCTACTACATGGTATTTATCCGCCATTCCAAAGTAAATTGCTTGAGTGCTACCTTTAAAATTCCATCATTCACCTTTGCAACATATAGCTCATGGGACAAATAGCTTAAAAACTATTGTGGTATTGAATATGTACTTATGCACTTTATCTCTTATTAAGTTTCTTGTTGTGCGAACACCATGTTTCTGGGGATGCCATTAACTATTATTTGTTGAATATCATGTGAGTATCTATGCATGTCCGTCTTGTCTGAAGTAAGAGAGATCTACCACCTTTATGGTTGGAGCATACATACAGTTAGAGAAGAGCATTGGGCCGCTAACTAAAGCCATGATTCATGGTGGAAGTTTCAGTTTTGGACATATATCCTCAATCTCATATGAGAATAATAATTGTTGCCACATGCTTATGCATTAAAGAGGAGTCCATTATCTGTTGTCCATGTTGTCCCGGTATGGATGTCTAAGTTGAGAATAATCAAAAGCGAGAAATCCAAAATGCGAGCTTTCTCCTTAGACCTTTGTACAGGCGGCATGGAGGTACCCCATTGTGACACTTGGTTAAAACATGTGTATTGCGATGATCCGGTAGTCCAAGCTAATTAGTACAAGGTGCGGGCACTATTAGTATACTATGCATGAGACTTGCAACTTGTAAGATATAATTTACATAACTCATATGCTTTATTACTACCGTTGACAAAATTGTTTCATGTTTTCAAAATAAAAGCTCTAGCACAAATATAGCAATCGATGCTTTCCTCTTTGAAGGACCATTCTTTTTTACTTTTATGTTGAGTCAGTTCACCTATCTCTCTCCACCTCAAGAAACTAACACTTGTGTGAACTGTGCATTGATTCCTACATACTTGCATATTGCACTTGTTATATTACTCTATGTTGACAATTATCCATGAGATATACATGTTACAAGTTGAAAGCAACCGCTGAAACTTAATCTTCCTTTGTGTTGCTTCAATACCTTTACTTTGATTTATTGCTTTATGAGTTAACTCTTATGCAAGACTTATTGATGCTTGTCTTGAAGTACTATTCATGAAAAGTCTTTGCTTTATGATTCACTTGTTTACTCATGTCATTACCATTGTTTTGATCGCTGCATTCATTACATATGTTTACAAATAGTATGATCAAGGTTATGATGGCATGTCACTTCAGAAATTATCTTTGTTATCGTTTTACCCGCTCGGGACGAGCGGAACTAAGCTTGGGGATGTTGATACGTCTCCGACGTATCGATAATTTCTTATGTTCCATGCCATATTATTGATGATACCTACATGTTTTATGCACACTTTATGTCATATTCGTGCATTTTACGGAACTAACCTATTAACAAGATGCCGAAGAGCCGGTTGTTGTTTTCTGCTGTTTTTGGTTTCAGAAATCCTAGTAACGAAATATTCTCGGAATTGGACGAAATCAAAACCCAGGGTCCTATTTTGCCATGAAGCTTCCGGAAGATCGAAGAGGAGTCGAAGTGGGGCCACGAGGGGCCGCCACCATAGGGCGGCGCGGCCCAGGCCTTGGCCGCGCCGACCTGTGGTGTGGGGCCCTCGTGTGGCCCCCCACGTTGCCCTTCCGCCTACTTAAAGCCTCCGTGGCGAAAAACCACGATACGGAAAACCTTACTGAGACGCCGCCGCCGCCAATCCCATCTCGGGGGATTCTGGAGATCTCCTCCGGCACCCTGCCGGAGAGGGGATTCATCTCCCGGAGGACTCTACACCGCCATGGTCGCCTCCGGATTGATGAGTGAGTAGTTCACCCCTGGACTATGGGTCCATAGTAGTATCTAGATGGTTGTCTTCTCCTCATTGTGCTTCATTGTTGGATCTTGTGAGCTGCCTAACATGATCAAGATCATCTATCTGTAATGCTATATGTTGTGTTTGTCGGGATCCGATGGATAGAGAATACAATGTTATGTTAATTATCAAGTTATTACCTATGTGTTGTTTATGATCTTGCATGCTCTCCGTTATTAGTAGAGGCTCTGGCCAAGTTTTTGCTCTTAACTCCAAGAGGGAGTATTTATGCTCGATAGTGGGTTCATGCATGCATTGATACACGGGACGGTGACAGAAAGTTCTAAGGTTGTCTTTGTCTTTGTTGCCACTAGGGATAAAACATTGATGCTATGTCTAAGGATGTAGTTGTTGATTACATTACGCACCATACTTAATGCAATTGTCTGTTGCTTTGCAACTTAATACTGGAAGGGGTTCGGATGATAACTCTGAAGGTGGACTTTTTAGGCATAGATGCGGTTGGATGGCGGTCTATGTACTTTGTCGTAATGCCCAATTAAATCTCACTATACTTATCATGACATGTATGTGCATTGTTATGCCCTCTCTATTTGTCAATTGCCCGACTGTAATTTGTTCACCCAACATGCTTTTATCTTATGGGAGAGACACCTCTAGTGAACTGTGGACCCCGGTCCATTCTTTAATACTCGAAATACAAATCTGTCTGCAATACTTGTTTTTACTGTTTTCTCTGCAAACAATCATCTTCCACACAATACGGTTAATCCTTTGTTACAGCAAGCCGGTGAGATTGACAACCTCACTCGTTTCGTTGGGGCAAAGTACTTTGGTTGTGTTGTGCGGGTTCCACGTTGGCGCCGGAATCTCCGGTGTTGCGCCGCACTACATCCCGCCGCCATCAACCTTCAACGTGCTTCTTGGCTCCTCCTGGTTCGATAAACCTTGGTTTCTTTCTGAGGGAAAACTTGCTGCTGTGCGCATCATACCTTCCTCTTGGGGTTCCCAACGAACGTGTGAATTACACGCCATCACTTCACCGGCACCGTGCATGATCTAAACTCTTCTACTGTCGCTTTTCTATTGCTTGCCTGCAAGTTCTTGTTTACTCTTGGGGGAACCTGTTTGTGCTAACGACGCGCCGTTACGTTTTTGCAGATGAGATGAGTAACCATGAAGTGTAATGGCCGTCTCTCCAACCCCAAGTAGCACATGTAGCGTACTTCATCACCGGATCTATCAACCCGAGGAAGATCTGTTGTGACTCCCACGAGTGCTTCTCCTAATGTAAGTCCCTTGTTTTAGCGCCATGTTCTGGGTTCAGATGCTTGTTTGTCTGAAGCTCTTTTAGTTCATTCCTAGCTATGACCGTAATACCTTGCTATTTTCTACTTCATTGCTAACTTTAAGCGATTGAACATTTTGGTTTGCATTCCCTGCTCTGTAGATGTAGCCATCATAACTTCTATCTTGCTCAGTCGTTGTTACAAAAATTATAGGCTGCTACTATTTTGTTCATGCCAATCTTGTTCTCCCTAAACATGTTGGTTTGTATTCCCGATACTACGAGTGATGCCATTGTTATTTCTATCTACTTCGTCGTAAGCTAACAAAGTAACTCGCCTATATGTGTTGCTCATTACAACTTTATATCCCGAAACAAATTGGTTTGTTTCCCTTATCTACAAGTTTATGAGTGATGCCATTATAACTCCTATCTGTTTTATTCCTAGCTATTATAGTAACATCGTGCTATTATTTAGTTCATGGCCAATTTTAAGTAATTGCACATGTTGGTTCGCATTCCCTGCTCTATAGCTTTTGGCATCGTAACTTATATATTTGGTTTACATTCCCTTCTGTGTAGATCTAGCCATCATAACTTTATCTTGCTCAGTCGTTGTTACAAAACTTATGGCCTGCTACTATGTTGTTTGCGCCAATTTTTTACTCCATGAACATGTTGGCTTGCATTCCCTGTACTACGGGTGATGCCATTGTTTTGTATCTAGTTCATTGTAAGCTAACAAAGTAAGGACTTAGTTTGGCATGCTATCACTCGCTATCTAGCCTCGTAGTACAAATATACTTGTCATACTACTAGATAATAATTTTGTGTGCCATCTTGTTCTTCAAAAGCTGCATTATTGACTTGTTTCTCTGACTTGGCATGACACTCACATATGGAATGCTGAACATATTGGTTTGCATTCCCTCTTATACAAGTTCACAGGTGATCCCACTATATTCTATATCTGGTCCATCCTAAGCTCCAGCATTAACTATCCTCTATGTGTTGCTCATTACAAGTTTATATCCCGAAACATCTTGATTTGCATCCCCTTCACTACAAGTTCAGGAGTATTATTTAGTTCACGGCCAATTTGAAGTAATTTCACTTGGCACATGTTGGGTCACATTCCCTCCTCTTTAGCTTTTGCCATCGTAACTTCTATTTTTGGTTTACATTCCCTGCTCCGTAGATGTAGCCATCATAACTTCATCTTGCTCGGTCGTTGTTACAAAATTTATAGCCTCGCTACTATGTTGTTCATGCCAATTTTGTACTCCCTGAACATGTTGGTTTGCATGGGACTCGACAGTAGTAAGTCTGCTGTTTCATTTTAACGTGCTCTGTTATATTGGCTGTTGCTATGCGGCATGCACTCTTTGTTTGCTTATTGTGCGCATTACAATGATCTTGTTATAACAACGAAATGATGAGTTCCAAATTCTTTGGCAAACAATATTGTAGTGTCTTTGCCTTTCCATTGTTGCTGTCTTAACTTGTAATGTCTTTGTTTCAGATATAGGTGGTGCATGGACAACTTAAAAGATTGCCGAATGGCTTCATTGAATTGCTAGGTTTAATTACCATTCAATTTCTCTGGGTTCTGTAATATTTTTTCAAAGCCTTGCAGCTGATGTAATATTTAATTAGTTTTTATAGTTCTTTCACGCATTTTTTCTATGGTGCTCGTGGTAAGTGAGGCTATCCGACAGAAATCATGTGCTTCGTAAATATTCTCGATATCTAAATCACAAATTCCCATCCCTTAAACGCCCCAATTAAGCGAAATCACATATGTGCTGGCCCGCAAAATCCTAAAGCGCCTATTGTGCCGGCATATAAACAACAACTAAATGGGCTGGCCCACTTACTTATTGGGCCAGCCCACTTGATTTATCGTGGACCCAACACTCTACTTGGGCCGGCCCACTTGCTTCTGTTGTGGACCCTACTATCAAATGGGCCGGCCCATTAACAGGATAGTGGGACCCACATGTGTTTTGGCCCGGCCCACTATCTTGTTGGGCCGGCCCAATTGCTTCTGTGGTGGACCCCACATACAAACTAGACCGGCCCGTTAACAGGAAAGTGGGACCCACCTGTGTTTTTGGCCCGGCCCACTATCTTGTTGGGCCGGCCCAATTACGTTATGGTGGACCCCACTTACAAACTGGGCCGGCCCTTTAACAGGAATGTGGGACCCACCAGTGTTCTTGGCCCGACCCACTATCTTATTGGGCCGGCCCACTTGCTATATCGTGGACCCCACTTGCTCGATGGGCCGGCCCTTTAACAGGAATGTGGGACCCACATGTGTTTTTGGCCCGGCCCACTTTCTTGTTGGGCCGGCCCAATTACGTTATGGTGGACCCCACATACTAAATGGGCCGGCCCTTTAACTGGAAAGTGGGACCCACCTGTGTTTTTGGCCCGGCCCACTAACTTGTTGGGCCGGCCCACTTGCTATATGCTGGACCCCACATACTAAATGGGCCGGCCCTTTAACAGGAAAGTGGGACCCACCTGTGATTTTGGCCCGGCCCACAGGCTTGTTGGGCTAGCCCATTTAATCTATTGAGGACCCCACGTACTAAATGGGCCGGCCCTATAGGAGGAAAATGGGACCCACAGGCTAATTGGGCCGGCCCAATAACTTCTTGGGCCGGCCCACTTGCTTTAAGGTGGACCCCACTTGGTAAATGGGCCGGCCCGATAACAGGAAAGTGGGTCCCTCATGTTTTGTGGGCCGGCCCTTTTGCCTATTGACCGGTCAAACGAGTGCATTCGGCCCGGCCCACATGCTTAGTGGGCCGGCCCATTAATCTTTTGACCAGTCAACCTTAGAGGTTAGGCCCGGCCCACGTAACTAATGGACCAGCCCAGCTATATAGTTGACCGGTCAAACTAAGTCAGCCGGCCCGGCCCGCAAACTTAATGGGCCGGCCCGCTTAAGACGTGGCGAGGCCTCGTGTGGGCCTACCATCTACCAAGGGGTTTCGGCGGTTAACGCCGTTAGCCGCCGGTTAACGGCGTCCGCCACGTGTCGGCTTGCATGACGTCGGCAGTCAACGGGCTCCCGGAAACACTTCTGCAACGGTCCGATTTTCCGTGGCGGAAGGGCGCCCAAGCGCGACGGACCGAAAAAATCGTCGTAGGACTTTGCCTGACGCAGTTTCGACAACAGAACCCATATCGTCGGGTGGCGGAAGGGTGTTCTGGAAGTTTCGACAACAAATACCCCTTAGCGGACGATTTTGAGACGTTGTCTATCAGAACTTTTCTTGTAGTGTCATGTAAGGCAGCTCATGAGATCATTGTATTGAAGTACATAGGAGAGAGAGATTAACCACATAGCTACCGGTACAGCCCCGAGCCTCGATGGAGAACTACTCCCTCCTCATGGGAGACAGCAGCGTTGATGAAGATGGCGGT
Organism: Lolium rigidum; assembly: GCF_022539505.1. NCBI lineage: Eukaryota > Viridiplantae > Streptophyta > Magnoliopsida > Poales > Poaceae > Lolium > Lolium rigidum. Next base: position 189,351,678 of record NC_061509.1, read on the forward strand.
GGTGTCGATGGAGGAGCCTTCCGGGGGCACTTCCCGGTCCCGGCGGCGTGCCGGAACGGAGACTCCTGTCCCCCAGATCTTGGCTTCGCGATGGCGGCAGCTCTGGAAGGTTTCTCGTACCGTGGCTTTTCCGTCTCGAGGTTTTAGGTCGAGGAGGCTTAAATAGGCGAAGAGGCGGAGTCGGAAGGCTGACGGGGCGATGACACAATAGGGGGGCGCGGCCCAGGCCCTGGCCGCGCCGCCCTATCATCTGGGCCCACCAGGGCTCCCCTCTGGTGGCTCCCGGTGTTCGGAAGCTTCGTGGAAAAATAGGATGCTTGGGCATTGATTTCGTCCGATTCCGAGAATATTTCCTTACTAGGATTTCTGAAACCAAAAACAGCGAAAACAGACAATCGGCCCTTCGGCATCTCGTCAATAGGTTAGTTCGGAAAACGCATAAATATGACATATAATGTGTATAAAACATGTGAGTATCATCATAAAAGTAGCATGGAACATAAGAAATTATAGATACGTTTGGGACGTATCAAGCATCCCCAAGCTTAGTTCCTACTCGCCCTCGAGTAGGTAAATGATAACAATGATAATTTCTGAAGTGACATGCTATCATAACCTTGATCATACTATTGTAAAGCATATGAGATGAATGCAGCGATTCGAAGCAATGATGAAGATAATGAGTAAACAAATGAATCATATAGCAAAGACTTTTCATGAATAATTCTTTCAAGACAAGCATCAATAAGTCTTGCATAAGAGTTACTCATAAAGCAATAGATTCGAAGTAAAGGTATTGAAGCAACACAAAGGAAGATATAAGTTTCAGCAATTGCTTTCAACTTCAACATATTTATCTCATGGATAATTGCCAACACAAAGTAATATAACAAGTGCAATAGGTAAACATGTAAGAATCAATGCACACAGTTGATACAAGTGTTTGCTTCTGGGATAGAAAGAATAGGTAAACTGACTCAACAATAAAGTAAAAGATTGGCCCTTCGCAGAGGGAAGCATGGATTAAATCATGTGCTAGAGCTTTTTAAGTTTTGAAATCATATAGAGAGCATAAAAGTAAAGTTTTGAGAGGTGTTTGTTGTTGTCAACGAATGGTAGCGGGTACTCTAACTACCTTATCAACCGGACTTTCAAGAGCGGCTCCCATGAAGGACGTTATCTCTACCAGGCAAGGTAGATCATCCCTCTTCTCTTTTGTTTACACATGTATTTTAGTTTCATTATTTATGGATGACACTCCTCCCAACCTTTTGCTTACACAAGCCATGGCTAACCGAATCCTCGGGTGCCTTCCAACATTCACATACCATGGAGGAGTGTCTATTTGCAAAATTAAGTTGCTTACTGATGAATCAGAGCAAAACATGTGAAGAGAATTATTAATGCAAGTTAATTAATTGGGGCTGGGCACCCCATTGCCAGCTCTTTTTGCAAAATTATTGGATAAGCGGATATGCCACTAGTCCATTGGTGAAAGTCTGTCCGAAGTAAATGACAAGATCGAAAGATAAACACCACATACTTCCTCATGAGCTATAAAACATTGACACAAATAAGGAGTAATAGCTTTTGAATTGTTTAAAGGTAGCACATGAAGCAATTTACTTTGGAATGGCAGAGAAATACCATGTGGTAGGTAGGTATGGTGGACACAAATGGCATAGTATTTGGCTCAAGGATTTTGGATGCACGAGAAGAATTCCTCTCAATACAAGGCTAGGCTAGCAAGGTTGTTTGAAGCAAACTCAAGTATAAAACGGTGCCAGCAAGACTCACATATGAACATATTGTAAGCATTATAAGACTTTACATCGTCTTCCTTGTTGTTCAAACACCTTAACCAGAAAATATCTAGACTCTAGAGAAACCAATCATGCAAACCAAATTTTAACAAGCTCTATGTAGTTCTTCATTAATAGTTGCAAAGTACATGATGCAAGAGCTTAAACATGATCTATATGAGCACAAAAATTGCCAAGTATCACATTATTCAAGACATTAAACCATTTACCACATGCGGCATTTTCTGTTTCCAACCATATAACAATGAACGAAGCAGTTTCAACCTTCGCCATGAACATTAAAAGTAAAGCTAAGAACACATGTGTTCATATGCAACAACGGAGCGTGTCTCTCTCCCACACAAGCATGAATTTATTCAGAGAATGAAAATAACAAAACGAAAATAAAAGCACACAGACGCTCCAAGTAAAGTACATAAGATGTGACCGAATAAAAATATAGTTTCAAGAGAAGAAACCTGATAATTTGTCGATGAAGAAGGGGATGCCTTGGGCATCCCCAAGCTTAGACGCTTGGGTCTTCTTAAAATATGCAGGGATGAACCACGGGGGCATCCCCAAGCTTTGACTTTTCACTCTTCTTGATCATATTGTATCATCCTCCTCTCTTGACCCTTGAAAACTTCCTCCACACCAAACTCGAAACAAACTCATTAGAGGGTTAGTGCATAATCAAAAATTCACATGTTCAGAGGTGACACAATCATTCTTAACACTTCGGACATTGCACAAAGCTACTTGGAAGTTAATGGAACAAAGAAATCCATCCAACACAGCAAAAGAGGCAATGCGAAATAAAAGGCAGAATCTGTCAAAACAGAACGATCCGTAAAGACGAATTTTAAAGAGGCACCAGACTTGCTCAGATGAAAATGCCCAAATTGAATGAAAGTTGCGTACATATCTGAGGATCACTCACGTAAATTGGAAGATTTTTCTGAGTTACCTACAGAGAATCATACCCAAATTCGTGACAACAAGAAATCTGTTTCTGCGCAGTAATCCAAATCTAGTATGAACCTTATTATCAAAGACTTTACTTGGCACAACAATGCAATAAAATAAAGATAAGAAGAGGTTGCTACAGTAGTAACAACTTCCAAGACACAAATATAAAACAAAAGTACTGTAGTAAAATAAAGACATGGGTTATCTCCCAAGAAGTGCTTTCTTTATAGCCATTAAGATGGGCTCAGCAGTTTTGATGATGCACTCGCAAGAAATAGTAGTTGAAGCAAAAGAGAGCATCAAGAAGCAAATTAAAAACAAATTTAAGCCTAACCCACTTCCTATGCATAGGAATCTTGTACACAAATAAATTAATGAGGCATAATGCAACAAGCATAGAAAGATAAAACAAGTGTAACTTCAAAATTTTCAAAACTTCTACAACCATATTTTCCTCTCTCATAATAACTTTCAGTAGCATCATGAGCAAACTCAACAATATAACTATCAAATGAAACATTCTTATCATGAGTCTCATGCATAAAATTATTACTCTCCACATAAGCATAATCAATTTTATTAGTTGTAGTGGGAGCAAATTCAACAAAGTAGCTATCATTATTATTCTCATCATCAAATATAGGAGGCATAGTATAATCATAACAAGCTTTATCCTCCATAGTAGGTGGCACCAAAAGACCACTATCATTATAATCATCATATATGGGAGGCATATCATAATCAACATAAACTTTCTCCTCAATACCAGGAGGGCTAAAGAGATCATTTTCATCAAAACCGACCTCCCCAAGCTTAGCATTTTCCATAGCATTAGCAACAATGGTGTTCAAAGCATTCATATTAATAACATTCCCATTAGTATGCATATAAAGTTCCATGGGTTTTTTAATTCTCTCTTCAAACACATCATGTCCTAATTCAAGATAAAGTTCATAAAGATCTCTCATATTTTTGTTGTTTTCAATTATGCCTAACTAGTGTAAACAAGAAACAAAAGGATGCAATTGCAGGATCTAAAGGAAATAGCTTCGAGTACTTACAACAGCACCAGAAAAGTACTTTACCTGGGACCGGAGTATGAGTGCCTTTTACCTTTCCTCCCCGGCAACGGCGCCAGAAAAGTGCTTGATGTCTACGGGTGCTTCTATTCTTGTAGACAGTGTTGGGCCTCCAAGAGCAGAGGTTTGTAGAACAGCAGCAAGTTTCCCTTAAGTGGATCACCCAAGGTTTATCGAACTCAGGGAGGAAGAGGTCAAAGATATCCCTCTCAAACAACCCTGCAATCACGATACAAGAAGTCTCTTGTGTCCCCAACACACCTAATACACTTGTCAGATGTATAGGTGCACTAGTTCGGCGAAGAGATAGTGAAATACGAGTAGTATGAATGAATATGAGCAGTAGTAACGGCGGCAGAAAATAGCTTAGTGGCGTGCAGTTCATGGTAGTAATATTGCAGCAAGTAAACATGCAGTGGAACAGTAAGTAAACGATGATTGCAGTATTTGGAAACAAGGCCTAGGGATCATACTTTCACTAGTGGACACTCTCAACATTGTAATCATAAAGGGATATAAATAAGCACTTCACTATGCTACTCTGAATTACTCTATGGCAAGATAACGAACACTAATTCATCATGTAGGCAAACCTTAAAGATGCATTCCCAAGTACTAATGAACACCCCACGCTGTCACTTTGAGCATTCATAGGAGGTACTAACACACCACAATTTCATAGAGACATCCAACTCAAATCATAACTCGGTGAATAAGTATTCGTGAAATATAGCCTAAGAGACCCACACGGTGCACACACTGTCACCTTTACACACGTGGGACAAGGAGTCTCCGGAGATCACATAAGTAAAATCCACTTGAATAGCATAACGACATCTAGATTACAAACTCATCATATGGATCTCAATCATGTAAGGCAGCTCATGAGATCATTGTATTGAAGTACATAGGAGAGAGAGATTAACCACATAGCTCCCGGTACAGCCCCGAGCCTCGATGGAGAACTACTCCCTCCTCATGGGAGACATCAGCGTTGATGAAGATGGCGGTGGTTTCGATGGAGGAGCCTTTCGGGGGCACTTCCCCGTCCCGGCGGCGTGCCGGAACAGAGACTCCCGTCCCCCAGATCTTGGCTTCGCGATGGCGGCGGCTCTGGAAGGTTTCTCGTACCGTGGCTTTTCCGTCTCGAGGTTTTAGGTCGAGGAGGCTTAAATAGGCGAAGAGGCGGAGTCGGAGGGCTGACGGGGCGAGGACACAACAGGGGGGCGCGACCCAGGCCCTGGCCGCGCCGCCCTATCATCTGGGCCCACCAGGGCTCCCCTCTGGTGGCTCCCGGGTGTTCTGGAAGCTTCGTGGAAAAATAGGATGCTGGGCATTGATTTCGTCCGATTCCGAGAATATTTCCTTACTAGGATTTCTGAAACCAAAAACAGCAGAAAACAGCAACCGGCCCTTCGGCATCTCGTCAATAGGTTAGTTCCGGAAAACGCATAAATATGACATATAATGTGTATAAAACATGTGAGTATCATCATAAAAGTAGCATGGAACATAAGAAATTATAGATACGTTTGGGACGTATCACTAGTTGGTATTCTCTCCCCCATGTACTTCAATACAATTATCTCATGAGCTGCCTTACATGATTGAGATTCATCTGATGTAATCGGTGTTGTGTTTGTCGGGATCCGATTGATTGTTACATTATGATTGTCTATCTACAAAGTTTATGAAGTTATTGTTGCTGCAATCTTGTTGTGTTTAATGCTTGTCACTAGGGCCCGAGTGGCATGATCTTAGATTTAAGCTCTATACTTATTGCTTAGATTATATCTACAAGTTGTTTGCACATGTCTATGTCCGGAACCAAAGGCCCCAAAGTGACAGAAATTGGGACAACTGGAGGGAAAGGCTTAGATATGAGGATCACATGTTTTCACGGAGTGTTAATGCTTTGCTCCGGTGCTCTATTAAAAGGAGTGCCTTAATTTCCAGTAGATTCCCTAGAGGCCCGGCTGCCACCGGCTGGTAGGACAAAAGATGTTGTACAAGTTTCTCATTGCGAGCACGTATGACTATATATGGAAAACATGCCTACATGATTAATGATCTTGATGTTCTGTCTTAATGCTATTTCAATCCTATCAATTGCCCAACTGTAATTTGTTCACCCAACACTTGTTATTGGAGAGTTACCACTAGTGTAGATAGTTGGGAACCCCGGTCCATCTTTCATCATCATATACTCGTTCTACATGTCATTGGAAGTAGTATCAACTATTTTCTGGTGCCATTGCTCTCATATTACTGCTACTGCTGCTGTGTTACTTTTACTATTGCTCCCATATTGCTGCTGCTTTCATATCACCCCTGTTACTAGTGCTTTTCCAGGTGCAGCTGAATTGACGACTCAGTTGTTAAGGCTTATAAGTATTCTTTACCTCCCCTTGTGTCGAATCAATAAATTTGGGTTTTACTTCCCTCGAAGACTGTTGCGATCCCCTATACTTGTGGGTTATCACGCGTTCGTACAGTCCCTCTTGCGGTGCCCCGGCAAGAAGCACTGGAAGCACAACCCCCTCATCTCCAGCGTCGATGCGCCCCAGCCCGCTGCGCCAGCCTCGTTGCTCGCTTCGATCCGGCGTGTCCATTGCTTACCCTTCGATGGCTTGGGCATCTCCCAAACCAGATGATCTTGCACTCTCGCCCGCCCCTCCGGCAGGTCTTGCTCCCTCACCTCCGGCCGCGGCGCGACGCTCCCTCCTGACGACGGTGACGAGATGCCAAGCCCAGAGACGTGGTCATCCCGCCGCGACAACGCCGACGAGACAGACTCTAGGCTCCTCTCCGGAGCCCAGCGGTGCGAGAAGCCCGACGGGTGGGAAGCTGTGGAATCCATGGCGGGGAAGAAGCTACGCCGGCGCGGCGCCCCGGAGGCGATGGCGTGGGTGGAACCCTAGCTACGCTCCCGCTCTCTCCTACCTACGCTCGGTCTCTCCGCGTCATCCACTCGTCCACGTACAATTGTTATATCAGAAAATAACTGAGATGACCAAGCTCCTTAACAGCGAAGTCTCGGCGCAACTGAACAAGCAAGCGATCAATAGCTGCAGTGGACGAGCTGATGACTATGATGTCATCAACATAAATGAGGAAATACATACAGATGCCCCCTTTCCGAAAGATGAAGAGCGACACATCAGCAGAAGCGAAAACCCCAAATCCAGCAAACGAGAACTGAGACGAGAAAACCAGGCACGAGAAGCTTGTTTTAGACCATACAGGGATTTCTGAAGTTTGCACATTTTTTTAGAAATGGGGGAACTCCCCGGCCTGTGCATCCAAAGGATGCACACAACCTTTTATTGCATCATCCAAAAAAAGTAAATAGTTGTGAATACAAAACGATCATAGGATCATGGATCGGCTAAAGTTGCGACATGAATCAACCATCTAAAAAAGAGGACAAAGACGATCTAAGCATCTTGTAATCTATTAATATGCCGCCAACCACCCTGGTTGAAGATAGCACGAACGACCGCCATCAAGCGAGTGCACCCAGACGGCTGAGACATATAAACATCTTTAGTGAGAATCCCACCGAGAAAAGCATTCTGAACATCCAGTTGACGCATACTCCACTGATTAGAGACTGCTAAAGAGATAAGAACTCGGATGGTGGTATGGTTAGCAACGGGATTGAATGTGTCATTATAATCAATGCCTTTGCGTTGCTTGAATTCTTGGGGAACAAGCTTTGCTTTATAGCGATCAATGGTGCCATCATTTTGATACTTCAGTTTGAAAACCCATCCGCTGTCAATAATATTTAGAACGGGTTGAGGAGGTACCAGACGCCATGTTTCATTGCGGTGCAGAGCTGCTATTTCCTCATCCATCGTTTTTTTCCAGGGAGGGTAGCGAGCCACGTTAGGCTCAGCTGGAATAAGCTAGTTGCCAAATAAATTGACAACACTACGTGGTGGGTATAAGGTAGACCCTATTTGGACGGCTGACCATATAGACCTAGCTAACTTACATTGGAAGAATAAGTGTTTAATAGTTTCATCCTGATGATAGCAGACACACTTTTTACTTCCACGCCAGTTGAGTTTGGCAAGATTATCTTTAGTAAGGATTACCCCCCGATGATGATACCAGGCAAAGATTTTTGTTCTTAGTGGTATCTTCATCTTTTAAATTTTTGAATTATTATCGACCGGAAGTTCAGACTGAATTAAAGCATTGTACATGGAAGCCACTGAGAATGAACCATTTCCGGTAAGATTCCATCGAAATACATCCGGTCCTTGCGCCAATTGAACTAACTCAAGACGCTGTAACAAATCCTGCCAAGAGATTTGTCTGTGGCCAATGAGACTTCTTCTAAAATCCACATTTGGTAGGAAATTTTCCAACACCTTAGCGATAGTATCGCTTTTGTGGCGCACTATATTGTACAATGCCGGATATTGTTCTCGGAGTGTGGTGTTACCAAACTATTTATCCTCCCAGAAACGAATTTCCGATCCATCCTTAATAGAGAAAGATCCATATGGAAAGAAAAACTTCTTTGTTTCCATAAGACCAGCCCAAAAGTGTGAATCTCTTGGTCTCCAAATAACCTGAGATAAAGCCTTTGAGCCAATATACTTCCTCTTGAGGAGTATTTGCCATATGCCCTCTTTGATAAGTAGCTTATACAATCATTTATCGAGAAGTGCCCTATTCTTGACCTGGAGGTCTTGAATACCAAGTCCTCCATGATCTTTGGGCCGACACAGCACACTCCATTTAGCCAGCCGATAATTACGCTTCTCGCAATCCCCTTGTGATGGCGTGTATTTCACACGTTCGTTGGGCAACCCCAAGAGGAAGGTATGATGCGCACAGCAGCAAGTTTTCCCTCAGAAAGAAACCAAGGTTTATCGAACCAGGAGGAGCCAAGAAGCACGTTGAAGGTTGATGGCGGCGGGATGTAGTGCGGCGCAACACCAGGGATTCCGGCGCCAACGTGGAACCTGCACAACACAACCAAAGTACTTTGCCCCAACGAAAGAGTGAGGTTGTCAATCTCACCGGCTTGCTGTAACAAAGGATTAACCGTATTGTGTGGAAGATGATTGTTTGCAGAGAAAACAGTAAAACAAGTATTGCAGCAGATTTGTATTTCAGTATTAAAGAATGGACCGGGGTCCACAGTTCACTAGAGGTGTCTCTCCCATAAGATAAAAGCATGTTGGGTGAACAAATTACAGTCGGGCAATTGAAAAATAGAGAGGGCATAACAATGCACATACATGGCATGATAAGTATAGTGAGATTTAATTGGGCATTACGACAAAGTACATAGACCGCCATCCAACCGCATCTATGCCTAAAAAGTCCACCTTCAGAGTTATCGTCCGAACCCCTTCCGAGTATTAAGTTGCAAAGCAACGAGACAATTGCATTAAGTATGGTGCGTAATGTAATCAACAACTACATCCTCGGACATAGCGCCAATGTTTTATCCCTAGTGGCAACAAGCACAACACAACCTTAGAACTTTCTCGTCACTGTCCCGGTGTCAATGCGGGCATGAACCCACTATCGAGCATAAATACTCCCTCTTGGAGTTAAGAGCAAAAACTTGGCCAGAGCCTCTACTAGTAACGGAGAGCATGCAAGATCATAAACAACACATATGTAATAACTTGATAATTAACATAACATGGTATTCTCTATCCATCGGATCCCGACAAACACAACATAGAGTATTACAGATAGATGATCTTGATCATGTTAGGCAGCTCACAAGATCCAACAATGAAGCACAATGAGGAGAAGACAACCATCTAGCTACTGCTATGGACCCATAGTCCAGGGGTGAACTACTCACTCATCACTCCGGAGGCGACCATGGCGGTGTAGAGTCCTCCGGGAGATGAATCCCCTCTCCGGCAGGGTGCCGGAGGAGATCTCCAGAATCCCCGAGATGGGATCGGCGGCGGCGGCGTCTCGCATAGGTTTTCCGTATCGTGGTTTTTCGCATCGGGGGTTTCGCGACGGAGGCTTTAAGTAGGCGGAAGGGCGAGTCGGGGGCCGACGAGGGGCCCACACCACAGGGCGGCGCGGGCCCCCCTTGGCCGCGCCGCCTTGTGGTTTGGCCACCTCGTGGCCCCACTTCGTATGCTCTTCGGTCTTCCGGAAGGTTCGTGGCGAAATAGGCCCCCGGGTCTTCGTTTCGTCCAATTCCGAGAATATTTCGTTACTAGGATTTCTGAAACCAAAAACAGCGAGAAAACGAGAAGCGGCACTTCGGCATCTTGTTAATAGGTTAGTTCCATAAAATGCACGAATATGACATAAAGTGTGCATAAAACATGTAGGTATCATCAATAATATGGCATAGAACATAAGAAATTATCGATACGTCGGAGACGTATCAAGCATCCCCAAGCTTAGTTCCGCTCGTCCCGAGCGAGTAAAACGATAACAAAGATAATTTCTGAAGTGATATGCCATCATAACCTTGATCATACTATTTGTAAACATATGTAGTGAATGCAGCGATCAAAACAATGGTAATGACATGAGTAAACAAGTGAATCATAAAGCAAAGACTTTTCATGAATAGTACTTCAAGACAAGCATCAATAAGTCTTGCATAAGAGTTAGCTCATAAAGCAATAAATCAAAGTAAAGGTATTGAAGCAACACAAAGGAAGATTAAGTTTCAGCGGTTGCTTTCAACTTGTAACATGTATATCTCATGGATAATTGTCAACATAGAGTAATATAACAAGTACAATATGCAAGTATGTAGGAATCAATGCACAGTTCACACAAGTGTTTGCTTCTTGAGGTGGAGAGAGATAGGTGAACTGACTCAACATAAAAGTAAAGAGAATGGTCCTTCAAAGAGGAAAGCATCGATTGCTATATTCGTGCTAGAGCTTTTATTTTGAAAACATGAAACAATTTTGTCAACGGTAGTAATAAAGCATATGAGTTATGAAAGTTATATCTTACAAGTTGCAAGTCTCATGCATAGTATACTAATAGTGCCCGCACCTTGTCCTAATTAGCTTGGACTACCGGATCTTTGCAATGCACATGTTTTAACCAAGTGTCACAATGGGGTACCTCCATGCCGCCTGTACAAAGGTCTAAGGAGAAAGCTCGCATTTTGGATTTCTCGCTTTTGATTATTCTCAACTTAGACATCCATACCGGGACAACATGGACAACGAGATAATGGACTCCTCTTTAATGCATAAGCATGTGGCAACAATTATTATTCTCATATGAGATTGAGGATATGTGTCCAAAACTGAAACTTCCACCATGGATCATGGCTTAAGTTAGCGGCCCAATGTTCTTCTCTAACAATATGCATGCTCCAACCATAAGGGTGGTAGATCTCTCTTACTTCAGACAAGACGGACATGCATAGCAACTCACATGATATTCAACCATGAATAGTTGATGGCGTCCCAGAAAACATGGTTATCGCACAACAAGCAACTTAATAAGAGATAAAGTGCATAAGTACATATTCAATACCACAATAGTTTTTAAGCTATTTGTCCCATGAGCTATATATTGCAAAGGTGAATGATCGAAATTTTAAAGGTAGCACTCAAGCAATTTACTTTGGAATGGCGGATAAATACCATGTAGTAGGTAGGTATGGTGGACACGAATGGCATAGTGGTTGGCTCAAGTATTTTGGATGCATGAGAAGTATTCCCTCTCGATACAAGGTTTAGGCTAGCAAGGTTATTTGAAACAAACACAAGGATGAACGGTGCAGCAAAACTCACATAAAAGACATATTGTAAACATTATAAGACTCTACACCGTCTTCCTTGTTGTTCAAAACTCAATACTAGATGTTATCTAGACTCTAGAGAAACCAAATATGCAAACCAAATTAGCAAGCTCTAAGTGTTTCTTCATTAATGGGTGCAAAGTATATGATGCAAGAGCTTAAACATGAGCACAACAATTGCCAAGTATCAAATTATCCAAGACAATTTAGAGTTACTACATGTAGCATTTTCCAATTCCAACCATATAACAATTTAACGAAGAAGAAACTTCGCCATGAATACTATGAGTAGAGCCTAAGGACATACTTGTCCATATGCTACTGCGGAGCGTGTCTATCTCCCACAAAGTGAATGCTAGGATCCATTTTATTCAAACAAAACAAAAAACCAAAAACAAACCGACGCTCCAAGCAAAGTGCATAAGATGTGACGGAATAAAAATATAGTTTCAGGGGAGGAACCTGATAATGTTGTCGATGAAGAAGGGGATGCCTTGGGCATCCCCAAGCTTAGACGCTTGAGTCTTCTTAGAATATGCAGGGGTGAACCACCGGGGCATCTGTAACATCCCAAGTTTCAACAATAATAAATAAGAAAGAGAATTTCCCCAAACCCAAAAGTTGCAATTAACAAAAACTTTTTATATGCATATGGTGCCACATAAGATTCTTGCATTTGAGTGATTTCTTTTGTGCAATTGCCATGATGAGTGTTAGTATGTTTTAACATTGCTTTGTGAACCCTAAGCAAGATCACTAAACCCTAATTTGAGGGGAATTAGAGAAAATGGGAAAAAACCCATTTCTCACTCACATACACTTTATGCAAAATAGCAAATCCTCAACCAAGGCCAAGATTGCTTGCTCCCTTGCTTCTAAAATACTTCAATATGATAAACTAACACAATTGCATCTTTGGATCAAGAATCAAACACAAGAAATTCGAAATTCTCACATACATATGATAATGGTCACTTCTCCTCAAAATATTTTCTTCACCTCTTTACCCCCCTGGTTTTCTCAAATATTGAACTAAACTTGGTCGACCAAAGCCATGTCATCCAAGACCATGTCAAGGTGAGTACTTTTCATGTTGACCACCATGGCTAGAGTTGACTAGGTTGACCAGAACTAAATTGCCAAAATGGGATCTGAGAAGAAAAACAAGATAACCCCAAATTTGAAACTCTGCAATTTTTTTCCAAACTGAGTACCACCACCACCAATACTTCACTCTAATTATATAAAAGAGATTCACCAAAAAGAATTTCAAAATTCAAAAGAAAATCTCATGCGGCCATTGTGTCGAACAGGTTGCGGGCATGATTTCCAAATTGTGTTACACACTATTGTCCACTGGATTCTTCACTAAACCTCTTTTAACTTTGATCATTGCACTCCCCTACGACCCCTGCTTCACCCTAGTACTAGCCCTGATCAAGTAAAGTGAGAGGAGGGAGAAGAAAAACCCTAAAACAAAGCTATGCCGTGTACCCCAGCCACCTTTGGGCATCCCTATCTCAGGCCTCCATCTCAACTCTTCCCCTTGTCTTCAAGCATCTCTGGAGCACAAGGATCACGCCAGTACCGTTTGATCGATCGCCAATGCACCCCATTGGCCGGAACGCCCGCGTCCAAAACCGTGCCAGCACACGCCCGTGCACGCGGTGAGCGCGCACTGGCCGCGCCAGTACGTCGCCCACTCGATCGCTACCGTCCTCGCCCTGCATCCCTACCGCGACGTTGAGCAGCTACGCCTCGCCCTCTACACGCTAGACATGCTCGAGCACGCGCAGAGGCCTTGTCACCGTCGTCCTCGCCGGCGAAGTACCGCGGGTACCGCAGCACTCGAAACGAAAACCTGAACGATTCCTTCACCCATTCGCTGCGCCAGCTAGCCGTTGAGCATCGCCAGGACACCGCCTATCTCTAGCCATCCTTCACTTGCCCCTTGGAGCGCCAGAAGCGCCGCGCCATGGCCGCTCCTCCACAACACACTCGGCCTCCTCCCTCCCTCTATAAATAGCGACGATCGGCACCTCCTCTCTTCACACAATCCACTCCCCTCACCTCACTGAGTCTCCTCCACCCATCAATTTCATCAGACCTCGCCGGAGCTGCTCGAATCGCGAGCTCAAGACCGCCGGAGCCCGCAGAAGCTCTGCTTCGATTGGCGCCTCCCCGAGCGCCGCCGCTGCCCCAAGCTCTTCCCCATCTACTTCCACTTCTCCGCGCACTCTGCCAGACTCCTGCAACGGCCTGGTACTCCCTCCCACCCCCTAGGCTCGCCGCCAGTGAGTCGTCGCTCGTCGGAGACGACGATGCTCCAGCACCGTCGGATCCTGTTCTAATCCGACGGCCTAACGCGCGCATACCGTTTCGCTGTTTAAAGAGGCGCCGACAGGTGGCCCCCACCTCGTCAGTGCGGCCCAAGCGCACCAGATGCGTGTTGGGCTGCGAAGTGGGTTTTTAAACCGTTTCGGCCCAGTAACTTTTCCCGCCTAGCCCAGGAATTCAAATCTGGTTTTAATCTTTATTCAAATTTGCTCTGCTGAAGGTTTAGTAAAGTTTGAATAGTTTGAAATCTGACAAACCAAATTTAGCAAACTTTATACCGTGGGAAAGCCCATGAAGTTATCTATCCAACGCCACTGGCCCCACCCCCAAATTCGTAGTAGAATTAATTCAAGAAAAAAGACAAGACAGGGACTTTTGAACATTCAAACTTTATTTAAAATTTAACCAGAATAGATTTTGAATTGTTTCCAACTCTAATAAATCACAAATGATATCCTATAAATGATTATGCAATAATATAGACATGTTATTTGTATAATCATGGATTAGATCCAATAAAATAGCCATGTAGTCAATTCTAGAACAATTCAACTTGGAATTCAAATTTGACAAATACTATGAGAGCTACTCTCTCATTTAAATCTTGATCTTAAGTAATATATCAGGGGGAATGACTTAGGCTAATGAACCCTTGAGAATTATTACTTAGAGATTTTAATTCATTTAAATGTTAAGTTTTAGAACTATGTGAAGTGTAGCACTTCAATTAAAATTATACTCACATATAATAGATATGAAATGTTGACTTTGGGTCAACCTATATTTCATACCTTATTATTATATGAAGAGATTAAATCTTAATAAGATGTAATGAGAAGAAATGAATTCCTCTAGGGATCTACATACCAAATTTAAGAAATAGGAATAATGAGAGGAAATTATTTTCTCCTAAATAAGAATTCATCAAATAACTCACCATGCCATGTTTGATTGATAATAGGACTAGAGTGTGAACTTTTTTAAGTGTTTCTAGTTTAGTATGTGAGTTGGTTTAGTATTTATACCTCGTATTCGTATATAGACGCTAGTAACGAGGAGTACCAAGAGGAGGAGGTCTACTCTCAGGAAGAAGAAGAGAACTTCGATAACTACTCAGCTCAAGGCAAGCTAACCCTTGCTAAACACAAGTGCTTAGCTCTACAAGAGCAAAGGCACCATCACACTTACTTTTATGTATTACCTATCCCATGTTTTTACTTACATTTACCTTTGCTTATTTATTTCAAAGTACTTTTTGATTTATGATTCACTTGGTCTAGAGTGTAGAACAATACTTGGAATAGATTAGCCCAACTCAAGCTAGTTAGCATCCCTCATATAGTTGCTAGTGCTAATCAATTAAAATTGACTACTCTAGATGGGAACATGGTAAAGTGAAATGACTTTGAAAGAAAGTAAATTGAAGGTGGATGTGAATAAGAGAAGATGATGATTTTGATAAAACCGATGATTGGGTCTAAATGCGATACCCTTCCAATTATACAAGTACCCCCACAATACCTGATTATGGGTAGGGCTTAACTAGAAACTTGTGTATCTTAGTATGGGTTCCCTCTAAACAAACATCATAGGGGTTACGCCGAGGCTGCCTCCAACAAGTGTGGAATGATGTTAATACGAGGTGGATGTACGGCCCAAGCCCTGTGCAGTTCCCGGGTTGACTGCGGTTTTCACCGGGAGGCCAAGCTCATGGGGAGAGGTGCTCATACTAGCATATATAAGTGAAAGGTTATGGTTGATGATCCGCGTACTTGTGTTACGATGATTCGGGGTTATCCTCGACGGATGTAATCAAAAGTTGTGGCACAAGAGTACAACCTCTGTAGAGTGTTAAACCTATTCGAATAGCCGTGTCCACGGTTACGGACGATTGGAAAGGCCATACTATCTCCGTTATCATCAAAAATGTTTTGATCCTAGAACTGAATGGTGATTTTGAAAGGTGATATTATGGTGAACCATAATGAGTTGTGGGAATGACACTAATGTTCCCACTTGAGTTGAGTCTAGCACATGATAAGATTTTACTAAATGTTTACTAAACTAAAACTTGGCTTTATGCAAATAAACCTAGAGCTTAGCACCCCTTACTACACTTCATATGTTTTACCTTAGTATTAGTTTGCGAGTACTTTAAAAGTACTCATGGCTTTGCCCTGGCTATTCAAATGCCGGACTTTGAAGAGGAGCAACGAGTATCGGGATGACGGACAACAGGACGTCTACGATAACTAGGATCGTCTTCTAACGTCAAGCGTTGCCTGTGGAATAGATAGTCCACTACTACTACGCTTCCGCTACTTATTTGTAATGTGGAACAATCTATTTGTGTAATATTGGATCATGTGATCCCTTGTTGTAAAACTCTATGTGTTGTAATAAATGATGACTCTGAACTACTTACTATTATGTCTCGCAAAAACAATCTTCCTGGGATTGCGATGTATGATGTAATAGGGCATCCGGACTTAAAAATTCGGGTGTTGACAGCATCCCCAAGCTTAGAGCTTTCACTCTCCTTGATCATATTGCATCATACTCCTCTCTTGATCCTTGAAAACTTTCTCCACACCAAACTCGAAACAACTCATTAGAGGGTTAGTGCATAATAAAAATTCACATGTTCAGAGGTGACACAATCATTCTTAACACTTCTGGATATTGCATAAAGCTACTGGACATTAATGGATCAAAGAAATTCATCCAACATAGCAAAAGAGGCAATGCAAAATAAAAGGCAGAATCTGTCAAAACAGAACACTCCGTAAAGATGTATTTTATTAGGCCACCAGACTTGCTCAAATTAAAATGCTAAAATTGAATGAAAGTTGCGTACATATCTGAGGATCATGCACGTAAATTGGCTTAATTTTCTGAGCTACCTACAGGGAGGTAGACCCAGATTCGTGACAGCAAAGAAATCTGTAACTGCGCAGTAATCCAAATCTAGTACTTACTTTACTATCAAAGACTTTACTTGGCACAACAAAACTCAAAACTAAGATAAGGAGAGGTTGCTACAGTAGTAAACAACTTCCAAGACACAAATATAAAACAAAAATACTGTAGTAAAAACATGGGTTGTCTCCCATAAGCGCTTTTCTTTAACGCCTTCCAGCTAGGCGCAGAAAGTGTATATCAAGTGTTATCAAAGGGTGGTGCACCTACAGCGGGGTTTGGAGTTTTCTCAACCATGCATAGTATATTGGATACATAAGTTTCAGCATCTCCCTTTTCATTAGTCTTGGGCTTGCTACTCTCATCGAACAAATTTTCAGGAACAAGCCAAGCATAGTTATTTTCTAGTGCATCATTCATAGCTAGGAGTTTACATGGTATTGGTGCTTTGATCTCCCCACCATCATTAGCATTATTAGTGTACCTTATTCTATCCATATCCATTTTTTCAAGGAGACCAACAAAATTAGTATGAGAACCAAGCATATTAAATTTAGAAAAGACCTTTCTAGCCTCTCTTGCTAGACCACCAAATTCTCTAAGAAGGGTTTCTAAAACAAAATCTTTCTTTTCCCCCACTTCCATATCACCAAGTGTAAGAAACATGTGTTGGATTATAGGATTGAGATTAACAAATTTAGTTTCCAACATGCGAACTAAAGAAGCAGCAGCAATTTCATAAGTAGGAGCAAGTTCTACCAAGTGTCTATCTTCAAAATCTTCAACGGTACTAACATGACTGAAGAATTCTTCTATATTGTTTCTCCCAATGATAGACCCGCATCCTACCGGTATGTTCTTTGTGGTAAAATTAAAAGGAAACATGATGAATCAAGTAAAGTAAATGCAAGTAAACTAATTTTTTTGTGTTTTTGATATAGCAAACAAGATAGTAAATAAAGTAAAGCTAGCAACTAATTTTTTTGTATTTTGATATAAGTGCAGCAAACAAAGTAGTAAATAAAATAAAGCAAGACAAAAACAAAGTAAAGAGATTGAGAAGTGGAGACTCCCCTTGCAGCGTGTCTTGATCTCCCCGGCAACGGCGCCAGAAAAAGAGCTTGATGGCGTGTATTTCACACGTTCGTTGGGCAACCCCAAGAGGAAGGTATGATGCGCACAACAGCAAGTTTTCCCTCGGAAAGAAACCAAGGTTTATCGAACCAGGAGGAGCCAAGAAGCACGTTGAAGGTTGATGGCGGCGGGATGTAGTGCGGCGCAACACCGGGGATTCCGGCGCCAACGTGGAACCTGCACAACACAACCAAAGTACTTTGCCCCAACGAAATAGTGAGGTTGTCAATCTCACCGGCTTGTCTGTAACAAAGGATTAACCGTATTGTGTGGAAGATGATTGTTTGCAGAGAAAACGAGTAAAACAAGTATTGCGAGCAGATTTGTATTTCAGTATTAAGGAATGGACCGGGGTCCACGAGTTCACTAGAGGTGTCTCTCCCATAAGATAAAAGCATGTTGGGTGAACAAATTACAGTCGGGCAATTGACAAATAGAGAGGGCATAACAATGCACATACATGGCATGATAAGTATAGTGAGATTTAATTGGGCATTACGACAAAGTACATAGACCGCCATCCAACTCGCATCTATGCCTAAAAAGTCCACCTTCGGAGTTATCGTCCGAACCCCTTCCGGTATTAAGTTGTAAAGCAACAGACAATTGCATTAAGTATGGTGCGTAATGTAATCAACAACTACATCCTCGGACATAGCGCCAATGTTTTATCCCTAGTGGCAACAAGCACAACACAACCTTAGAACTTTCTATCACTCGTCCCGAGTGTCAATGCGAGCATGAACCCACTATCGAGCATAAATACTCCCTCTTGGAGTTAAGAGCAAAAACTTGGCCGAGCCTCTACTAGTAACGGAGAGCATGCAAGATCATAAACAACACATATGTAATAACTTGATAATTAACATAACATGGTATTCTCTATCCATCGGATCCCGACAAACACAACATAGAGTATTACGGATAGATGATCTTGATCATGTTAGGCAGCTCACAAGATCCAACAATGAAGCACAATGAGGAGAAGACAACCATCTAGCTACTGCTATGGACCCATAGTCCAGGGGTGAACTACTCACTCATCACTCCGGAGGCGACCATGGCGGTGTAGAGTCCTCCGGGAGATGAATCCCCTCTCCGGCGAGGTGCCGGAGGAGATTTCCGGAATCCCCCGAGATGGGATCGGCGGCGGCGGCGTCTCGGTAAGGTTTTCCGTATCGTGGTTTTTCGCATCGGGGGTTTCGCGACGGAGGCTTTAAGTAGGCGGAAGGGCGAGTCGGGGGCCGACGAGGGGCCCACACCACGGGCGGCGGGCCCCCCCTTGGCCGCGCCGCCTTGTGGTTTGGCCACCTCGTGGCCCCACTTCGTATGCTCTTCGGTCTTCTGGAAGGTTTGTGGCGAAATAGGCCCCTGGGTCTTCGTTTCGTCCAATTCCGAGAATATTTCGTTACTAGGATTTCTGAAACCAAAACCAGCAGAAAACAGGAACTGGCACTTCGGCATCTTGTTAATAGGTTAGTTCCAGAAAATGCACGAATATGACATAAAGTGTGCATAAAACATGTAGGTATCATCAATAATATGGCATAGAACATAAGAAATTATCGATACGTCGGAGACGTATCACCTTGCCAGAAGAATCTTGATCGGAAATAATCCAAACGTTTTAAGAGTCCTGTGGGAAGTTGGAAAAAAGATATCATATATAGTACCATATTGCTCAGTACCGCATTTATGAGAACTAATCTTCCTCCCAAGGACAGCAATTTACCTTCCCAACTACTTAATCTAATCTGAAGCCTTTTCTCAACCAATTTCCACTCAGCATTGGTAAGTCTCCGATAATGAATCAGAATTCCCAAGTACCTAATTGGAAATTGGCCTTGGCCACAGCCGAAAAGTTCAACATACTCTGCAACATGGTCTTGGGCCTCGCCAAGACAAAATAATTCACTTTTATGAAAATTTATTTTCAGACCCGACAAAAGCTCGAACGCAGAAAGAATTAACTTTAGGTTCCGAGCCTTGTCTAAGACAACACCTCTGCTCCAAGAAAATGCCAACACACAAAATAATATGATAATAATATATGGACCCTTAAAAAATATGAGGCCATGGACTTCAGCTTAAAAGTTTGTTAAAGAGGTGGCCTAAGAGGAATAACCCGTGCTCACTGATCCGGTTAACAACAACCGGTACCACTCTGTAGGTTTGAACAGAAGTATGGGATCAGAAGTTAGGTGACTCTGTTCTCATATGTACATTGCGGGAACTGCGCCAAGGCCATGAGCTTGGTTCCACAACCTAGGATCTCTTGGAGCTCTGTAGATTCTCTTCATGTACTGGTTGGATGCCCAGAGACGGTCGGTAAAGGTTCAGGTCAGAACTATTAATGTTCCTGCCTATGCGTGTTGCAGAATTGCCTGCCAAAAAAATTAATTTAGCATTGTTTGCATAGTACGAGACAAACTGATTGAGAAAATCTGAAGGAGAATAGATTACATTGTTATTTGTCCAGATCAATAATTCACTGATGTACAAATGCAAAACTGTTGCAAAAATCGAAATGTCCCCTGTGTCTATTGTTGGCATTCAGCCTCAAGCTGTTATCTTGAAATAACAACAACCGCGGAGTTGAGATCAATTACTGAAAGCTAAAGAATTGCAAGCAAAGAAGCTCATGAAGCTCTCTTGACTCATATTGCCCAGCTCGATGTGATGGCTGACACATCTGGTCTGGACGAAGACGCTTGGGCATCTAGATATCACCTGGAAGAGCAGCAGCTGCATATTTATAGGATTGAAGAGGAGCACTGGAGACAGCGTGGCAGAGTCAGGTGGGCTCTGCAGGGTGACGCGAACACGGCCTATTTTCACGCTGTTGCCAATGGTAGAAGAAGGAAATGCAATATTTCAGCGTTAGTCACGGACAGCGGGACAATCACGGACCCCAAGCTCATCCAACAACATGTGTATGACTTCTACAGGAACCTGCTTGGGTCGTCAGCCCCATCGATGTGTGGGCTGGCGCCGGATACCTGGGATAGGTATTGTCGGGTCTCAGAGGAGGAGAATGTGAACCTGGCTCTCACATTCTCTGAGACTGAACTCGAAGCCATTGTGAAGGACATGAAGACTGACACTGCCCCGGGCCCAGACGGTTTCTCTGTTGCTTTCTTCAAGAAATTCTGGCCGCAGGTCAAACTTGGTATTTTGCATATTCTCAATGACTTTGTGTTGGGGCGCATCGACATCTCTAGACTCAACTTTGGAATCCTCTCGCTTATTTCGAAAGTTCCGGGCGCAGACCAAATCACACAGTACAGACCGATTGCCCTGATCAACGTAATCTTTAAGATTATCTCCAAAGCCTACGCATCTAGATTGGATCCGATTGCTCATATAATTCTTTCCCCCAATCAGACTGCCTTTGTCAAAGGTAGAAACATCCTCGATGGCCCGCTGGCGCTGTTGGAAATTATCCACGATTCGAGGAAGAGAAAGCACAATGGGGTGCTTCTCAAACTTGACTTCGAAAAGGCATACGACAGAGTGAATTGGGACTTCTTGGGCGAAGTCCTACGGTGCAAAGGTTTCGACGAAGGCTACATCCACAGGATCACCCAACTGGTTGCTGGGGGACAAACTGCTATCTCGATCAATGGTGAAGTGGGGCCATTTTTCAGAAATAAGAGAGGGGTTCGCCAGGGAGACCCCCTCTCACCGCTGCTTTTCAACTTCATTGGCGAGGCCCTGTCTGGTATTCTCTCTGCTGCTACCAAGGCCGGACACATCCACGGCCTCGTTCCGCACCTTTTGCCCGGGGGTATCTCCCACCTCCAGTACGCCGACGACACGCTCATTCTCATCTAGGGTTCGGATGAGGATATTACCAATCTTAAATTCCTCCTGATGTGTTTCGAGGATATGTCCGGGCTCAAGATCAACTATCACAAAAGTGAGGTGTTTGTGCTGGGTCAGCGGTTCGGAGAGCGAAACTCTATTGCTAACAAACTGAACTGCAAGCTTGGCACCTTCCCCTTCATCTACCTGGGTCTCCCTATCTCCGACAGAAAGCTTACGCTGGAGCAGTGGCTCTTCTTGGTGCGGAAACTAGCTGTAAAAATTGAACCTTGGCCGGGAAGATTGATGTCGTCAGGGGGACGACTCATTCTTTCCAATGCGTGCCTTGATAATCTCCCAATGTTTGCGATGGGATTGTTCCTCCTCCATGATGGGATTCATGCGAAGTTCGATTCTCACCGCTCTAAGTTCTTTTGGGAAGGGGCTGGACCGAAGCGGAAATATCACCTGGTCAACTGGCCAACTGTCTGTAGACCCAAGGAAGATGGAGGTCTAGGGTTGCTCAATACCAAAAAGATGAATTTGGCGCTGATGCTGAAATGGATTTGGAGGTTATATCAAGACGAGGACACGGTCTGGGCTCGGATCATTCGTGCTAAGTATGCTGACGCCTCCGAGCTGTTTGCGGGATCAGGTCATGGAGGTTCCCCTTTCTGGAAAAGCCTTCACAAAATCAAACATCTTTTCAAGGTTGGCGCAAAGCATAAGGTGCGGAGTGGCAATAGAACGAACTTCTGGAAGAACTGGTGGTGTGGGAGGGGCCCCCTACTAGAGTCCTTTCCTCTGCTATTTGCCATCTGCGACAACCAGGACATTTCGGTCGCCGACGCGCTATATCAAAACTCCCTGCAAGTCCGCTTTCGGCGTTCTCTTGATCCGGAGGGTTTGCGACAGTGGGATGATATTCAACGAATCATGGCTGAGGTCAATCTCACCAATGGACAAGACAAGATCTCTTGGCACCTGGAACAGTCCGGATCATACTCAGTCAAATCTATGTACTCTATGCTTTCGAAGGGCACCACTATTGCACACTCCAAAGACTTGTGGGAAGCCACGGTGCCGTTAAAAATCAAAATCTTCTCCTGGCAGTTAGCGCTTGACAAGCTGCCCTCGGGGTTGCAGATCCTTACTCGACACGGTCCGTCCAATGGCCATTGTGCTCTGTGCGGTGCGCCGGAGGATGCTAGCCACATTTTCTTTTCCTGCTCCTTGGCGATCTTCGCGTGGGCAGTCACGCGCCAGCTGCTCGGGTGCAACTGGCGCCCCGCCAACTTTGCCCAATTTCACGCCATCCTCTCTAGCTTCTCGGGCTATCCCAGAAAACTGTTGTGGATCCTTTTCCTTGCCCAATCTTGGGCGTTGTGGAATGTTCTCAATAAACTTGCTATTGAAAAGAAAACTATTTCTAACCCAGCTGACATTATTTACAAAACCATCATTTTTTTGCAGATGTGGAGCCTAAAATGCAAGCCAAGAGAAAAGGAGGGCATAAGCTGGATGGCACGCGAGCTAAGGGAGCTGTACGCGTCGCTCAAGCTAGCATCGACGTGAAGGCGTAGTCCGTGCCACGGTGCGGGTTCCTGGTACGGTCTGGACTTCATGGAGGCCCTGTTCTGTTAGCTTTTGGCACTTTGCCCTATCATCCTGAAACTCTTAGTCATGTGTGCCGTTGTTTATGGTGGCCAAGCTGTAATGCCCAGCAGTTTGTATCTGAATGCTTGATACCGTGTTGGCTTTATTAATTTAAAGTCGGGCAAATCTTTGCCTATTATCTAAAAAGTATCCGTAATCAAACATGTAAGTCTAGGTGCCAGGAATATATATGACCTGAAGTTCTGAATATATAGCCGGAAGATGATTCTGCTAAGAACAACACATTATTTTCCCTTGTCCACCTTCTCCCCTCCTCCTCTCTTCCACTTCTCCAATTTCTCCCCTTCTCCTCTCTTCCACTTCTCCAGCTTCTCTTCAAAATTTGCCACCACCTCCGGCGACCACCTCCTCTCCAACAACGGCGACCACCTCCAACGCCTTGCTCCTCCGCCCACCTCCGCCCATCTTTTTCACTCTTGTCGGACGTCAAAACAAAGCAATCTGAGAGTTTAGCGACCACTAGTACGGGTCGTTTGAACATTATGGTGAATATATCAAAAGAGCTCGCCACCATAATGTTTTGAATAAATATAGACACTATTTAGTGTATAAATATATATATCTAAATTTAGTATGTAGGTATATATCTAAATTTAAACAAATCTAAGTTCAAAAAACGTTATTTTATCGATGGAGGGGGGGTGTAGGAGGTGATTTTGGATGATACACGGGAAACAACACAGGGATTTCAGAGGATTGAGGAGATAGAGTAGAGACACATAGAGTGCATGTTCAAGATCACTTCTCAAAGAAAAAATAAATTGAGGATTGAGGTTACGTTCGATAATTATCGAGTGGAGGGCATAGGAATGGGGTGCAGAGTTTTATAGCTCGACCGCCATACTTTCTTTTAAAAAATAATAAAAAATGGCATTTTCAAAGTTTGAAAATATCGAAAAAATCTAACATGCAGTTGTTGAATTCTACCACCCTGCAAAAAATCAGTGTGAGATACTATGGGCGCATTTGGTAGCCTACAGACCATCGGGCCAGCCTAGGTGCGGACAAAACCGGGCCGACTGGTTGCCCGCATGAGGTCTTGGGATGCGCCGGCACGATGCTTAAAGCAGCCCAGGGGCAGGCCCGAAGACAACGCTGATTCCATCGTTTCTACCGGGACAAGCCTGGTCAAGAAAAAAGGAAGGTCCCACTACACGTGTGGTGCACAGGTGGGAGACGTCGTGTCCCTTCGGGGCGCTCGCGGAATAAATCCTATCACCACCTCCACTCCTCTTCTCACTCTCCCTCTTCCTCTCTCACCACCAAACTATCACATCAAGGTCGGAGGTTGCACTACCGCCGATGGATTGATTGCTCGGCCGCGAAAGAGAAGAGCTCGACCGCGACCATGACAAGATCTCACTCGACCACGGCGAGCAGCTGCGGCACCTCGACCTCGAGCACCCCAACCTCTCCAATGGCGGTAAGCACGTGAAAGCTCTTCTCTGACGCCCTACTTTGGAGGATCTGGCCGGGTAGATGTACTGGTAGTTGTTTCAACAACATGCATACTAGATCTGTTAGGGTTAGCAATGTTTTTTTCGAGTACGTTGATGCTCTGTGCAGATGAATCCCCATTTCTTGCTCAGTGGTTTTGGGTAGTCCGGTACTACTATGTGTCGATCTAGAAGTACTGGTCGTTTGCACAGCAGATTCACGGCAGTATGTGGCATGATTTTTTGGAATTTCAGAATCCGGGTTGCCTATGATTAGAACTTGGACAACGCACAAGATTTTCAGGAGGAAGTTAGCGAAGCCGGTGAATTATGGTAACAAGTATTGTCAGCATTTCCTAGGTTCGTTGACGCCATCTCTGAGGAATATGTGTGCACATTATAAACTATGAGGATTGCAACTTCGAGTATGAACTTCTGAACGGCCGATGATTATAACTTGGACATAGAAAAATTCAGGGATGGTTTCTGAACATTGTGAATTGTGGGACTTACTCTGTTCCCTCAATCCATCCCTGAAGAATCTGTGTCATATATCATATATGAGGCCAACATTGTTACTACATTGTGTTTCCTTAGATTGTATCTATTTTTCCTTTGTTGTTTCCTGATCGATGATTATAGCACATATTAGCATGTATATACGGGTGAGATAATGAGCCATTTAACATTTAGCTCAAACATACATCTGATTTGTTCTTGCTACATGTTAAATGTTCGATTATCTCATGCACTCATGTTTGCTCTAACACATATGAGGCTCTATCTGCTTATATAGGTTTGTTGCCAATGATAGTTCTGCACATTTTCTATTTCAAGGTGGGGTGATCAAAACTAGTTGTACGTGCAAACCCATATTTTATGTGCGTCTAACTTGTTTTGCTTACTCCATCTCTGAATCTGTGTGTCCATTGCCACATATGCAAGTTTCTGACACTGCAAAAAAACATGTTTGAGGCAACATTTATTTTTTCGGAAGTGCCGATAATTGTAGCAGTTCCACATGCAGTAACACTTAAGAGATGGTTTTAGTACCAAGCATTATGTACACAAAGTTGTAAATTTGATTAGGGTACAAGGTACTAAGAGAGCATCTTTTGAGTTCATACACATATAATGGTATATTGTGTATGTACATAGTGAATGAGGCTCTTCCCTGCCCGTGTTTGCATTGCTAACCTTGCAAGGTTTTACGTTTGTAGGTAATGGTGGCATGTGAATAAAATGAGGGCTCAAAAAGGAGGACGAAAATCGGAAGAGCAGCCGGTGTTGGGCACTGGTTTGAGGCAGTGAGCCCAACCCACTTTTGCAAGGTGTTGATAGCACCTGGGTTGGGAATGCTGCCTATCCCCAATGCATTCAGGCCTTATCTGGCGGCAATGCCTGACACGATCACCTTGAAGATCTCCATTGGATCCATCTAGGACATCAACATCACGAATGTCAATAGAAAAGCCTTCATGGATCAGGGGTGGTCTGCCTTCACCATAGCTCATGATCACAAGATAGGTTTCCTCCTCACCTTCAAGAAGCTCTCACCTAAGGTCTATAAGGTAGTGATCTTGGACTACATTGGTGTTGAGGTGGTGAAGAGGTGCCCTGATCACCCTGAAGCAATGGAGATGATCATCTTCCACGACTGGGCTATGTATGCTTCATGTCATATCAGTTTTTATGTACTACTGATGGGGTATCGTAGTATGTGGAACTTGTTCTAAAGATGTCGTTTATCATGTTCTAAACTCCTAGTATGAACTGCTATCTAGTATCACCGTTGCCTGCGATTAGTCTTGTTCTTGCTTCTGGTTGGTAACCTCACCTATGTGAGCAGGAGGTAACCATAGCCTGCCAGCAGCAGCCAACCAAAGTAGTGCAGCTTGTCTAAGCCACCGCTTATGCAACAAACCAAATAGGATGCAATAATTCTTAGGAGAGAGCATAAAAAGTGGATGCACAACATGGCCTAGTGCATGTTTTTACTCAGCACTGCCTAGTTGGACCGCGAATTGGATGCAGGCTACCAAACGTGCCCTATGTGTTTCGGGATGCGAAACAATAATAAAAATAGCATGTGGCGTACTTTGAATAGCTTGTAGATGGCACTCCAATGATGAGAAACTTTGTCATACTATATGATGCTTAGATCCATGTGCTCAAGGAGAGGTCCTTTCAGGCCGTGAGGCTGAACTGCTGGTTGGGGAAAGGCGCTGATGTTGGCACACAATACAAGAGTTGTAATTGTCGTTGGATGTTGTGGCTTGACACGTGTGCGTCGATGTGATGGTGCGCAAAATTCCGGATCCGAGCAGCGGTTGTTTCAGGGCCTCGAGATTGTAGGCATTGCCACACATTTGACTTGTTGTCATCTCCAAGGCACGGTGCATCCTCTCTTGTTGCTTCCTTTCTTTGCATAGTAGGATTCTCTCTTGACGAGGTTTTCTATTGGTAGGTTTGTTTTCCACCATGCACTTGTTGGTATCCATACACACTTGTAATAAGAGTGTACCGTTGTGCTAACCGAGTATGTTTTTTCTCCGAAAAGGGAAGGTGCACACATATTATGAGAATCGTTGGTTAGTCAAATATCACGACCGGTAACAAAGATTATCAAAATGAACATCAAGCTTTGCTCCAGATGTATATGGACGCGGTGAATCGTGATAATAACACAAGACTAACCAGAAACGGTTGTGCAATAAAATATATTAGCGCACACAGATCTTGATGCAAAGTATAGCAGATAGGGGCGGGGCGGCCGGCAGCGGGGGCAGGCCGTCCAACCCTCTCCAACGGACTCCCCAAGCTGGAAACAAGGGGCGGGTGGTGGCCTCATATTCTCCATGGGCATCCCTGCATGTGTCCTCATCCGCTATAATCTTGCATCACCTTGATGAGGGAGCCCTCTCTCAAGAAAATAATCCGAATCAAATCAGATTTCTCACTCTCTCTCTACAAAAAAATAGAAAATGAAATTATTCGATTTTCTCTCTCCCTCTCCCCTAGCTAGAATGACTAGGCTAGAAGAACGTGAACGAGTAATAAAGGAAGTGGGAGTTGTTGAAATGTAAAGGAACTTAGAGCATCTCTAGGAGAGCCCGTAAAAGGCTCAAAACCGAAAAATAACCGCCATTTTACGGGTTCGGGCCGAAAAACGGCGCCGATCAGTGACCGTAAACGGGCCAAAACCAAAAATATTTCTTCGGGCTGCGTTCGGTTCGCTCCGTCGGCCTGTATTTGTAGGGGCCGACGGAGCTAACCGAACGCAGCCCGAACACAATCCCTACTTTGCGCGCGAGGGAACTTTCAGCTCCTCCCAACCGCCGCCGCCCCCGCTGATCTGTGCGCCCTCACCTTCCTCTACGCCGCCACCCTCCGATTTTTCCCCGATGAGTCTCGAATCGACCCCGCCGGCCGCCGTTGCTACCCCGCCGGCTGCCGTTGCTACCGCACAGGCGCCGCCACCCTCTCCCGTGGTCGCCGGAGCTTCCGCCGCTCCACCAACAACCCCGGCGACCGCTCCCACCCATGTGACCCCCGCGGATATTGCTTCGACGGTCTCGTCGACGACTGGGGTGAAGAGGCGGCGCGCGGGAACGCATCTGGTCCCGCAAGCTGGTGCTGCGGCGGTCGCCGATGATGGGTCGGCGGTGAAGCCGAAGGCGGCCCATGCGAGACCGAAGAGTTCGGGTCCGAAAAGGACTAAAGTGAAGGTCGCGACTGCCCGTGGCCCCGCGCCTCCCTGCCCATCTCCGCCAACGCCGCCACCGCCGTCTCCGGAAGCCACCGCGAACGCCGACCAGGACGTGCTCGACGACGGGTCAGCAAGGTACACATGAACTCTTCTTCCATTTTTTCGATTGCGAGTAGATACTTAGGCCTCGTCAAATTAGGAACGATTCCACCTCGTACATGGAGATGTTGGAGGAGGTGAACATTAACCCACTTCCTCCATTCGGCAATGAGAATGACTGCAGGGACTTGGTGGAAGAAGGGGACGAGGAAGGGGACGAGGGTGTGGTGGAGGTCATGGCCGATGGAAATCGGAAGAAGAGGCGGGCCAACAACTACACGGAGATTGAAGACGCCACCTTGTGCCGAGCTTGGGCCTCCGTGGGGATGGATGCCATCTCCGGCACGGATCAAACAGGGAAGCGGTACTGGCAGCGCATCGAGGAAAAGTTTCATAAGCTCATGCCGCACGTTCGCCATCATGTCGATCGCACCTACCGTTCCCTCCAAGGTCGTTGGGACGCGATCAAACCGGCGTGTAGCCGGTGGGCAGCAGCAATGGACCAAGTGGTGTACAATCCTTCTAGCGGCGCAACTGTCGACGAATATGTGAGTGCATATTTGGTAAAGCTAATTGTAGTTTAGCTTGGGTGAGATCTTGACGATTTGTTGGTTCCTTTTGCATATGTAGGATCGCATTGCCGATGCTAGGTACAGAGACATGGCCGGCAGCAAGGGCAAGAGCTTCACCATGCGTCATTGTTTTGATGTGCTCCAGCACCTCCCCAAGTGGAAATTGAGGGATGAAGAGGTCGCTCCGAAGAAGGCTGCGATGGTTGCGCTCGACGACACCGAGGACGAGAAGGATGGCAGGAACGTCGACAAACCAGAGGGGAACAAGAAGGCGAAGGAAAGGTTAAGGCTCGAGGGGGAGGCTGCATTGTTGAGGGACAAGTTTGATCAAATGATGAAGTCGAAGGAGGTGATAGCGACCAAGACTTTGGAGACCAAGCGTGTCATCATCGAGAAGAAGAAGGAGGTGAGCCTTGCAAAGCTAGAAGCCAGCCGAGAGGAAGCAAATAGCAAAGCCAAGTTGGAGGGGATGAGGATCAATGTGAAGAAGGCCAAAGCAATGAAGCAACTATTGGCCGAAGAGAGGGAGATCATGATGATGAACACGAAGGAAATGAATGAGGTTCAACTGGAGTGGTGGAAGGAGACATCGGCGGAGATCACGGCAAGGCGAAGAGCAGCTCATCAAGAGGCAACTGCTGCTGCCGATGTGACTCCAGGAGGTGGTGCCGATGGTGCTGACGGCGGGCCAACCTCTGTTTGATGCCGGCGGTTAGATCTGATGGGGAACTATAAACTGTGTCATTTGATTGTGTCATTTGATGTCTGCACTATGAACTATGCATGATTTGTTTGAGTTTTATCATCAGGTTTGATCGATCATATGCAAATCAATTTCATAAACCTTGTTTTTACGGGTTCGGATGTCGCAGGCGCAGAACAGAGCCCTTAAACCAAAACTGTAAAACAGAATATTCTGTTTTTCAGTTTTCGTTATGGGCTCTGTTCTGCACCTGCCATTTTCCGGCCCGTAAACATGAGTTCGGTGCACTGAACTCGTGTTTTTCGGTTCGCGATTTTACGGGCTCTGCTAGAGAATATTCTGTTTTTCAGTTTTCGTTATGGGCTCTGTTCTGCACCTGCCATTTTCCGGCCCGTAAACATGAGTTCGGTGCACTGAACTCGTGTTTTTCGGTTCGCGATTTTACGGGCTCTGCTAGAGATGCTCTTAGATCCTATCAATCTGCAAATGAATATAATTTCCTCCATGATTCCCATCATCTTTTTTGAAACGAGGCAAAAGCTTTGCCTTTCATTGATATAGGAGAAAAGAGTTGGCCCGTTTGTGAGAAAAACTGGCCGAAAAACGATACAACACGACACCACACGCCATCCCCGAGGTTTTACTCCACACGGGTCGACGGCCAACTAGCTCGACATCACACCTCAACGCAACAGGCGGAGGCAAAAAGACCGGAGCCACCGCTCCAAACGGAAAGATACCCCCTCCAAAAAAAGATCAGCCTACAAGCTCTGCCAGGTTCTTGGCACCGGCCAGAATCCAGTCCTTTCCTTCCTCCCTGATCTTATGCATAATGACCGAAGGAAGAGTGGATTTATTGCTAAAAACTCTCTCATTTATTTCCTTCCAAATCTCCCAAGCGATGAGCATGATGGCAGTTCTTAGGCCTTTGGGAGAGGAGGTGGGAGTCTTGGCGATGGCGTGCCAGTAGTCCAGCACCTTAGGTCTTCCAGAGCCAAGGCAACGGATAAGATCCGGGCAAGAGAGCCATGGCTGCCGCGGCAGTCCAGATCCTTTTTGAGAAGCGGCATTCAAACAGGATGTGTCTTGCGGTCTCGGGAACGCATCTACAAAGCTGGCAAGTAGGCTGATGTGGCCATCCACGTTTCGCAAGACGGTCCGCCGTCCATAGGCGGTTCTGGACAGCGAGCCGGGCGAAGAAGCGACATTTGGGCGGGGCCCAAGTCTTCCAAACGAGATTCCCAAAGGTGCAAGGTAGAGAGGCCATAAACTGGGCTTTGTAGGCGGAGCTAGCCGAGTAGCGTCCGTTAGGCGTCAAAGTCCAAACAATGGAATCCGTAGTACCGGGTGAAAGTTGGACTGCCGAAAGAAGGTCCCAGAGACCCAGCTATGTCCTTCAAGAGCGTTCTGAACTGTTCGGTTCTTTCTTCTGGAGGCCTTGAAAATTAAGGGGGCAAGGTCCTTCGGTGGAGAGCCATCAAGCCAAGAAGAAAGCCAAAAGGAAGCCTTGGCACCATCACCAATGGTGACTCTGGTAGCGGCATTGAAGAGGTCGATGTCGGAGGCATCATTGGGGGTTTCAGAACCCACCCAAGGTTTTCCTGGAGCCGTCCATACATACCATAGCCAACGCAGCCTGAGCGCACGGGAGAACTTATCCAAGTCGAGAATCCCAAGGCCGCCAAGCTCCTTTGGGCGACAAACCTTCTGCCAATTGACCTTGCATTTCCCGCCACTGACAACTTCCTTACAAGCCCATAGCATACCCCGACTAATTTTGGCGAAAGCCTTCAGAATGCCTTTGTCAGCCTTAAGAGCTGTTAACAGGAAGATTGGCATAGAAGAGAGAACTGACTTCACAAGGGCGGTACAGCCAGCCCGATTGAGGAATCTGCCTTTCCAAGGGTTCAAGCGTGCCACCGCCTTATCAATGTAAGGTTGAAGATCTGCCCGTCGCAATCTTCCAAGAGAGAGGGGTAGACCCAAATATTTAATGGGAAAAGTGACAGTGGCCGCTGGGAAGTTAGCCAGAACTGGCTGAAGGTCCAACTCGGCGCAACGAATTGGCGCGATGGAGCTTTTAGCCACATTAGTTACCAGACCGGTGACCTCCCCGAAACTCTGTAAGATGCTAGCAAGGGCAGACATGTCGTGCGCTGTAGGGGTCAGGAAAATGGCCGCATCATCCGCATATAAGGAGACCCGGGGTCCCTGCAAACCGCCAGGCATCGCGTGTAGCAGACCGGAGGTCGTGGCCATTTCCAGGATCCTTTGAAGGGGGTCGATGGCAATGTCGAAAAGAAGAGGCGACAAGGGGTCACCCTGTCGGAGGCCGCGCCCATGGAGAATGTCCTTCCCGGGGACCCCATTGAGGATGACGCGGGAGGAAGCCGTGGAGAAGAGGGTCGTCATCAGAGCACGCCATCTTTGGGGGAAGCCGAGGCGTTGCATGAGGTCCAAAATGTAATCCCATCGAACAGTGTCAAAAGCCTTGGCGATGTCAAGCTTGATGAGAAGGGCCGGGGTTTTGTTGCGATGGAGTTGGCGGGCAGTGCTTCTGACGTACATGAAGTTGTCATGGATTGTTCTGGTTTTTATGAAAGCGCTTTGGCTGAGAGACACAATATCATTCATTTTAGGACTAAGCCGGCGTGCCATAGCTTTTGCGATGATCTTCGGAACCACGTGGATGAGACTGATGGGTCTGAACTCAGTGATGGACTCTGCGCCGTCTTTTTTTGGTAACAACACGATGTTTGCGGTGTTGATGATGCTAAAGTTGGACGTCGATAATTCGGAGAAGGCGTTGATGACTTTCATGAGATCGTCCTTAATGATATCCCAGCATGAGCGAACAAAGGCGATAGAGAAGCCGTCAGGGCCGGGGGCCTTATCCACCGGCATGTCATCGACCGCCTCCTTAATCTCGAGTTCGGAGAAAGGTAACCCCAAGTCCTCTAGATGATGTGTTGTAGGATTAAGAGCTGCCCAGTTAAAATCCAGCTGGCGGGGGTAAGGTCGTCCAAGGGTTTGGGAGAAGTGCTCAAAGATGAGCTTATCCTTGTCTTCATGAGTCGTAGCCCAACCATTGTTGTGCTTGAGTCTGAGGATGTGGTTCTTGCGTTTCCTGGCGTTGACACGCAGGTGGAAAAAATTTGTGTTCGCATCACCCTCACGGAGATAGCTGATTCTAGAGGCCTGCCTTTTCCGGGTTCTTTCCAGGGCAGCGAGACCTTTGACACGTTGCTTAAGGTCGGCGCGAAGTCGTCTTTCATCCGGAGAGAGGGCGCGGAACTCCTGAGCCACGTCCAGCTGAAGAATGACATCAAGAGCCATAATAAGTTGAAGCTTGCAGTCGGAGA
Source organism: Lolium rigidum (assembly GCF_022539505.1). Lineage (NCBI taxonomy): Eukaryota > Viridiplantae > Streptophyta > Magnoliopsida > Poales > Poaceae > Lolium > Lolium rigidum. The sequence continues at coordinate 189,385,057 of NC_061509.1, forward strand.
AGAGGCTCTTGCTCCAAGATCTTAAACTCTGCGCCGCGGATTTCAGCTTGTGGTTTATGATATGGACCGGCTGAGTGTGCGTGGAAGGTGCCGTCCAAGCTTGTTGAACTTTATCTTTAAAACCCGGTATTTTCGTCCAGAAGGATTCGAAACGGAAGATGGGTGGTTTCCGAGGGCCACTCTGATTTGAGAGAAGGAGAGGGCAATGGTCCGAAAGGGAAGACGACAAAGCATGAAGAACATGGTTTTCGAACTGAAGATCCCAGCAGGCGTTGCAAAAAGCCCGATCCAGACGCACAAGAGTCGGTGTATCTCTCTCATTGCTCCAAGTATACTTTCTGTTTTGGAGATTTAGTTCTTTCAGCTGGCAAGTGGCGAGGGCCCGTCTAAAAAGTCCCATAAGGCGAAAATTAAGGTTGGCGTTGCTCTTATCCTCAGCCTGGTATATGAGGTTAAAATCCCCAATGATGAGCCACTTCGAGTCATTTGCAGGCTTGGCGGCGACAACTTCCGCAAGGAAACCCTCCGTATCAGCATGATCGCTAGGCCCATATACCGTGGTGAGCTTGAAAGAGGTGCCGCAAGCACGAACCAAGACATCGGCCGAGATCAGGTAAGTGCCGATATGAATGCTTGAAATGCCCACATGATCTTCGTTCCAAAGGAGGAGAATTCCTCCGCGAGTGCCGATGGCGGGACGGTGCGCGAAGGAGCGAAGCTTGAACCCGCCTATGTAAGCCGCGGTTTGATGGTCGATGAAGTCAAGCTTAGTCTCTTGGATGCAAGCGATGTGGCAGCGGGTATCCGCAAGAAAGGTGTGGACGGTGTCTTTGCGGTCTTGGTCATTCAACCCGCGAGTGTTCCAGTCAGCGATGGTGAGGTTTGGACCAATCATTTGGACAGGTTGCGAAGGAGGCGCAAAACAAAACACAGTCTTGACAAACGACCGCAACAAAGTTCAGAGCAGAAACCGGACAGGCTAAAGTGCAGAGCAAGGAACACGGGGTGGGAGAGGAAGACGATCCCAACTAAAAAACCACGTCCTGGACTGCAGGTTCGCAACCACCCGGGCCTCCCATGGCAATAAGGATCTCATCCGCTTCGTTCATGCTGCGGATATTCAGCTTGAAAAGCTTGGACAGCGCCTCCACTGTCTTGTCTGGCAACTGGGACTTGAACTTGCTGATGTATGCATTCCTCGCCTCCAACAAAGGCACACCTTCAGCCGCAACTCCCATCTTGGAGTTCAGGACTTGAATAGCCTTGTCCAGGGCATGCATCTTTGGCTTGGAACTCAGGCGAGCGCTGCGCCTAGCATTGGATGGAGGATGGTCTTCGTTTTGCCGAGGACGCGACGCCTCAAGCCTGGGGCGTGGCAGGAGAGGTGCCTGAGAGGGGCCGAAAAGGTCCTTGACGGAGCACAAGGCAGGGCTCGGTGTCGAGGGGGTGCCCTGAAACGGAGAGTGGACATCGGCGCTCGCGGCAAAAACCTGGGGAAGTTCTGCCGTGATGCCGCCTTGCGCTTCTTCAGGGGCAGCGTCCCAGACCTCTGGCACCACAGACGGCGAGAGGACGGAAGGCGTGGCCGTGAGCTGCGGGGGGGTCTTCTGGCGCCTCACCGTTGTCCCACGAGCTAGGCAGCACCTCCTTGATGCTCGACTCCTGAACGAGCGCATGGGGAGGAGGTGAGGCTAGGCGTGAAGGACCTTGAGTGAGAGCATACGGGAGCTCCTTGATGGCAGTAGTCCAATCCCGGCAGACCGCTGAGATAGGGGGCGGCGTGGTGTCGCGGAGCTGCGGTGAAGCGCTGTTGGCGTCGTACACGACGACGGAGGGCAGCTGTGGCTGTGCAGGGGCGACAACAGCCTTTTCGACGGCGACGACGGAAGCATGCATCTTAGCAGCGGAGCGACGGCGACCTCCATTGGAGCTGGAGGAACGGCCATAAGTACGGCGCGTCTCCCGGTCCTGACGATGCCCTTCCGTCCGTGAGTGGTCCCTGACGCGGTTTGCGCGGGAGGAGTCCCGCCTCGAGCGCTCATAACGAGGCCCGCGACGATCATCCTCGTCATCATCATCTCGACGACGGTGGATGCGGGGCTCACGGTCATCACATCGGGAGTCGTGGCGCGAGCGGCTACGGCGCCGCTCGCCGTGAGCTGCGGAGCGCGAGCGATGGCGGCCAAAGCCCCTGGAAAGAGAGCGTCGGGAGTCTCCACGTTCTTCAAAACGCGAGTGAGAGCGAGACCTGTTGCTTCGCCCGTCCTGCAGCTGTTCAGCCTCACGGTGCTGGTTGTGAGCCGGACCAAGTGCGCCAAGCGCCGGGATGGGAGCCGGCAGGACGGAACCCGAACCCGCGCCCACCGGCATGCCGTCGATGGTTCCCAACTGACACGATGGCAGGGAATGCGAGGCCGGCCTGAAATCGATAAGGGGTTCCCCGCCGTCCAGAACCGGCGCCCCGGTGAAGTCTTCAACACGGTCAACGTGCAGCAGGATCCTGAAGGAGATGCCCCGCTTCCATTGGTCAGGCCTGTCTTCTTCGACGCGGACCTTGGAGGAGAGACCCCCGGCCCCCTTGTTGACGAGAGTGCACCATAGGACCTTGGGGATGCGATGCGGGGATGCCGTCCAAACCCACACGCCGAAGGAGGAGGTGTCTTCCATGGTGGTGAAGCCATCGTCTAGGTGCTGCACGGCGCACTTCCGACCGACCAGCTGGTCTACGACCTCCGGTCTCCATGCAAAAGGGGGGAGCCCATCAACAACCACATGGACGCGGAAGTGGAGGTCGGCGTTGTAGGCGTGGGAGACGGCGCGCCACGGCCGAAAGTGGACGTCGAGGCCGTCGAGTTTGAAGTTGCAGCGCTCAGTGCGCATCACCTCGTCCCGCAGCTCGGCGGAGGAGAACTTGACGAGGTACTGCTCCGGAAAGTGGGCGCTCACCAACAGCTCCGATGCGCGCAACCGATATTTGCGACGGAAGACGTCCTCGACGTCGGTACGGTCCGTCCCGGATGGCGCAGAGAGCACCCAGGCTACAATGGAAGTCTTCTCCCAGTCGAGGCGCTCGCGGTCGAGGTCGTACGAGGTGGCGATGAAGCAGGAGTCTTCTTCCGTGCGCGTGGAGGGGTGTCCGAGGAAAGACATGCTCGCCGGGAGTGGAGCAGGCACGCGCAGCCTTGGCGTCCGCTGCAGGTGAGGTGGGCGTGATGGTAGCCGACGAGGTCGCGGGCGAGGGCAGGAGGCGACTTGGTGCTCAGGGGATTTGCAACGAAAACGGGGGCGCTCGCTGCTTCTTGTAGGGAGGGGATGCGCAGAGGCGTCGCTTCGCCTGGTGGAAGAAGAACGGCGGCCACATTCATTGGAGGAGGTGGAGTGGCGGCGGCCAAACGTGGAGGCCGTGGCTCTTCGGGCCTCGCGACGCGCGCGGCGCGACATAACTTGCGTCCACCCTTCTTCCGTCGAAACGTCTCCCGAGCCCGGAAGCGCCGAAGCGGGCGGGGGAACCGGAGCGTCGCGCTTGCAAGGTCGGAACGGGCCTCGTCTTCGCCAGAGCTGGGGGCTGGCAGGACGAAGCGCACAGACTTGGGCGCGCCACGAGGAGCAGCAGTCCTGGAAGCGGAGGAGGAGCGAAGAATCCCCACCGGAGTAGAAGATGGGGGAGCCAGGGATGGCTCGACGGGGAAAGGCCGCCCGGCGACCTTGTCCTGAAGACGCCCTGGAGCTCGCTCAACGACCGCCGGCAGGGGCTGCACAGGGGCGGGCGCAGCAGATCTGGGGCCACCTCCGCTCAAGGTCGACGGGGAGGCGAAACCAAGGAACGCTGGAGTAAAGTTTGGTGGCAGGGAAAGAGGTGGTGGTGGGAGGTGGTAGGGATGCGTGGCGGGGCTGGTGGTGGGCACTGGGACGCCGGAGAAGGGCGGCGGCGACGGCCGACCGCGACGGTCGACTGCGTCGCAGGAGCTGCCTGCGCTAACGGTCATTTTCAGTGCCGCTTAGAAGAAGCGTCTTACGCCCGCTCTCTAGTTTTACAAGATGGATTACTATTAGCAGGGCAGGTGGGATGACATAGGCTCGAAATCAACTCCATGATTCCCATCATCACTCGTTCGCTCTCTTTCTCCCCTGCTCCTTCACAGTTCACACACCCTTTCCACCTATATAAGCACCACCCCTCTCCCCCAAACCACCAACACGAAACACTCACAAACATCAACAACAAGTCAACAACTCCACGACCACATTCTTCTCCCTCATCATCATCCATCTTCGAGCAAGACCCAACGTACAAGAGCTAAACAGCCATGGTGGGGCTCGCCGTCGCCGCCAGCCTCCGGGAGCAAGGGGTGCCTCCCTTTGTCGTCGTCTTGGAGCGCGTGGACAGCATCGCCTCGCTCTGGCAGAAGCGCATCTACGACCGCCTCAAGCTCCACCTCCCCAAGCAGTTCTGCGAGCTCCACAGGATGCCATTCCCGGCCAGCTACCCGGAGTACCCCACCCGCAGCCAGTTCATCGAGTACCTCCAGGCCTACACCGCCGCCTTCGACGTCAAGCCGGAGTTCGGCAGCACCGTGCAGACTACCCGATTCGACGAGACATCCGGCGTGCACTCCAGCTCCTCCTCCGGCGAGAGCATGGAACACATGGGCGCCATGGCTCGTGGTCGCCTCCGGGGAGATCGTGGTGCCCGACGACATCCACGGACGGGCACGTTCACGCTCAAGGACAAGAACAAGCACGGCCGGCCGGACCCCCGGGCTCGAGACCGGCGCCATGGCTAGGATCAGGTCCGGCGACATCACCGTCGTGCCGGGTCGGATATGTGTGAATGCTTTGTGGTGAATAAATCAAGAGTGGCTACAAATTAAGCCGAATTGAATTTCCGTTGTGTTGGTAATTATATCTGGTGCTCGCTTGGCTCAGTCTCTGATCTGTGTTCTTGTCTCTTGAAGGCTGGTGCTCACGACAGAGTATAAGTGATGATGCATTGATGCTGCTCAGGGCCCTCGTGAGGAGATGATGGTCGCTGGTTGCATGCACGCGTGTGGAAGGGCCGCAATAATGGCGGGCGGCGCGCTCGCTCCGTCTGTCCTCTGTAGAGCAGAGAGGGAGAGGAAGAAGACAGGGACGAAATAGGGATTATATTACGAGCAGGGTGCAGTGCGCTCTTTGCTATAGCTCCTCTTTATTTAATCCGTGGGTTCATCATTCGGTTCCATTCTCTCGCTGGCGGTGGCGGTGGTGGGGTGCCCCTTTCCACTTAATTTCCTCTCCCACCCGTTCCGGTTCGTTTTGCCTTTTTGCTCTGTTGGATCGTGTATGCTATAGCGTGGTGCGTGTAACTTAAATGGCGAAAGCCATCTCGGTGGGGCGTGGCTCCGCTTGAAGAAGAATCAGGAAATGTTTCTCTCTTTCACACTGCCCATTCATGTGACAACTGTGTAACTCTGAGAGCTGCTACACTACTAGTGGTAGTGTGGTGGCTAATATACTACGCATTGACAGTGTTCCATATTATATACTGATCCATGAACGTGCCATTCCCCGGGTGCAGTGAGTGGATCATCCGCGTTCGTAGAACAATGTTCAGATTTCCGGCGCCTGTTTTTCATGCAAGATCCAGCCCCGTGGTGGTCCACGCTGAAAATGCTGACTGCAACACGAGGCATGAACACCGCCTGTGCACCACAAATGATGCCAGATATACATTTTTCTTGAAACGAAATTAAGGGTTTGAAATGCGTCGGTGCAAACATGGCCCGCCACGAGTGGCATGGAAAAAACCACTACCTCTCCCGCCCGCCTGCGCCAAACTCTAGCTTGTGATGGACACCATCACCGTCATGGACACTGACAAAGCCATCTCAACTCAAAGAGTGCCGCTGCCACTAGGCGCAAACAGATAAGGCAACGGTGCGAGAGAAAAGGATGACGGCGGAGGAGGGGGTGGTCAAGACCAAGAAACACGCTGATGGCCGATTGACAAAACGTCCGTCGGTTGCTGCTCTCTGTTTCCAGTTTCAGGATCCACTGGTATTTGCAAAATGCAGGCATCCTGGGTACGAGCAGTTGATACATCTGAGTTGTTCGTCGATCTGTCCATAGTTTGCTCTGCTGCTTACAGTTAACAGCTGGTCTATGTTCTGGATTTTTTTTCTTAGCATACTCTTCACTATCTGCTTCCTGGTAAAGATTACTTAACTGTGTAAAAATAAAGTCAATTTGCAGTACCGAGCGGTCATTTAAAATGAGTTACTCACAGTGACGATGAGTATATTGGGGGCATTGGAGATATTGAAGATCTGTTTATTTTGTTGACTAATGTTGCCATGTCCTTCACAAATAAATAAAAAACAGTAGTATTTTCATCAGTTGCCAACTCATATAAATCAAAACTGAAGTAGTGTACTCCCTCAATGCCAAAACAAAGTGCATATTAGCTTTTCACAAGTCAAACTTTGTAGATGTTAACCAAGTTTATAGATTTGTAAATCTATGAGATGTTCAGCCATGTAGATTGTACATCTTTACCATGTGACTTGTTCTGATCTTGAGTATGAATCCTTTTATCTCTCTTTGAACCAAAAGTAACTACAGACGATCAGCTTCTATGCTAACAAGTTCTGGCAAGAAAACTGGATGGATTTTAGCTCCAGTACTAACAACTATCAATCTTGAATTTTTCATATAGAACTCTGAACCATTTGAAGGATGAACGTCCAACTAATTTTCATCTATGGGGAGAAAAGATGTCAATATTGGAGGGTGAACTTTGAACAATTGAGCTTCCAAGAAAAGATGCCTGAATGTTCTTACTGATTCATCAATCCAAATTGATAAGAATAAAATGGCAGCGGTTGCTCACTTGCTTCACCAGCTATACAACAAATGTTGTACTTATAGCATAACAGAATGGCAAACAGAAAGTGGCAAAGACAGTTAAGTCTGGGATGTACTCAAAGCCAGACTACCATTCTAGTGATGAATCAATCAAAATAAAGATATAAACATTCTGATCTCCGATCAAGTACTCTAGTGTCTACCACGTATTACATAACCCTTGCAAGTGCAAAAAAAAGGATGCATCTTCTAACTATGATTCGTCCTATTATTCAGCATTCCAGCTCCATAATATTGCATCTCTGTAGAACTCAACATTGCAGCAGAGCTTTGCTGAACTTCAAACAACGAACTTGTGTACTTTCCTAGAATCGGTGGCATAATTATTGCCGATGAACCTCCTGATGGTAGTGGAATTTTGATCATTGGATTTATGTTGCCACTACTAGTGCCAAAGTCAAACGGTTCCTGCTCGAAACAAGGTCATGGAATGACTTGAATGTTGAAGTAACTATAATAGAAATAAGATGAGATGAGAAACAAATATACATGCATTACTCGACATGGTACTGTAGCGTTTATTGTTGGAGTACTGTTGCCAATACCAATGCCAAAGTCAAATGATTCCTGCTCATATGAAGACATGGGATGAGATGGATGTTCAAATAAATTATTAGAAATAGAAAAGAGTAAAATACACCGTTAGTCATTAAATTTGTCTGTATAATTCAGTTTCATCATTGTACTCCGCAAAGCGCGATTTACGGTCACTGAAGACGCCTCCAAGACTCATCTACGGTCACCGGTTACATTACACATACGTATTTGACGATGTGGCACACATCTGACCGGGTTGTCTCTATTCCAGAGACTACGATTGAATAAAAAATGGAAGGGTTAAACTATAATAAAATAAACAAAGAGATAGATCGACTGCTTCTCTCCCGTCCTCTCCGATGCCTTGCGCAGCCGCAAGACGCTGCTAGTCTCCTGCCCCCAGTACCCCGCGCAGCTCCTTGGTCGCCGCCTCACCCTGCTAGTTATCTGGGCGCTCGCTTCCTCGGCTGTTCCTGCGACGTCCCGTGCATCACCACCGTGCCCGCTGCACCACTCCGACGATACGTCGCCGCCACGGACACCAATTTCCGCATGTACATGTATATATGGAGCCATGGTAGAGTGGCAGAGAGGTATCATCCTTCGCATCTCCGTCCGGCTCGGCCACCGCCACAACGCCTCTGTAATAAAGCATCCTTTATCGAAAAAAGTCGTGTGCACCGTCGCACCCATTTCCTGGAGTGCACACCCGCCACCTGCGCCGGTGGCCCAGCACTTGCGTTGCCGCCGCCACCGCCGCCGCTTCGCACCGGCCTGACCGGCTGACCCCCTCTTTCCCCATCTTTGCAATTGCAACTGCCACGCCACACCACCAGCGCGAGACTCAGCTCCACACCGCCCATATTATTCGATGCCACCAATCACCGGCGTTGCTGGGCTCAGGGTTTGCCTCCAGCTGCACGCTCTAGTCCACAAGGAGGATAAAGTTCGCGGACGCCACACACTTGCTGTAACATGTAGCTACAATATGATCCAATAGCAGAAAAAAAAAATGTCACTTTGGCCGCGCAAATGCGCCAGAGAATCCATGCATGAAATTTTGCTGGAGATGGTCGCCGTGGTGGGCTTGGCCGGCGCGCACGCGCGAGCCTCTCCCAGGCGTCGTCGTTCCCTCCAACAGGAGGCGGTAATCGTGAGGACAGTGACCAAATAGTGTAGGGTTTTTCCCAAAAAAACGCACGTACGGCTGGTCAACAAAGTGCCATGTCATCAAATACGTATACCGTAACCAGTGACCATAGATGAGCCGGCGAAGCGTCTTTCATGACCGTAAATTGCACTTTCTGGAATACAATGATGAAACTGAATTATACGGACAAGTTCAATGATTATCCATGCATTTTACTCAATAGAAAAGATGGGAAACAAGCATACCTGGAATGTGCTACTAGACGCTTGGTTATCCAAATGAAGAACGTCTTGAACCTGTTTTAGAAGGTAGAATAATAGTTAACTAAGAAACAATACAATAAAATGAGAGATTGCTCAAAAATTGATAAAGATAATTCACTCACCTCATCTTTTGACTTGTCCGTGCTGTCCAGGGCATGAAAAAAGGTAGTTTGGCTTTTTCAGCACCATGTCGCATGTCAGCGACAACGACGAACACAACAAATGTGCAGTGACGCACGCTTTTCTATGTCATGCGCGCTCAGTTGAAGGCCGCTTGAAGCAAAATAAAAGGTGCGGATGGGTTGCGAGCAAGGCATCGCACGGGATGGAAAATATGCGGCGTCGCCACCTGGTCCTGTCCAGTGTATTTAAACCGTTCTAACCATAAAGGTCGTGAAAGAAGGATCTACCACCCCATCAGCCTGGGAAGCCGGCGTATGATGCCTTGTATGTGTTATTTTATTTTTGACTTTGTTACAATGATTTCGTCCAAAAAAAATGGTGCCTTAGGCATGTTTGCCCAGACTTCTAGAAACTTCTGATTCCGTCAATGCTGCAAAGAGAATCACCGGGAAAAAATCCAAAGGGTCGCAATTATACGATTAAAATGACTATGGGGAAAGAGTTCCTGCGGATTAAGGGCCTCTTTTATTTCCAAAGGTTTCTGTAGAAATTTTAGAGGATTAGAATCCTTAGGAGTATTCATACGTGGGTTGCTCAATTTGCAAAATTGAATCTCACACAAATGTTTTCCAAGGTTCCTTTGGCACTATGTCATAAGCAAATTTTAGCTTCCACTCAAACCTCTTGGAAAAAGCTCCTTTGTTTCCTCTCTGATGCAATCAAACAGATTTGTGTATAAGCTCAATCATGTAGAGTTCTGTTGACGTAAACTCAACCGGCATCAAGAGCTCCAAGAGCGAGTTGTGTCCTCTGCTAATCGGGTAGTTGATGCTTTCGATAAACAGGGCCACCTAGTGGTTGTTGGAGCGATTGCATCACAATCTAAACCTTGTCCTAACCGGTTGAGATTGATTGGGAACGTGAAAGCACATGAAAACGGCATATATGTTGGAAAGGCACGCTTTGGTTCTCCGAGTTTCCCCGTTCTGCAAGTCGTGAAAGCTAGGGTCAGATAAGTGTTCCTACTTTTGTCTTGTACATTGAATTAGTGATTCATTTTTTCCCTAGTAATGATGCCCCTGTGCCCCATGTGATGTTTATCTCTACTCCAGCACCTACTACATATACCTATGTCATGCATTCAACATCCTTCATGTTTAGTATGCTTTCTCTTTGGATCTACCGCTGCAACAAATACCTAGCTCCTCACCTCAGCTCCAACTCCACCTCCTCCCGAATCCAGTTATTCGCAATCTCGCACTCACGAGAATAGAATGCACTAGTAAAACTCTGAAAAGCCAGGCATGAGACAGATAACATAGCTATGGAAGCAATCAGGTCTACAGTAGTAGCATTGCTCCATGGAGATACTTTGTTTAAAGGACCCTTGTTTAGGCTGGCTATAGTGCTAGTATCATAGGTAGTATCATGCATCTTAGGCCCACAAAAATGCTGATGTGGCATCTAATTAATGTGGAGAGATAAGATTAGAGTAACATAGGTGGATACTGTATCATAGCGCACATTACGAGAAAAGCTAATGCTAAATAGATCTTGTACACATATTTTGTATTGGGATTCTACAAAACAATAAATTTAGAAGATTATGATACTACTCTATAATATCACCCACTATAGTGCTGTATCATAGACAAGTATCATATGCATGATACTACAATATGATACTATGCACTATGACCAGCCTTAAAACACTCATTCTTCTATGTGGGCTTGGGAGACATTGGGAATGGGGTGCCCCCATCGGTCGAGACGGCCAAAAAAATTGTCTAGCACCCCATTGTCCACTCACAACCTTGGGACCTGGTTAGGGGCGTCCCGACACGACCATCACACTGTATTTCAGGCTGCAAGGAGCTTTGGTGCGGGGGCCTGCGTGTTTTTTGCATGTGCCCGCAATTAATCAGCAGAAGGTCTGCCACTGCTCGTAGATACCTATGCTCTTTCAAAAAAAAAAACACCAAGCTTATGCGGCTCCCGTTTGTGCCGGCATAGAAATAAGATCTGCTGGTCAATCGGTCTTCTCTGGAACTTCATCTCTAGCTTTTTGTTCACTGTGGCACTTTGCTGAGCACTAAAAACATCTCCAGTCACATTCCTCAAAGCGTCTCTTAAAGGGCGTTGGATTGATCGAATAGGAGACGCCATCTCCTCGTGCTGCATTTAGGGCGCATCCGTTCCCAGTCGCGTCCCCTAAAACCACCCAAACATAAATTTAAATAGTTTTCACATTCAAAAGAGATTGTTCCCGCCGAAGTCGTCGCGATCAAAGTAGTCGCGATCAAAGTACTGAACGCGGTCATATTACAGACCGGGGGTGCGAACTGAACATAATTTTAAAGAAGCAGTTCGGCGATAATAACGGCACATCCTGAGTCGTCGAGCACGACGACCTCGTCGTGCTCTTCACGGTCTGGCTGCTTTGTCGGTGATGCCGATGCCAACACAGATGTAGTAGCAGACGCTGTCGCCGACGTGCCTGCTAGTGTTGCCGCTGCCTCCGGAGGTGGGGTTGCTTGCAATTTTGGCGTGGACCTCATTGAGGATCATGCCTTTGTAATAGTTTTGCTCGCCAACATCCGGGGATCCATTCCAATTGTCAACGCGGTCAACAGGGAGAAGTCTTCGACGAGTTCCTCTGCATCCTCCACGGCATCCTCCTCCTCGTCTTCTTCCTCGCCGTCCTCTTCGTCATCCTCGACGCCATCCTCCTCCTCGTCGTTCCGTCCTCCTCCTCACTGATACGTTACAAACGTATCTATAATTTTTGATGCTCCATGCTTGTTTTACACCAATTGCTATATGTTTTCTTTACACTTCGTGGCAATATTTATGCATTTTCCGGAACTAACCTATTAACAAGATGCCACAGTGACAGTTCTTGTTTTCTATTGTTTTTGTATTTCAGAAAAGTTGTTCTCGAAATATTCTCGGAATTGGATAAAACAAAAGCCGAAGTTCCTATTTTGCTGTCACGAAACGCGGGGTCCGAAGGAGAGACGAAGAGGTGCACCAGGGAAGGCACACCAAGCCTAGGCACGGGCCCATGGCCGCGCCTAGGCATGGTATGCCCCCCCCCCCCGAGCGCCCAGCGACATCGCCCTTTCGCTTATAAATTGATATCCTAGGGAAAAACCTAAATACGCGAGCCTCCATCCACGAAAAATTCCGTAGCCGCCGCCATCATCGACCCTAGTTCGGGACGGTTCTGAAGCTCTTCCCGACACCCTAACGGAGAGGGAGATCATCACTAGAGGCCTCTTCATCACCATGCCCGCCTCCGACGTGATGCGTGAGTAGTTCATCTTTGGACAACGGGTCCATAGTAGTAGCTAGATGGTTGTCTTCTCCTCCTTATGCTTCATGTTTAGATCTTGTGAGCTGCCTAGCATGATCGAGATCATCTTTATGTAATGCTACATGTGTTTGCTAGGATCCAATGAATATTGAGTACTATGATTGAGTTGATTATAGATCTGTTTTATATGTTATTTGTGATCTTGCATGCTCTCCGTTGCTAGTAGATGCTCTGGTCAAGTATGTGCTTGTGACTCCAAGAGGGAGTATTTATGCTCGATAGTGGGTTCATGCCTCTAGAAATCTGGAAGAGTGACAATAACTTCTAAGGTTGTAGATGTATTGTTGCTACTAGGGAGAAAACAACATTGCTTTATCCAAGGATAATTTTATTGATTACTTTACACACTTTACTTAGTGCAATAATGTGTTGCTTGCAACTTAATACCCAAAGTTATTCGGATGATATCCTGAGGGTGGATTATTAGTCATAGATGCAGTTGAATTACGGTCTATGAATCTTGTTGTAATGCCCAAATGAATCTCATAGTAATCATCTTGTAATGTATGGTCTTTATTCTGTCAATTGCCTAGATGTAACATGTTTACCCAACATGTTATTAGTTAACAGTATAATGGAACCACCAGGAGCTCCTCACAGCGATTAGGCATTTTGAGCCGTCCGATCGGACGATCTAACGGTCCAAAACCTTGATAGCAGTCCCGAACGGTCATACTAGCGATGAATCCCGTTAAAAGGCTTTTTCGTTCTATAGGCCCATTCTCGTTTTAGGGCTGCTACTCCCAAAATTGTGTTAGGCCGCACCAGAGTATTCGGGCCCCGAAATAGTTTAATGGGCTATGTGTTTTGGGCTTCGAACCTCCGGCCCTTCGTCTGTCTACGATCGTCGGGGAGAGGAAGCGACTGCCCTCACGATATCTCCCCCCCATCGATCTTAGGGCGGAGGTGCGCCGCCGCTAGCCTCGCACGCCCATGCCGTCTTCAATCTCCTCAAAGCTCGCTGCCCTCTGACGTTCTCCTTGCTATCATGATCGAAGCGCTGCCCTCCGAAGCTCCGCTTCCCGCCTCCATTGACGGGTTATCCTTTGATGCCCCGCTTTCCTCCGCCAACGCGTCGGCACTCCGCCGCCCGCTGTGGGCGTGCGTCTCATTTCCTAATTACCAAATCTCATTACTTACAGAGTGGCTGGAGGCTTGAGGTTGGTAGCAATCTGGAGATGCATCCAGGACAGTGTAGGCTGCCCATCCACTTCGTAACCATGGCAGCGTCTTAAAGGCAATTGTAGGTTTGATTTCCTATATCTTTTTTGCAGGGGTGATTTCATATAACCCTAACCACATGATTAGCGTTGTCAAATAGTCATTCGAGAACATATTTCAGTTCCTCTTCTCTGTTCATGTTCTTCAGATCCTAATTAGTATGGTCATCTTCCAGTTTTGCTAATGCATATATTTATTTGTGCGCACATTCTCAGGATACCACAATCTGCTCACCAATTTTATTACTTTGCATTCTTCATTTTTAGTTCCTTGCAAATCGGTTATTGTATAGGTTTGAAAAGTATCCAATCCCTATTGACATTTCCTCACTACGCCCAGTAGACCGCCCACACTCCTGACAGCAGGTTTATTCTTTGTTTCGAAGTTGTCGTGCTCCCAGGTTCCGGATTTCTGTACTCGAGCTGCTCACAGGGTGTGTGCGAAAGCTATCTGCGAAAAATGTCTCCCGGGCAGGTACGCATATTCAGCCAATTTTAGTCTTGTTCCCTCATGTGTTGTTAATTATTTTCCATACTACCTTCAGATTAGTCGTGCATTATGTCCTACTTATCTGATTTTCACCCCATCCAAATACATCTACAGTATTAGTTTGTCGCTTATCATCAGTATTCAGTTGCTCAACTCCGTAATCATGGTAATTGGCTACGTTGGCATGCAGGTGTTCCGGGTTTCAGCCAGCTAGTGCTGTGGATGGATGCATTGTTGGTTTCTACTTGCCTCCACAGATGTACAAGCCTTAGTCCGTCGGTGCTGCTCTTTCTTGTTTAATATAGCAACCGGGTGAAACAAATATAAAAACTTGCTGCCTGAAAGGATTGTACACTGGAATCTCCCTTGATGTTATTCTTTTCCACCTTAATTTTTTTTTTTTGCATTCTATATCAGTATATCGAGGATTCATGAAGCCCACTCAGTATATCTCTGTTTTCTCCTGAATAGCTCATGCATTAAAACCGTGTTTGTTGCATAGCTGGTGATTACGGAAGTAGTATTGTTGTATTATGTGTTTATGTTAGAAGTGGGGAAAATGAAATAAAATGAAGCGATCCTGTAATAAGCCCATAGTACACCTATTATTTTTGTGTGTCATGATTCTGTATGCTATAAGAAATATCAAACTTGGTATGATATTAATCCATGTGATGGTAATGATAATAGAGTTATGAAACTGTATGCCAAAATCAAAAGTATTTTCTCCTCCGAAGTTTTTATAGACAGGTTTAAAGTTATGAGGATTAGAGGTGCATCTATTATATGTAGTTATAGCTCCACAGTTGTGTCTATGGTGGTGCAGTATATCTTCTGAATTACTCAGAACCGATGGTTCATCCTTGCTTGAGCTATTTATTTCCCTTTGTATAACATGTTTTATTTTTATCTTTCTATCTAAACTAGATTAACATTCAGCCTGTCAGTCGTCATGTTTTTTCTGCATTTTTCTGAAGTTGCCTGTTGAAGTAAGGATGGTGGTAAATGATTACACAAGGTAGGGTAGAAGAATTGGAGTAAATTTACTGCTTTTGTACTTATTTAGCTCCTTCTTTGTTCAAGTTCCTTGCTCAGTTGTGCCTTTACGATTCCACGAGGCATGGTCCATGACATGGATGGCAGCATTATTGACTCCTTGGTTCACATTTTTTTAATCTCATTGCTAACTTCGCAAATACATATATCCAATGTGGACAAGAACATTGACAACAATTCCTGGTGTCAGACACGATATGCTCCTTATTTAGTTGAATGAATAATTCCTAACCATCTTTCTAGGACTCAAGTAACTTGTGTATCTGTTCTTACTTATAAGAAACTAGGAGAGATTTGACTCCATGAGCACTGCTCTTTCTCAAGAGAATTTTTCAAATCATGAGTGTTTGGTAACCTAAAGGTTGATATAGTTGTACTAGATGGTGGCAGTCGCATAATTTGTCAAGTGTTTCTATTACTAATATGCAGACTATTTGCAAATGTTTCAATTGTTCAACTGGTGAGGTTAATGATACAACTTTGTGGTACACCAGAACTAATGATGATATGTTGGTTCCTTTTCGTTGACAATATGATAGTACTTGGTAATGCTTTAGAGAAACTAGATTGAAACCAAGTATTGTGATTACCATGTTGGTGGGTGATATTATTCAACTTTTGTTATCCTTTCTAGCAACTAATTATATGCCCAATTGACTAGGGAAGATGGATCTATATTGAAGGGTATTCATACTCGATGCTAATACTTTGTACTTGTGTGCAGTGTTACTTTGTCATCTCGCATAATGGCCCATCTAGGTTTGAACCTACTGATGTATAAACCATACTCTTTATTACTATAGCCCGTCTCTTATATTCGCCTGATTCATTACCACTTGGTTTGATAGGAATATTGACCTTGGAGAAAGTTCAGAACCATAGTATTAGAGAAACTTATTAGAGAAACTTTCTTTGTGTATCCGTGTAATTATTCAGTCAATATTTTTTTTGTGCGAAAAAATGTTTCAGCGTACCTGATCGATCATCATTTAGTGGTAATTGGGTTACTGCTTAATTTCTTAATGGATTTTATTCACGATAAAACACAAGGAAAGTAATGCACAACTCGACTTGTGCATGCTTAGTTTGGCTAATCCGACGGTTTAGGGCTCAAAATCGCCGTGAAAGCTCCTAGCTGGTTTAGTTTTACTCGTTACTTAATATTAAGCGCTAATACACACTCACTGTTACTTTTGCTAATATGCTTATTAAATGAAATGTTTCATCATTTTGTCTTTAATAATTTGTAGTCACTCATTATATGTGAAATATCCATGTGTTCACATCAAAAACTATGCCAATTTTGTGGTGCTGTTGCAAATGGGTGTCCATGTTTTACTTGCTTAACAAGAAGTGACAGTCAGTGATTGATCACAATGATTTCCACAAATTTATGTGGTTTTCAATTCACCCTTATCTACCATCCTGTCACGTGGAAACATTGCGTTTGTGTCTGTCTGTATTTTGCTCTTTCAAAGGATGTACATTTATTCTTTAAACAATCTGAAAGCACTAATGATGATATTATGCACTTTCTATATTTACTATTTCAGATCATTGAATAGCAGTGCATACATAGCTGACCGAAATAATCAGTTCTGGTCACTTAAGTGATCAGCTTATGCTTCCAGGATTTAGATACAGTCCAACAAATTCAACTTGACATGTTTCCAGTCTAAATTCAATCCTCAAAACGGACGGGCGCAGCAACGCGCGCTATTATGGTCTAGTTTATCTTTATAGAGAGACACCTCTAGTGAACTGTGGACCCGGTCCTTTCTTTTACACTGATAAAACCATCTACTGCAAATACCTGTTCTATTTCTTTACTGCAAGTAATGTTCTCTTTATTTCACTGCAAACAAACATCTCTTTCCACACTATACGTCTAATTCTTTGTTTTCAGCAAAACCAGTGAGATTGAGAACCTCACTGTAAGTTAGGGCAAAGTAGTTTGGTTGTGTTGTGTGCAGGTTTCATGTTGTTGCTGACACCGGTAGTACGCCCTGCCAAAGTCAGCCAACAACAACCTTCAGAACTTATTTCTTTCACCTACTTGTCGATTAAACCTTGGTTTTTTCTGATGGAAAACTTGCTGCTGTGCTTATCACACCTTTCTCTTGGGGTTTCCCAACTGCATTACTCTGCACAACATCAAGCTTTTCTGGCGCCGTTGCCAGGGAGAAAGAGGATTTCCGCAAGGGGAATCTCTCATCTCCAATCTCTTTACTATGTTATTGTTTTGCTTAGTTTATTTTACTTTGTCTTGTCTGCTTCTTTTTATCAAAAACACACAAAAATAGTTCCTTTTATAGTTGTTATTTTGTTGCTTTATTTTTAGCTCATTATGTTGATCCCTAAGTACGTTCTGAAAGATCTATCAATAGGTAGTGGTTCTATAATTGGGAGAGATAATATTGAAGAATTATTTAATCGTGTTAGTAAGCACAAACATATTGAGGATAGATCCTTAGTAGAACTTGCTCCTAATTATGAAACTGCTGCAGCTTATTTAGTTCAAATGTTGGAAGCTAGGTTTGTTAAACTTAACCCCATAATGCAGCAAATGTTTCTTAAAATTCATGAAGTTGAGGATGATGGAAAGAGAGATTTTATTCTAAAAACTTTGCTTAAAGAATTTAGAGATGTTGTTATAGAAGCTAGGGAAGTCTTTGATTGGTTTAAGATGCTAGGCTCATGTGTAGATGCTATTGGTACACTTGAAAAGATAGAAAAAACCAAGCCTAAAAATAAGGAGGAAATCAAAATACCAATATCTTTCAAACTTGTAGGAATGCATGAAGCTTTGGAAAAGAATTTTGATTGGATTATTCCTAAAAACCCATTTGATGAAAGTAGTGAACCCAAGAGTGTTGAGAGAGGGTCTTCTAAAACTTATATGGAGAAAATACAATTCCTTGTTGAAAATACTTCAGGCATTAATCTCGATGCTTCTTCACTTGAAAATACTTGATTCAAGCTTTCTGCGCCTAGCCGAAAGGCGTTAAAGAAAAGCACTCTTGGGAGATAACCCATGTTTTATTTCTGTAAATTTTTCTTTTGTTGAGTCTTCGAATTTGTTACCTCTATAATAACCTCTCCTTATCCTTTTTTATTTCGTTTTTGTGCCAAAGATAGCCTCTAATAGATAGAAGGTAAGATTTGGGGAAGTTGTTGTCCCAAAATATGTGCTGCCACTAAAAAAATTATTATTCTCAGCCAGAACGTCGGATTGGTCTGATAATTTTTGAGCACCTGCCCCGGGTTATTTTCTAACTTTCATTAGTTTTTCACTTTTCGATTTGAGCAACAGATGTTTTTCGGAAAAAAATCGATCTTTACCTATTGTTCTGTTTTGACAGATTTCTACCACTATTTGCATTTGCCCCGTAATATTTTTCTTTTTGAGTTATTTTGAGAGAAATATCTTTTAAAAGAATTTGCTACAGTAGCTAATGTTTTAATATATGTTTGACTTATGTTAGAACTGGACCAAAGTGGATTTGTTATTTTGATTGCACTAATGCTGGTAATGAAAATTGTGTGAAATTTTGTATGAAGGAAGTTTTCAAGTGTAGGGAGATAAGAATGATGTGATGAGATGAAGGACGGACAAAAGCTCAAGCTTGGGGATGCCCATGTCACCCCAAGAAATATCCAAGAGGTACGAGCTTCAAAGCTTGGGGATGCCCAAGGCATTCTCTTTTTCATCAACAAAAATATCAGGTCATCTTTCAAGACACTATATTTTTATTGCTTCATATGCTATATATTGTTCTTGGAGCGTCTTTATTTTTTTTAGTTTAGTTTAGTTTTGTTTTGTTTGATGTAGTATATGGTTGGATCCCAGCATACTTGTTTTGGAGAATGACACACTCTGTTTTCATTGCATAGAACACTCTAGTTTTCACTCTTATTATTCTGCGAGTGTTCTCTTTTGCTAGTACTGCGTTTAGCTCTCGTTTTCCACTCATATTTTGTTTAGAGCTTGTTAGTTTTCTTAAGTTAGGTATTATTAGCTCTCTGGTCTTTATTGATTATTATCTAT
Organism: Lolium rigidum; assembly: GCF_022539505.1. Taxonomy (NCBI): domain Eukaryota; kingdom Viridiplantae; phylum Streptophyta; class Magnoliopsida; order Poales; family Poaceae; genus Lolium; species Lolium rigidum. Next base: position 189,404,223 of record NC_061509.1, read on the forward strand.
GAGAGTTGTTTCAAAGAAATTGATTGGTGTTGGAGAAGAGTAAAATATTCCATGCTTATAGTGGTACAAAAGGAAGCTTGTTTAGATGGTGGTTTAGACTTTAGCATGTCATGTTAGATGTTAGTTTAATTATATGCTTATTAGTTATTGTTGTAGCATGACTTGTCACAAATAGCTGAGAGTGCTTAATGTGTCATTGTAAGAATCGTGTGTTGTTTCCATCATACAAAAGCATAATATTGTGGTATTCTCCTTTGATGCTTTATTTGGGTTGACTTGGCACATTCTTACAGCATGTTATGACTACAAGTCTACAAACCAGTCACCTCAAGCCTCTATGATCATTTAGTTTTTAAGTTGTAATATATATCACATTATGCTTTGATAATAATGTTTTGCCGTTATGCATGATTATGGCCATTATTGCTCTCTTAGTTGGTCGCTCCCAGTCTTTTGCTAGCCTTCACATGTACTGAGTATGAGCTCTACTCGTGCATCCAACTTCCAAGAAACCAAAGTTTGTCAATTGTGTCCATCATACATACATATATGTGGTATTTCACCGCCACTCCAAAGTAAATTACTTATGTGCTATCTTTAAAACCTTCAAAAACTATTACATGTTTTCTGTTCTTGTTTAGCTCATGAGGATGAATGCTTTATTGTATTTTCATGACTTCACACCTTGAATAGCATGAATAATATGTTAGTCCTTAATACTGCAAAAAGAGCAAGGCAACTGGGTTCCTAGCCCACAAAAATATATAAAATAAACAAATAAAGCTCTGCACACCATGTATTGGAGAGATCCTAAATAATGGTGTGCAAAAGAAGAACTATATGGGAGCCGCTCTTGAAGTCACTATATGAAAATATGATAAACCATTTGATACCATACATAGACATACATACCTCTCAAAATACATTTTCAACACCTTTGTTTTATTCAAAATAAAAAAGCTCTAGCACATGAGTAATCTCTGCTTCCCTCTGCGAAGGGCCTTTCTTTTACTTATATGTTGAGTCTTCATCTTATTACTTTACACACCAATTGAGAGAGCATAGTTGTCATTCTGAGTATAATGTGCATAGTCCCAAGAATTATTATTGATTGATTCATAATTATGTTATTGCTTGTTCTCAAATTATTTGTATCTAGTTAGCCTTTTGAAATTTAAAGGTGTCCTATGCATTTATGTTTTTCTATTCCATGAAGGACAAACTGAATACCAATTTGTTGTGTGTTTCTCTATGCTCAAAAACAAACAGTTACTTTCAGTGCACTATTATTCATGATCTTTTGTTTGAGTTACATTTTATGTTTTAACATAGTTGCTAAGTTTTATTGTTAGAATTATATCTATCATGCCTATGTTTAGAGTGAAGGAGATATGCCCTAGAGGCAATAATAAAGTGGTTATTATTTATATCTTTATGTTTATGATAAATGTTTATATATCATGCTATAATTGTATTAACCGAAACATTAGTACATGTGTGATATGTAGACAAACAAAGAGTCCCTAGTATGCCTCTTAACTAGCTTGTTGATTAATGGATGATTAGTTTCATAATCATGAACATTGGATGTTATTAATAACAAGGTTATATCATTGTATGAATGATGTAATGGACACACCCAATTAAGCGTAGCATAAGATCTCGTCATTAAGTTATTTGCTATAAGCTTTCGATACATAGTTACCTAGTCCTTATGACCATGAGATCATGTAAATCACTTATACCGGAAAGGTACTTTGATTACATCAAACGCCACTCGCGTAAATGGGTGGTTATAAAGGTGGGATTAAGTATCCGGAAAGTATGAGTTGAGGCATATGGATCAACGGTGGGATTTGTCCATCCCGATGACGGATAGATATACTCCGGGCCCTCTCGGTGGAATGTCGTCTAATGTCTTGCAAGCATATGAATAAGTTCATAAGAGACCACATACCACGGTACGAGTAAAGAGTACTTGTCGGGAGACGAGGATGAACAAGGTATAGAGTGATACCGAAGATCAAACCTCGGACAAGTAAAATATCGCGTGACAAAGGGAATTGGTATCGTATGTGAATGGTTCATTCGATCACTAAAGTCATCGTTGAATATGTGGGAGCCATTATGGATCTCCGGATCCCGCTATTGGTTATTGGTCGGAGTGAGTACTCAACCATGTCCGCATAGTTCACGAACCGTAGGGTGACACACTTAAAGTTGGATGTTGAAATGGTAGAACTTGAATATGGAATGGAGTTCGAATATTTGTTCGGAGTCCGGATGAGATCCCGGACATCACGAGGAGTTCGGAATGGTCCGGAGAATAAGATTCATATATAGGAAGTCATATTCCAAGTTTGGAAATGATCCGGTGCATTTATGGCAGGTTCTAGAAGGTTCTAGAAAAGTCCGGAAGAAATCACCATGGAAAGTAGAGTCCCGGAGGGACTCCACCTTGCATGACCAGCCAACCCTAAAGGGGAGGAGTCCAAGGTGGACTCCCCTAGGGTGGCCGGCCAACCCACCTCAAGGAAAGGTGGGAGTCCCACCTTGGGTAGGACTCCCTCCTTGAGTAGGTTTCCCACATATGGGAGGTTTTAGTGTTGGGGTCTTATTCGAAGACTTGGACTAGAACTCTTGGTGCTTCCACCTATATAATGAGGGGCATAGGAGAGGGGGCTGACCACTTCAAGCCTCAGCCTTGGCCGCACCCCTTAGAGGGCCGGCGCCCAACCCCCTCTCTCCCCAAACCCTAGCGGTCTCTCTCCTCCACCACATCCCGCACGCTTAAGCGAAGCTCCGCCGGATTTCTCCACCACCACCGACACCACGCCGTCGTGCTGTCGGATTCAAGAGGAGCTACTACTTCCGCTGCCCGCTGGAACGGGGAGGTGGACGTCGTCTTCATCAACAACCGAACGTGTGACCGAGTACGGAGGTGCTGCCCGTTCGTGGCGCCGGAACCGATCGTGATCAAGATCTTCTACGCGCTTTTGCAAGCGGCAAGTGAACGTCTACCGCAGCAACAAGAGCCTCATCTTGTAGGCTTTGGAATCTCTTCAAGGGTGAGACTCGATACCCCCTCGTTGCTACCGTCTTCTAGATTGCATCTTGGCTTGGATTGCGTGTTCGCGGTAGGAAAATTTTTGTTTTCTATGCAACGTTATCCTACGGTGGTATCGAGCCGTGTCTATGCATAGATGGTTGCACGAGTAGAACACAATGGTTTTGTGGGCGTTGATGCTCTTGTTATCTTTAGTTTGAGTACTTTGCATCTTTGTGGCATAGTGGGATGAAGCGGCTCGGGCTAACTTTACATGACCGCGTTCATGAGACTTGCTCCTCGTTCGACATGCAACTTGTATTGCATAAGAGGCTTTGCGGGTGTCTGTCTCTCCTACTATAGTGAAGATTCAATTTACTCTTCTATTGACAACACTAGTATCACCGTTGTGGTTCATGTTCGTAGGTAGATTAGATCTTACTCGAAAACCCTAAACCACGTAAAATATGCAAACCAAATTAGAGACGTCTAACTTGTTTTTGCAGGGTTTGGTGATGTGATATGGCCATGATGTGATGATGAATATGTATGAGATGATCATTATTGTATTGTGGCAACCGGCGGGAGCCTTATGGTTGTCTTTAAATTTCATGTTGAGTAGTATTTCAAAGTAGTTGTAATAGTTGCTACATGAGGTGAACAACCATGAAGACGGCGCCATGAACCTTGACGCTACGCCGACGATGATGGAGATCATGCCCGTTGATGATGGAGATCATGTCCGTGCTTTAGAGATGAAGATCGAAGGCGCAAAGACAAAAGGGCCATATCATATCACATATGAACTGCATGTGATGTTAATCCTTTTATGCATCTTATTTTGCTTAGATCGCGACGGTAGCATTATAAGATGATCCCTCACATTAATATCAAGATAATAAAGTGTTCTCCCCTACGTATGCACCGTTGTACAGTTCGTCGTTTCGAAGCATCTCGTGATGATCGGATGTGATAGACTCAACGTTCACATACAACGGGTGTAAGCCATGTTGCACACGCGGAATACTTGGGTTTGCTTGACGAGCCTAGCATGTACGGACATGGCCTCGGGACAACGGAAACCGAAAGGTTGAACACGAGTCATATGGATGATATGATCAACATTTTGATGTTCACTATTGAAGCTACATCATCTCACGTGATGATCGGTTTTGGTGTAGTGGATTTGGATCGTGTACCACTTAACAACTATGGGGGATGTTGTATTAAGTGGGAGTTCATTAGTAATTAGATTAAAACATGAACTAATTATCATAAACATAGTCCGAGTAGTATTTTGAATTAATTTTGTAGTATTGGCATCCGTTTTCTACCATGCGCTAGTCTTGTAATTGAGATAGAAATACTTGTTAAAATCTGACAAGAAACTTTACGGATTGGTACCGTATTGTTAAAGAATCAAGAATTGATTAAGTCCTATTGCAAACTTTTAGTAAACCTCACATTGTTGATTCAAAGAGCTATGGTTTCAATTAGTACCTAAAGTTATCTTGTCTCCGTGAAACTTGAAGTTCAAATCTGTTTGAAAAGTAAGGAGCTGAAAATTTAGTTTTCAGAAATAATCAAGGTATGAGATATATGTGATATCTAAGACCTTATTGCAAGATGATAGAATATAATTTGGTGAGACTACATGAACTCATAAGTTTTATGGGAATGTACGAAGGTTGAAGACGCAAGGCGTCACAATCCTCCAACTATTGGGGCACTAACGATATTCGCATATCCATGAAGTGACCATCCTTAATATGCACCGTTGCTAAGACTCGTCGTTTCGAAGCATCACGTGATGATCGGGTGTGATAGATTCTACGTGTGCATACAACGGGTGCAAGCTAGATTTGCACATGCAAATACCAAGGTTTAAACTTTATGAGCCTAGCATGTACGGACATGGTCTCGGAAAGTTGTCATGAATTAATGGATAAAATTATGAGTGAAATTGTTCATCGTATTACAAAGTTACTAATAGTGAAATGCGGAACACTTGTCATATGATGATTAACTTCAAAATAAGAACCTCAAGGTTATTGGTATTAGACCAACAAACCTAGAAGTTATTGATGTTGAAGTGTTTTTCTGAATAATGAGGAAAGCTAAAAGAGAAACTGCAAAAGATATTTTGGCAAAAAGAAAAGAAAAGACTAGAAAGTCTAGCTCGGGTGTATATAAATGATATACATGTTATGGTTGTATTCCTAGTTAAGTCACACTAAGAAATTCTTGGGTATTAGTACTATATTGGTTGGTATGAAGTGTCATACAAAACAACGCAATACAAGAATACAATGGCCTAAGTGACTGACAAGGAATATGATAGGAATGCACGCTTGGAACAAAAATAAAGTGTTATTATGTTCATCGTTGGCATTCTATCTAACCCTTAGAATTTATAATAAAGAACTTAATAATTGTTATTTTGCTCTGGTCAAATGAAAACAATGAGTTGTTTAAATTATGACATTACTCCATGTACGATGGATAAGTTATTATAAATCTTAATGGTGAAACACACATACATAACAATGACGCTAAAATGCTATAAGGCAAATGATTTGAATTCCACTTATTTGTGGAACCGCCATTTAGGTCATGTTGGAAAGGAACGCATGAAGAAACTCCATGCAAATGGATTTTTGGAGTCATTTGATTTTTTGAATCGTTTGGCGCTTGCAAATCTTTTCTAAAAGAGAATGACTAAAATACCGTTCATAGGCCAAGTTTTGAACGGGCAACTAACTTAGTGGAAACATACATGATGATGTATATGGATCACTGGGCATAGTTGTGTGCGGAAGATTCTTATACTTCATGAAAACTTCAAACAATGAATTGAGTATATATATGTGGATATATTCGATAAGGAAGAAGTTTGAAACATTTGAATGGATTCAAATAAATTTCAGCATGAAGTAGAAATCATCGTAATAGAAAAGTCAAATATCTATGATTGGATCATAGTGGAAATATTTGAATTACTAGTTTTAGCGAACATCTAAGAGAGTTATGAAATTGTTCTACAACTCACATTTCTTGGAGTATCATAGTGATGATGAAGTATCCGAGAGATGTATCCAAACCTAGTTGGGTCAATGATGAGATAAAATATTAATGCCATTATATTTTTGTGAATTATGCTTTAGAGACTACCGCTTTACACTTAATAGAGCATCATCATGATCCGTTGAAATGACATCATACGAGTTATGACATGGGTATAAACCCTAATAGTCTTTTCTTAAATTTTGGTATGCATAGCATAAGTAAATAAGTTTACAACCAAAATCGGATGAATGTCTTTGTTGGTTATCCCGGAGAATTGATTGGGAATTCTTCCCACAATGGAGACAAAGACAAAAGTGTTTGTCAATGTTTCTTATTTCCAAGAAATTGTTTCTAGCGAAGTTTTTGAGTGGGAGGACAATAGAACTTGATAAGGTTTATGAACACGAGCATAATGATCGAGTAGCGCAGCATCGGAATTGGTTCGGAAGCGGCCACGACGATCATGGCTCCTATGACTACAAAGTGTTTTAGCCATGGAGATCGAAGTACATATTGAACCTTGTAGGTATGGTTTACTTTGTGATCAAATAAATGATTTGTGGACAAAGGATTGATTTTGAACAATGATAAACCAACTACAAGCAAAGAAGTTATGATGGGCCACGACTCCGTTAAAATGGCCATGCACCATGAAATCCATAATAGATGAATACTTTTTGAAAGTAAATGGATCTATAGACTTAGATGAAATATCTTTGAAGAAGCTCGACTTGTTGAAAAATTGTTTACGACAAAGTTCAAAGAGTTGACTACGATAAGATTAGATCTTCCGTAGCAATGCTTATAGTCTATGTGGATTATTCTAGTAATCACTACATATTTCTTTTATGAGATATGCTAGTAGGATGGCAAAATACATTACTTATCGAAGTATGTATTAAAGGTGTATACAAGATACAACCAAGAGTTTTGCTGGTCCGTGGAATACTAGATAGGTATACGAACTTCAATTGGATGAAGTAAGTATTGCGGAGTTGGAATCTTCACCGGATGAAATAGTCAAAGAGTTTTTGATTTCATCGGAGACGATGAAGAGGCTTGCATTTGCAAGAAATTAAGTGGGAGCGCTAAGACACATTTATAATACTTTATGTAGGTGACATATAGTTGGTTATAAATGATGTAATTATATACTTGATTAAAAAGGTTTCATTGAGAATTAACTTCAATGAAAGGATATGGACTGAAACAAATTTAGTGTCAAGATCTATGAAGATAGATTGAAACACATAAATAAGTTTAAGTCAAAGTACATATGATGGATATTGAAGTAGTTCAATATAGAAATATTAAGAAAATGTTCTTGTCATGTGAAGGTTTAACAAGACTTGAGTGTATCGACACTCAATGAGTAAAAACACATGAGTGATTATAGATCACGAATAATATGTACACAATCAGATATCATGTGCTATAAAGTGTTATGAGCATATACCAGAATGATTCATATGATGATCATTGGACGACGGTAAGAATATCCTTGAGTACTTTAGAAGAACTAAGGATATATATATATATTTTTGTATGAAGAAATGACAAACAAATCGCTGTAAGGTGTTACACCGATATTGGTTTTGTCACATATAAAATATAATTTCAATCTCAAATTAGACTAAGTGTTGTTTAAAAGGTAGCACAATGAGCTAGAAGTTGTCTATGCTAGATTTAGAAGAGTTCTAAATATTGTGACGGATTCTACAAAAGAAGGCCGAGTATGTCATTATTTTGACAATGACAAAGGATGTTAAGTCAAGAGGTTCTTTGAGAACTTGGTGCAGTTCCGACAGAGTCAGAACTTTGAAGCTATATTGTGTGTGACAATATTAGTGACATATTTCAGACAGCGGAATTAAGGTTCCACCAGAAGATCAAACATATTTAATGCCGACTCATTTGGAAATGAGTGATGCGTTGAGACGCAAATGAATTACAAAATACATACGTTTATGAGCGTGTCAGATCCGTTGACTAAAAACCTCTCCCGTGAGCAATACATGATAAAGCACCATAAGGCCAAGGTGTTATATCTTTACAAATGTAAACTAGATTATTGACTCTAGTGCAAGTGGGAGGCTGAAGGAGATATGCCCTAGAGGCAATAATAAAGTGGTTATTATTTATATCTTTATGTTTATGATAAATGTTTATATATCATGCTATAATTGTATTAACCGAAACATTAGTACATGTGTGATATGTAGACAAACAAAGAGTCCCTAGTATGCCTCTTAACTAGCTTGTTGATTAATGGATGATTAGTTTCATAATCATGAACATTGGATGTTATTAATAACAAGGTTATATCATTGTATGAATGATGTAATGGACACACCCAATTAAGCGTAGCATAAGATCTCGTCATTAAGTTATTTGCTATAAGCTTTCGATACATAGTTACCTAGTCCTTATGACCATGAGATCATGTAAATCACTTATACCGGAAAGGTACTTTGATTACATCAAACGCCACTGCGTAAATGGGTGGTTATAAAGGTGGGATTAAGTATCCGGAAAGTATGAGTTGAGGCATATGGATCAACTGTGGGATTTGTCCATCCCGATGACGGATAGATATACTCTGGGCCCTCTCGGTGGAATGTCGTCTAATGTCTTGCAAGCATATGAATAAGTTCATAAGAGACCACATACCACGGTACGAGTAAAGAGTACTTGTCGGGAGACGAGGTTGAACAAGGTATAGAGTGATACCGAAGATCAAACCTCGGACAAGTAAAATATCGCGTGACAAAGGGAATTGGTATCGTATGTGAATGGTTCATTCGATCACTAAAGTCATCGTTGAATATGTGGGAGCCATTATGGATCTCCGGATCCCGCTATTGGTTATTGGTCGGAGTGAGTACTCAACCATGTCCGCATAGTTCACGAACCGTAGGGTGACACACTTAAAGTTGGATGTTGAAATGGTAGAACTTGAATATGGAATGGAGTTCGAATATTTGTTCGGAGTCCGGATGAGATCCCGGACATCACGAGGAGTTCGGAATGGTCCGGAGAATAAGATTCATATATAGGAAGTCATATTCCAAGTTTGGAAATGATCCGGTGCATTTATGGCAGGTTCTAGAAGGTTCTAGAAAAGTCCGGAAGAAATCACCATGGAAAGTAGAGTCCCGGAGGGACTCCACCTTGCATGACCAGCCAACCCTAAAGGGAGGAGTCCAAGGTGGACTCCCCTAGGGTGGCCGGCCAACCCACCTCAAGGAAAGGTGGGAGTCCCACCTTGGGTAGGACTCCCTCCTTGAGTAGGTTTCCCACATATGGGAGGTTTTAGTGTTGGGGTCTTATTCGAAGACTTGGACTAGAACTCTTGGTGCTTCCACCTATATAATGAGGGGCATAGGAGAGGGGGCTGACCACTTCAAGCCTCAGCCTTGGCCGCACCCCTTAGAGGGCCGGCGCCCAACCCCCTCTCTCCCCAAACCCTAGCGGTCTCTCTCCTCCACCACATCCCGCACGCTTAAGCGAAGCTCCGCCGGATTTCTCCACCACCACCGACACCACGCCGTCGTGCTTGTCGGATTCAAGAGGAGCTACTACTTCCGCTGCCCGCTGGAACGGGGAGGTGGACGTCGTCTTCATCAACAACCGAACGTGTGACCGAGTACGGAGGTGCTGCCCGTTCGTGGCGCCGGAACCGATCGTGATCAAGATCTTCTACGCGCTTTTGCAAGCGGCAAGTGAACGTCTACCGCAGCAACAAGAGCCTCATCTTGTAGGCTTTGGAATCTCTTCAAGGGTGAGACTCGATACCCCCTCGTTGCTACCGTCTTCTAGATTGCATCTTGGCTTGGATTGCGTGTTCGCGGTAGGAAAATTTTTGTTTTCTATGCAACGTTATCCTACATAGAGTACTTTGATCTCAGCTTACAATACTTTTACAATAACTTGGTCAAGATTGTGTTGGCTGCATATCACCTTAAAAATTATGTTTATTATCACTTAACTACTCGAGGACGAGCAGGAGTTAAGCTTGGGGATGCTGATAAGTTGCAAATGTATCTACAATTTTTCATGCTCCATGCTTGTTTTACACCAATCGCTATATGTTTTGTTTACACTTTGTGGCATTTTTATGCATTTTCTAGAACTAACCTATTAACAAGATGCCACAGTGCCAGTTCCTATTTTCTGCTGTTTTTGTATTTTAGAAAAGTTGTTGTGGGATATTCTCGGAATTGGACGAAACAAAAGCCAAAGTTCCTATTTTGTTATCACGAAGATGGAGTCCGAAGGAGAGACGAAGAGGTGCACCAGGGAGGGAACACCATGCCTAGGCGCGGTCCCCCTGGCCACGCCTAGGCATGGTGTGCCCCCCCCCCCCCCGGGCGTCCACCGACATCGCCCTTTCACCTATAAATTGACATCCTCGGGAAAAACCTAAATACCCGAGACTCCGTCCACGAAAAGTTCCATAGCCGTCGCCATCGTCGACCCTAATTCGGGAGGGTTCTGAAGCTCTTCTCGTCACCCTGCCGGAGAGGGAGATCATCACCGGAGGCCTCTTCATCACCATGCCCTGTCAGCACCCGGATTTTTAAGTCCAGATGCCTATTATGCCATTCCTCGCAATCCCAGGAATATTGTTTTTGCGAGACATAATAGATTGATATCACAACACATCATTCATTACAACACATAATCGTCTTACAAATAAAGGATCACATGATCCAGTCTCATTACAATAATAGAAGTTCTATTGATCAATTACATAACACATAGCGGAAGCGAAATAGCGTAGTAGTAGTCCATTTATTCCACAGCAACGCGTTGACGTCGGGAGTGATCCTAGTTGTCGTATACGTCCTGCTGTCCTTCTTCCGGGTTCTGATACTCCTCTTCATAGTCTGGCCATTTGAATAGCCAGGGACACAGCCATGAGTACTTTAAAGTACTCGCAAACTAATACTAAGGTAAATACTAGCAACTATAGTAAGGGGGTGCTAAACTCTAGTTTCATTTGCATAAAGCCAATTTTATTTCATAAACACTTTAGTAATCAAAGCCTCTTCATTTGCCTACCTTAACTCAAGTGGGAACATTAGCGTCATTCCCACAACTCAGTTGTGATTCAAAGTCAAAATCACCTTTCAATTCAATTCACAAGTCACCATTCATATTTTTAGAAAAGTTCTGATGACGGAACAGTATGGCCTTTCCAACTGTCCATGACTGCGGACGCGGCTATTCGAATAGGTTAAACTCTGCAGAGGGTGTACACTTGTGCCACAATAATTGCAATAGTTCGTCGGGGGTAACCGGCCCTGATTTATCGTACGCGATACGCGAACTACCAATCCTAACCTTTCATTTACATACCCTAGTATAGGCACCTCTCCCCATGAGCTTGGCCTCCCCGTGAAGACCAACCGTCAACCTGGGAACTGCACAGGGCTTGGGTAGGACATTCACCTCATTTCACGTCATTTCACTTTCGAGGGAGGAAGCCTTGGCATAACCCCTATGACGCTTGTTCAGAGGGAACCCATACTAAAATACATAAGTTTCCAGTTAAGCCTTACCCAGATTCAGGTATTGTGGGGATACTTAAGAATTGGAATGGTATCGCATCCGAACCCAACCATCAGTTTTTGGTAAGTTTCACCAAGTCCTTCCCAAGTCATATTCACCTTCAAAATCTTTCAATAGAATGACTCATCATTCCAAGGTTTTCAAAGTCATTTCAATTCACAAGTTCCCAACTAGAGTAGTCACTTTTAATATTGAGCACTAGCAACTAGTTATGAGGAGTGCTAAAATATCTTGGAGCTTGCTAGGCTAAGTGTGATGCTCTGGTACTACTCCATAACTAAACCAAGTGAATCATAAATCAAAAAGTAACTTTGATAAATAAAATCCAATAAAGCTTGTAAAGTAAAAACTTGGGATAGGATCATAAAGTAAAATGTAAAGGTGCCTTGCTCTTGTAGAGCTTTGCACTAATCTATCTTGCATTGGTAATAGCTTGCCCTGATTGGTGAGGTGATCAAAGTTTTCTTCTTCTTCCTCTTGGTAGAAGACCTCTTCCTCTTGATAGTCTCCGGTACTAGCGTCTATAAACGAATACGAGGATACAATCACCAAACAACACTTAAGTAGACTTAATTAGCCTTATTGGCTCACACCATTGATCTAGCATCACTACTTAACATTTATCCAAACATTATGCTAGGGTTTCTTACTTAGTATAAGGAAAATAATTTCCTATCATTGAAATGTTGATTAGGGTTTCTCTTTAGTTTGGGAGAAATAATTTCCTCTCATTGAATCTTGTTAAGATTTAATCTTCTCAAATAACCATGTATGATCACATGTTGACCAGGTCAACACTTCACACTTATCATTTGAGAAAAATGATTTAAATGAGATTCATCATCTCATGTGATTTACATACTACTCTGATTTAAGTTCCACAAGTGAGCAAGTATGAGACCATGCACTAGAGGTCATCACATTACTTCATAACACTTGAGAAAATGATTTAAATGAGGTGCTACACCTCATAGATATAAATTCCTAATTTTTGAAATGGTTAAAATGGGCTAGTTATTGACTACATAGCCAATATGTTGCTTCTAGCCCATGATCATGTACAGAACCCATATCATATTTTCGCATAGTAAATTAGAGTTTGTGAACTGTGAATTATGAGAGGTGGAATCACCTCAAAATTCAAAAGGGTTGATTTTTAATGTTTATTTGAAAACTGAAAAGTATCTGACTTGTTAATTTTACTATTCAAATTCTACACAAGATATGAGGTTGAAACCAGTGGGGTTAGCTAGATCCTTTCATAAGCTTTCCAGAACATTTCGAATCACTGAATTTGGGTTTGTAGATTTAAAACTATTCAATTTATAGGAAAGTATCAGTATTTGAAATTCTCTGAATCAAAATTATTTGAATTAATCTAAATGGGCTAGGCGGGAAAGGGAATGGGCCGAATTGGTTTGAAACTGGGAAAACCCAGCCCAGTAGCGCTGCGGGCCAACTGACATGGTGGGACCCAGTGGTCAGCGACTTAATCCCACCGAATCGGTACCTGCGAATAGGAGCCGTCGGATTAGAAGTGGATCGAGCGGCCGTGCGTCGTCGTCGTCGACGAGAGGGAGGCGCTGGCTCGACGGAGGTAGGGGGTCGGCGGCGAGCTGGGGCTCCGGCGGGGGTCGGCGATGATGCTGGACGACGTTGTCGACGATGGCGAGTGTACTGGTAGTCGCGGCGGAGCTTGAGGTGGACGGAATCGAAGGATTGTTCTGCGGCGGGCTCCGGCGATCGACGTATCAATTGGAGTTGTCTGGGGCTTAATCAGAGTGGAGCAGGGGTCGAGGAGGTCGAGGAGAAGGAGGGGAGCAGATTTGGTGTGGAGGATGAAGTGCGGGAGGGGCTCTATTTATAATGGCACGCGTGTGCTGTGGGTGCCGTGGAGGTCATCGATGGCGATGGTTGTCCAGGGCGCGAAGGGGCAAGGCGATGGTGGCGTGGTGTTGCAGGCATCATGGCGGACACGAGGCGCGTGATGGGGCAGCCAAGGGAGGACGGGAGCGTGCTGGCATCGTCGCCGTCCTGGCAGTACGGGTGCGGCAGGGGTTGGATCATTGCGACGGCGACAGGTCCTCCGCAGGCGAGTGAGCATGTCCATGGGCTAGCTGGAGTGGTGAGGGCGCTCGATGCAGAGGTAGGCGTGCATGGGTGGACTGAGGCGACGGCACGGCTTGCGCTCTGGCGCGTCCAGGACGGTGTCCGTGCGCGCTCACCGCGTGACTGGCATGTTCTGGGCGTGTCTGGGCGTGCGTTGTGCGGCCAATGTCGTGCTCGCGCGAGCAAGGGCCGTGCTACGTGATGATCAGGGAGGTCAGGGGAAGGTACAGGGCAAGGTGAGCGTGTGAGAGAGAGGCCAGAGAGAAAGGGAGTGAGTGTGGCCGGCATGGCACGGCATGGTGAGGTTCTTGATCAATCCTCCACTTTACTCAGTACCAAAGGCTTGGTCTGATGCAGAGGAGGTACCAGGGTTGTGATGATCACAAATGGAAAGTGGTGGAGGCTAAAATCTGATGGATATTACGGTGGGTGTCAAATGCCAAATGTTGCCTGCCAAGTGTTTGTGATAATGGCCGCAAGAGAATTTTGTTTGAATTTTGAAAATCTTTTTGGTGCATCTTATTCATATAAATAAAGAAGTAGAATGTTGGTGGTGGTGGTCAATTTGGTGATGGTTTGCAAGTTTTCAAAATTGAGATGATCTTCACTTTGCTCTCATGTTGCAACTTGTCCTATTTACCATGGTCAAACTATGAGAGTCAACACTGGTGGTCAACAGCAAACTTGTGAACCTTGACAGGGTCTTGGATGAGGTGCAAAAACTTGAGAAGGTTTGGTTTGAGAAACTCTTAATAAAAGGGCTCAAAGTGGGTAAGATGATAAATGGATCACATATGACCATTATCATATGTGAGTGGGATTTGATTTTTCCTTTGCTTTGAATTGGGTTTCTTTGATTCAAAAGGGTGTGTTATTGATATATAAGTGTTTTACAAACAGTGGCACAAGCCAATGTGGCCTTGGTTGAAGATTTGCAAAGTTGGCTAAAGTGTATGTGAGGGAAAATGGAACTTTCTCACCATTTCATATTTCTTTAATTAAATTGATTTTTCTTGACTCCAAAGTGATTCTTATTAGTTTAGGAACATTTCCAAACCATTGAAACCATTCCAAAAGGTCTGGTTCAAAGATTTGCAAAAATGGCCATAAACACATAAGAGGTGAAATGTCAATTTTTCTTAATCTTCCCTTTTGTTTCCCTTGCTTTACTTGGGCATGGGTTAGGGTCAATTTAGGGTGAGATTAGGTTTAGAGATGGTTTCACACCATTTGGGTAAGGTATAAGGCATAGAACAAGATTTGGGTAAAATGGCTATGTGCCACATATGCCTCTATGCATATGTTGCATTTGATTTTTAATTTGACTTTTCTTGACCCAATTGATGTGGTTGAGTGTTGAAATGGTATAGAGGAGGGATCCAACCATTCACCACAAGTCTTAGAGTCAAGATCCTCAAATCCACAAATTTGCTATTTTACTCTCATATGCCTCTATGGCATTTTTAGTTTATTTTCTTTTTAAAATCTTTTGTTCCACCTTGGGTTTGGTTTGGTAAGTACTAGGTAGGGTTGATTAATGTTTTCAAAACATCTACACAAGGTAGAAAGGTTTAAGTAAAGGTTTTACCAAAGTAGCCATAGGCACATAGGCCTTTTTCTTATTTAAATTCTTTTTATTTTGTTTTAACTTGGATGGTCAAAAGAGGGGTGAGGTTTAGGGTTTAAGATTATTTCAAACACTAATTAAACAATCATGGCAAAAGCACAAGAATTAAGCAAGATCACTATGTATCAAACTTAATTTAATAAAAGTTTTTGTTGGTTCCGAAATTTGGAAATAGAGAAACTCATTTTCTTTGTTTTGAAATTTTTGGGATGTTACATGCCCTCCTCCGAAGTGATGCGTGAGTAGTTCATCTTTGGACAACGGGTCCATAGCAGTAGCTAGATGGTTGTCTTCTCCTCCTTATGCTTCATGTTAAGATCTTGTGATGCTACAAGTTGTGTTTGCTGGGATCCGATGAATATTGAGTACTATGGTTGAGTTGATTGTAGATCTGTTTTATATGTTATTTCTGATCTTGAATGCTCTCTGTTGCTAGTAGATGCTCTGGCCAAGTATGTGATTGTGACTCCAGGAGGAAGTATTTATGCTCGATAGTGGGTTCATGCCTCTAGAAATCTGGAAGAGTGACAATAACTCCAAATGTTGTAGATGTGTTGTTGCTACTAGGGAGAAAACAAAAATACTTTATCCGAGGATAATTTTATTGTTTACTTTACACACTTTACTTAGTGCAACAATCTGTTGCTTGCAACTTAATAGCCAAAGTTGTTCGGATGATATCTGAGGATGGATTATTAGTCATAGATGCAGTTGGATTACGGTCTATGAATCTTGTTGTAATACCCAAACAGAATCTCATAGTAATCATCTTGTCATGTATGGTCTTTATTCTATCAATTGCCCAAATGTAATTTGTTTACCAAGCATATTATTTACCTTTATGGCGAGACACCTCTAGTGAACTGTGGACCTCGGTGACATAGGCATCCCCAATGGGCCTGCCAAAGATGGTACCCGAGGTTTTACTAAAGGCCCACGACCCGAAGATTATAAAGTTCGGAAGCCCAGTTAGGAGAGTTTGGAAAGATAGGATTGTATTAGGAATCTTGACTTGTAACTATTACGGGGCGGACTCAGATTGTCTCCCGAACTCTGTAACTTGTGTATCACGAAACCCTCGGCTCCACCTCCTATATAAGGGGGAGTCGAGGGACGAAGAGAGGGTCAATTCATTGTCAACACAACCCTAGTTTTCTAGTAGTCGAATACTTTTCCGGCTAAAACCCTCGAGATCTACTTGCCCTCTACTTCCAACTAAACCCTAGTCTACTATCCGTAGGCATTGAAAAGTTAATCCCTTGTCAATTGGCGCCGTCTGTGGGGATTAGAGGCGACAAGGAGCTGATCTCGATGGCACGTTCAAGATCGTCGACTTCTTCGGTAGCAAGCAAGGCGATGGATAGAGGTAAACGGATCGAAACTGATCTAGTCGATTTTTTTCCTCACCCTCCCTCCCGTTTGGGTGCATATGCGTATCTTGAGGAGCCTATGGAGATGATGTTCGGAAGGTTCCACTTCCGCGTCCAGAAAGAAGGATCGTATCGTCTCGAGATTCCGACTTCGTCGGGATTGTCGGCGGTCGATTCCGATTTTTCGGACTCGACGTCATCGATCAAGACAGGCGACGAGGAGATTTCACCGCCACGCTTCATCAACACTACGGCAAGCGAAAAGCTCGCCAAGAACTTCGGCGACATGTCCTTCGAGTCGTCTGCGGACTCTGATATAAGCAGCGACTCAGACAGCATCGACAGCTTCAACTTCATCGACAGATCCATTAATTTTGGAGAGGTCTTCACCGATCTATATGACAGTGTCACCAATCCCGACAAAGATCAAAGTTCAAAATACCATCAAATCTATGCAATCGGAGATACAAGCCAACCACAGGTGGAGACATCAGAGAACTTCGATAACGCGGGAAATCCGTACGTCGATCCCGCTGACCTTACGCGAGGATTGGGAACCAAATATGTTGGACCTGGAACGCGAGAGATGGTGCAATTTCCGCAGGCAGTGTGGGATAGAGTTGCAAGAGCTATTGATGGCAAAGAGCCAATGACTGTAACGGCGACAGCTGAAGAGTTACAAGCATACCAATATAGACTCGCCCGCGCCAGGCGGGAGCTCGAAAAACAGAAAATTGAGCTGGATAGGAGGCAAGCCGCGGCTTCCGCATCAAGCAGGCGAAGGGCGGAGCTGGGCCGACAATCAGGTACTTCAGGAGATAGTCATAGAGCAGCTCGGAATAGAGCAAGATCTCGGCTGCAAAATATACCTAAGGCTGACAGGGAGAATTTAGTTCAAAACCTCGACATGTCCTTTATGTCGATCGACACAAGGGGGAATATAACTCCCAAAACACCAGAAGCTGGATACATGGCGACACAAGCTTTCATCCTAGCATCCAGGCCACCTCCCGGAGATCCAAGAGAAGCATTGTATAACATGGCCATGGCAGGAGTTAGAGCCATGGGAACAACGTTCGCAAATACGCCTCCCGAAGGATCTGCAAGGCAAAATAGCCCACGACCTGCTGCAGCGGTGCAAGATCCTGCGAGAACAAGTGGGGCAAGAGACACAGCAACGCAAGCAAGGGTGAGCAGAGCGCGACAGGAAAGAAGGGAACGTCGGCACTCACCAGAGGTTGATAAAGAAGATATGTGCGGGCTCTCATGCTTTACGAGACGAGTCCGCAGAACTCGAGTTCCATCAGGGTTTAAGCTACCCGATAATTACAAAAAATTCGATGGATCACAAGATCCTGAGGATTGGCTAGTTGACTATCTCGAGACGGTAAAGTTGGTGGGTGGAACTAGAGCAACAGCCATGTGATGGCGTGTAACTCACACGTTCGTTGGGAACCCCAAGAGGAAGGTATGATGCGCACAACAGCAAGTTTTCCCTCAGAAAGAAACCAAGGTTTATCGAACCAGGAGGAGCCAAGAAGCACGTTGAAGGTTGATGGCGGCGGGATGTAGTGCGGCGCAACACCGGGGATTCCGGCGCCAACGTGGAACCTGCACAACACAACCAAAGTACTTTGCCCCAACGAAACGAGTGAGGTTGTCAATCTCACCGGCTTGCTGTAACAAAGGATTAACCGTATTGTGTTGAAGATGATTGTTTGCAAGAAAACGAGTAAAGAACAAGTATTGCAGCAGATTTGTATTTCGAGTATAAAAGAATGGACCGGGGTCCACAGTTCACTAGAGGTGTCTCTCCCATAAGATAAAAGCATGTTGGGTGAACAAATTACAGTCGGGCAATTGACAAATAGAGAGAGCATAACAATGCACATACATGTCATGATAAGTACAAGTGAGATTTAATTGGGCATTACGACAAAGTACATAGATCGCCATCCAACCGCATCTATGCCTAAAAAGTCCACCTTCGGGTTATCATCCGAACCCCTTCCAGTATTAAGTTGCAAAGCAACGAGACAATTGCATTAAGTATGGTCCGTAATGTAATCAACAACTACATCCTTAGACATAGCATCAATGTTTTATCCCTAGTGGCAACAACACAACACAACCTTAGAACTTTTCGTCACTCGTCCCAGGTATCAATGGAGGCATGAACCCACTATCGAGCATAAATACTCCCTCTTGGAGTTAAGAGCAAAAACTTGGCCGAGCCTCTACTAATAACGGAGAGCATGCAAGATCATAAACAACACATAGGTAATAACTTGATAATTAACATAACATAGTATTCTCTATCCATCGGATCCCGACAAACACAACATATAGTATTACAGATAGATGATCTTGATCATGTTAGGCAGCTCACAAGATCCAACAATGAAGCACAATGAGGAGAAGACAACCATCTAGCTACTGCTATGGACCCATAGTCCAGGGGTGAACTACTCACTCATCACTCCGGATGCGACCATGGCGGTGAAGAGTCCTCCGGGAGATGAATCCCCTCTCCGGCGGAGTGCCGGAGGAGATCTCCGGAATCCCCCGAGATGGGATTGGCGGCGGCGGCGTCTCCGGAAGGTTTTCCGTATCGTGGCTCTCGGTGCTCGGGGGTTTCGCGACGGAGGCTTTAAGTAGGCGGAAGGGCAACGTGGGGGGCCACACGAGGGCCCCACACCACAGGTCGGCGCGGCCGGGGCCGGGCCGCGCCGCCCTATGGTGGCGGCGCCTCGTGGCCCCACTTCGACTCCTCTTCGGTCTTCCGGAAGCTTCGTGGAAAAATAGGACCCCGGGCGTTGATTTCGTCCAATTCCGAGAATATTTCATTACTAGGATTTCTGAAACCAAAAACAGCGAAAACGACAGAATCGGCTCTTCGGCATCTTGTTAATAGGTTAGTTCCAGAAAATGCACGAATATGACATAAAGTGTGCATAAAACATGTAGATATCATCAATAATGTGGCATGGAACATAAGAAATTATCGATACGTCGGAGACGTATCACCATGCAGAGCATTCAAGTGCACTTGAGTGGTGCCGCACGATCGTGGATAAAGAAGTTGTCTCCTGGGTCTATTGACAGCTGGGAAAGTTTCGAGGACATATTCGTAAAGAATTTTCGATCCACGTGCAAGAAACCCGCATCATTGGAGCAGTTGAGGGCTTGCTGGCAGAAGTACGACGAGTCAATGAGAACGTATATACATAGGTGGAACATCATCAAAAACTCGGCAGAAAATATATCTGACGAGAGAGCGATAGATGCATTCGTTGCTGGTATTCGAAGGAGGGACTTCGTCGAGGATTTGGGAAGAACTAACCCAAATACAATAGCAGCACTCATGGAAATAGCGAATAGGTGGGCGGATGGAGAAGATGTTGTTCACAACAAACGGCACAGGTCGCCTGAGGAAGACCGCAGCCGAAACTTTCAAAATAGACGACGATTCCCTCGACAGTTCTCAGATTATGATGCTCCCGGCCAGATATGGCTGGATTTCGAGGAAATAGTGGAGGAAACAATCGCGATGATTATCACAAAAGCGGCGAGCAGCGCAGCGACTACAAGGACGGCTCCCGTCCCAATAGACAAAATAATGGTCCAAGGTTCCAGAGGCCATATATATCTCCCGAGGATATGATGAACAGACCATGTCAAATGCATTTTTATCTGGACAATAATGGGAAGAGACAGTCGGGATATCTACAGAAGGATTGTCGGACTTTCCAAGCATTGAATAGATATGCATGGCACGCTAAAGCGCAGGCAGCACAAAGAAACCCCCAGGGGCCAAGGAGTGAGATCCACCTTCCACCTCCACCCGCAATTACGGATGCAAATCGACATCATTTACAAATAGCGGAGGCTCCAAACCCACCTCCTTATATCGACACCAATGGTGCGGTCTCGATGATTCAGAAAGCCAAGCCATCCAACAGAACTCAGAAAGTAATTTCACAACAAGTGTTCATGGCAGAGAAGATGCCTCCACCAACAATTGAATACCTGAATTGGTCGGGACAAGACATTGGCTTCACCATAGCAGACCATCCACAGCAAGTTCCTCGACCAGGGCAATCAGCACTGATTTTACCAGCGGTGATCGCAGGATTCGATGTTTCACGAGTATTCATAGATGGAGGCAGCAGTTTAAACCTTATGTACGCAGATACATTGAGGAAAATGAACATATCCCTGGCGAACCTAAAACCAACTGACACACGTTTCCATGGTATCCGCTGGGGAAGATCAATCTCGATGTTCAGTTTGGAACCCGAGAGAATTACAGGATAGAAAGGTTGGAGTTTGAAGTTGTAGATTTCCCGTCGCAGTATCACGCTTTGTTGGGACGACCAGCCTATGCCAGGTTTATGGCGGTACCACACTACACATACTTGTTATGGAGGCTCCCTGGACCCAAGGGACCGATTACAGTAAAAGGCAGTTTCGCGTTAGCTGATAAGTGCGACAAGGATTTTCATCGACTGTCAGAGACTTTCGGGATGCAAGCAGATTATATGGAGTCAAGGTTAACAACTGACTATGATGTGTTGCCATATGTAGGGAGGCTACTCAAGGAACCAACCTTTGACACTACCAAGGATTCTAAGGAGGTACAGATTCACCCCACAGATCCCAAGAAAACGACATCCATCGCAGCAAACATGGACCTCGCACAGGAAAGCGCGCTCATCGAGTTCCTCCGTGAGCGCTGGGAAATCTTCGCATGGTGTCCAGCTGACATGCTAGGAGTACCCAGGGAACTTGCCGAGCACCACCTCAACTTGGATCCAATGGCGAGACCAATTAAACAACCTTTGCGGCTTTTTTCGGAACCAAACCGCAAAACTATGCTGTCAGAAATCAATCGACTCAGAGAAGCTGGCTTTATCAAAGAGTTACATACAGAGGCCACATGGGTAGCTAACCCAGTACTGGTCCCGAAGAAAAACAAGAAGGTCCTTCGCATGTGCGTCGACTTCACGTGTCTCAATAAACATTGTCCAAAGGATCACTTTTCCCTCTCAAGGATCGATCAAATTATCGACTCCACGGCAGGCTGCGAACGTCTTTCCTTCCTGGATGCATATTCTGGTTATAACCAGATCAGATTAAAAGAAGACGACAAGGTCAAAACAGCTTTTATAACACCTTATGGCGTGTTCTGCTACAGAACAATGCCCTTTGGATTGAAAAACGCGGGAGCAACATACCAGCGGATGATGCAGAAGTGTCTCACCACACAGATTGGAAAAAATGTACGAGTATATATCGACGATGTCGTCATAACAACAAAGAAGGGGTCAACTTTGATCGAGGATCTGAAGGAAACTTTCGACAACCTTGACAAGTTCTGCCTCAAGTTGAACCCGACAAAATGCTCCTTTGGCGTTCTTGCGGGAGAACTTCTCGGGTTCCTAGTTTCGGCAAGAGGAATCGAGGCCAATCCGGAGAAAATCCAAGCCATCGTGACGATGCGGAAGCCAACAAAGTTGAAGGAAATACAACAGCTAACTGGGCGAGTCGTAGCTTTGAGCAGATTCGTCGCAAGGTTAGGAGAAAAGGCGTTGCCGTTTTACGCTTTGATCAAACAAGGGGAGAAGTTCCAGTGGAACGAAGAAGCAGACAGAGCTTTCGAGGACCTTAAGCGCACAATCTCGACACCGCCAATCTTGGTGGCGCCTAAGGAGAAGGAACCTCTCCTGTTATACATCGCAGCCACGTCTCAGGTGATCAGCACAGTCCTTGTGGTCGAAAGAGAAGAAGAAGGAAAACTCCATGGAGTGCAGCGGCCGGTATACTTCGTCAGCGAAGTTTTATCACCCTCAAAACAGCGGTACCCGCAGTACCAGAAATTAGCATATGGAATGTTTATAACCGCAAGAAAACTGCGGCACTATTTTTCGGCGCATCCGATAATAGTGGTCAACGAGGCGCCTTTATCCAACATATTAAACAATCCAGAAGCTACAGGTCATGTCTCCCTTTGGGGAATAGAACTTTCCCCTCGGGACATCACATACGAAAAAAGAAAAGCAATAAAGTCACAGATCTTACCAGACTTCATCACAGAGTGGATGGAGCTACAAAACACGGGACATCCAGATTTGTCGAGAACTTGGACTATGAACTTTGACGGGTCCAAGAGATTAGAAGGAGCTGGAGCAGGTGTGATACTACTATCACCTCAAGGCGACAAGTTGAAATACGTGCTACGGATGACGTTTCCAAATGCATCTAATAACGAAGCAGAGTACGAAGCACTTATACATGGGATGAAGATAGCGAAAGCTTGCGGCGCAACTCGATTAAAAATCTTCGGCGACTCACAGCTAGTGGCTCAACAGGTGATGAATCAATGCGACGCAGTCAATGATAGCATGATAGCATACAAGGAAGTGTATAATGAGCTCGAGAGGTTGTTTGACGGGTCCAAAGTAAATCATATTAGCAGGCTCAGCAACGACGAAGCCGATGTTCTCGCAAACATCGAGTCGCAATGTCTCGCAATACCACCTGGCGTGTTTTGGGAAGAAATAGCTGAAAGATTGATGTCTACGGGTGCTTCTATTCTTGTAGACAGTGTTGGGCCTCCAAGAGCAGAGGTTTGTAGAACAGCAGCAAGTTTCCCTTAAGTGGATCACCCAAGGTTTATCGAACTCAGGGAGGAAGAGGTCAAAGATATCCCTCTCATGCAACCCTGCAACCACAAAGCAAGAAGTCTCTTGTGTCCCCAACACACCTAATAGGTGCACTAGTTCGGCGAAGAGATACTGAAATACAGGTGGTATGAATAAATATAAGCAGTAGTAACAGCGCCAGAAAAGTGCTTGCTGGCGTGTGGTTGATGGTGGTAATATTGCGGACAGTAGAGATGCAGTAAAACAGTAAACAAGCAGCGATAGAAGTATTTAGGAACAAGGCCTAGGGATCATACTTTCACTAGTGGACACTCTCAACATTGATCACATAACAGAATAAATAGATAGATGCTAGACTCTACACTCTCTTGTTGGATGATGAACACCACTAACTGTGTAGGATTACACGAACCCTCAATGCCGGAGTTAACAAGCTCCACAATATTCGATGTTCATATTTAAATAACCTTAGAGTGCATAACGAGATCAACATAACCAAACCAAGTACTAACATAGCATGCACACTTGTCACCTTCACACTACGAAAGGAGGAATAGATCACATCAATACCATCATAGCAATAGTTAACTTCATAATCTACAAGAGATCACAATCATAGCCTACGCCAACTACTACACGATGCACACACTGTCACCATTACACCGTGCATGTGGAATAAACTACTTTAATAACATCACTAGAGTAGCACACAGATAAATTGTGATACAAAACACATTGCAATCATAAAGAGATATAAATAAGCACTTCACTATGCTCTTCATAACAGTGAATAAGTATTCTGTGAAATATAGCCTAAGAGACCCACACGGTGCACACACTTGTCACCTTTACACACGTGGGACAAGGAGTCTCCGGAGATCACATAAGTAAAATCCACTTGACTAGCATAATGACATCTAGATTACAAGCATCATCATATGAATCTCAATCATGTAAGGCAGCTCATGAGATTATTGTATTGAAGTACATAGGAGAGAGATTAACCACATAGCTACCGGTACAGCCCCGAGCCTCGATGGAGAACTACTCCCTCCTCATGGGAGACAGCAGCGTTGATGAAGATGGCGGTGGTGTCGATGGAGGAGCCTTCCGGGGGCACTTCCCCGTCCCGGCGGCGTGCCGGAACATAGACTCCTGTCCCCCAGATCTTGGCTTCGCGATGGCGGCGGCTCTAGAAGGTTTTCGTACCGTGGCTTTTCCGTCTCGATGTTTTAGGTCAGGGACCTTTATATAGGCGAAGAGGCGGAGTCGGAGGGCTGACGAGGCGACGACACAATAGGGGGGCGCGGCCCCCCCCCTCTGGCCGCGCCGGCCGGTCATCTGGGGCCCACAGGGCCCTCCTCTGGTGGCTCTCGGGTGTTCTGGAAGCTTCGTGGAAAAATAAGCCCCTGGGCGTTGATTTCGTCCAATTCCGAGAATATTTCCTTACTAGGATTTCTGAAACCAAAAACAGCAGAAAACGAGCAAGCGGCCCTTCGGCATCTCGTCAATAGGTTAGTTCCGGAAAACGCATAAATATGACATAAAGTATGCATAAAACATGTAGATATCATCAATAATGTGGCATGGAACATAAGAAATTATCGATACGTCGGAGACGTATCAGCATCCCCAAGCTTAGTTTCTGCTCGTCCCGAGCAGGTAAACGATAACAAAGATAATTTCTGGAGTGACATGCCATCATAACCTTGATCATACTATTGTAAACACATGTAATGAATGTAGCGATCAAAACAATGGTAATGACATGAGTAAACAACTGAATCATAAAGCAAAGACTTTTCATGAATAGTACTTTCAAGACAAGCATCAATAAGTCTTGCATAAGAGTTAACTCATAAAGCAATAAATTCATAGTAAAGGTATTGAAGCAACACAAAGGAAGATTAAGTTTCAGCGGTTGCTTTCAACTTATAACATGTATATCTCATGGATATTGTCAATGTAAAGTAATATAACAAGTGCAATATGCAAGTATGTAGGAATCAATGCACAGTTCACACAAGTGTTTGCTTCTTGAGGTGGAAAGAGATAGGTGAACTGACTCAACATAAAAGTAAAAGAAAGGCCCTTCGCGAGAGGAAGCATTGATTGCTATATTTGTGCTAGAGCTTTGGTTTTGAAAACATATAGAGAGCATAAAAGTAAAATTTTGAGAGGTGTTTGTTGTTGTCAACGAATGGTAGTGGGCACTCTAACCCCCTTGCCAGACAAACCTTCAAAGAGCGACTCCCATGAATTATTTTTATTTTTGGGTGGCACTCCTTCCAACCTTTCTTTCACAAACCATGGCTAACCGAATCCTCGGGTGCCCGCCAACAATCTCATACCATGAAGGAGTGCCTTTTTATTTTAGTTTTATTATGATGACACTCCTCCCCACCTTTTCTTTCTCAAGCCATGGCTAACCGAATCCTTCGGGTGCCGTCCAACGATCACATACCATGGAGGAGTGCCTATTTAGTTTAATTAATTTGGGACTGGGAATCCCATTGCCAGCTCTTTTTGCAAAATTATTGGATAAGCGGATGAAGCCACTAGTCCATTGGTGAAAGTTTCCCAACAAGAATGAAAGATAAACACCACATACTTCCTCATGAGCTATAAAACATTGACACAAATCAGAGGTGATAAATTTTGAATTATTTAAAGGTAGCACTCAAGCAATTTACTTTGGAATGGCGGAGAAATACCATGTAGTAGGTAGGTATGGTGGACACAAATGGCATAGTGGTTGGCTCAAGGATTTTGGATGCATGAGAAGTATTCCTCTCGATACAAGGCTTAGGCTAGCAAGGTTATTTGAAACAAACACAAGGATGAACCGGTGCAGCAAAACTCACATAAAAGACATATTGTAAACATTATAAGACTCTACACCGTCTTCCTTGTTGTTCAAACTCTTTACTAGAAATTATCTAGACCTTAGAGAGACCAATTATGCAAACCAAATTTTAGCAAGCTCTATGTATTTCTTCATTAATGGGTGCAAAGTATATGATGCAAGAGCTTAAACATGAGCACAACAATTGCCAAGTATCAAGTTATTCAAGACATCATACCAATTACTACATGTAGCATTTCCCGTTTCCAACCATATAACAATTAACGAAGCAGCTTCAACCTTCGCCATGAACATTAAAAGCTAAGAACACATGTGTTCATACGAACCAACGGAGCGTGTCTCTCTCCCACACAAGCATGATGGATCATATTTTATTCAAACAAAAATAAAAACAAACTGACGCTCCAAGTAAAGTACATAAGATGTGACCGAATAAAAATATAGTTTCAAGAGAAGAAACCTCGATAAGTTGTCGATGAAGAAGGGGATGCCTTGGGCATCCCCAAGCTTAGATGCTTGAGTCTTCTTGAAATATGCAGGGATGAACCACGGGGGCATCCCCAAGCTTAGACTCTTCACTCTTCTTGATCATAGTATATCATCCTCCTCTCTTGACCCTTGAAAACTTCCTCCACACCAAACTCGAAACAAACTCATTAGAGGGTTAGTGCATAATCAAAAATTCACATGTTCAGAGGTGACACAATCATTCTTAACACTTCTGGACATTTCTCAAAGCTACTGGAAGGTAATGGAACAAAGAAATCCATCCAACACAGCGAAAGAGGCAATGCGAAATAAAAGGCAGAATCTGTCAAAACAGAACAGTCCATAAAGACGAATTTTATTGAGGCACCAGACTTGCTCAAATGAAAATGCTCAAATTGAATGAAAGTTGCGTACATATCCGAGGATCACTCACGTAAATTGGCATAATTTTCTGAGTTACCTACAAAGAATTAGGCCCAGATTCGTGACAGCAAGAAATCTGTTTCACGTGCAAGTAATCCAAATCTAGTATGAACCTTACTATCAAAGACTTTACTTGGCACAACAATGCAATAAAACTAAGATAAGGAGAGGTTGCTACAGTAGTAACAACTTCCAAGACTCAAATATAAAACAAAGTTACTGTAGCAAAATAAACACATGGGTTATCTCCCAAGAAGTGCTTTCTTTATAGCCATTAAGATGGGCTCAGCAGTTTTAATGATGCACTCTCAAGAAATAGTAGTTGAAGCAAAAGAGAGCATCAAGAAGCAAATTCAAAACAAATTTAAGCCTAACATGCTTCCTATGCATAGGAATCTTGTAGATAAACAAATTCATGAAGCATAATGCAACAAGCATAGAAAGATAAAACAAGTGCAGCTTCAAGATTTTCAGCAAAAGAGAGGTGTTTTAGTAACATGAAAATTTCTACAACCATATTTTCCTCTCTCATAATAACTTTCAGTAGTATCATGAGCAAACTCAACAATATAACTATCACATAAAGCATTCTTATCATGAGTCTCATGCATAAAATTATTACTACTCCCAACATAAGCATAATCAATTTTATTAGTAATAGTGGGAGCAAATTCAACAAAGTAGCTATCATTATTATTTTCATCATCAAATATAGGAGGCATATTGTAATCATAATCAAATTTATCCTCCATAACAGAGGTACTAAAAGACTACTATCATTATAATCATCATAAATAGGAGGCAAAGTATCATCAAAGTAAATTTTCTCCTCAATGCTTGGGGGACTAAAAATATCATGCTCATCAAAACCAGCTTTCCCAAGCTTAGAATTTTCCATATCATTAGCAACAATGGTATTCAAAGTATTCATGCTAATATGTTCCATGGATTTTTTAATTTTCGCATCAAACCATCCATGTCTTAACGCAGGAAATAGAATAAGAAGCTCATTGTTGTCCATTATGCCAAACTAGTGTAAACAAGAAACAAAAAGATGCAATTGCAGGATCTAAAGGAAATAGCTTCGAACACTCACACAATGGCGCCAGAAAAGTACTTTACCCGGGACCGGAGTATGAGTGCCTTTTACCTTTCCTCCCCGGCAACGGCGCCTGGAAAAGTGCTTGATGTCTACGGGTGCTTCTATTCTTGTAGACAGTGTTGGGCCTCCAAGAGCAGACGTTTGTAGAACAAGCAAGCAAGTTTCCCTTAAGTAGATCACCCAAGGTTTATCGAACTCAGGGAGGAAGAGGTCAAAGATATCCCTCTCATGCAACCCTGCAACCACAAAGCAAGAAGTCTCTTGTGTCCCCAACACACCTAATAGGTGCACTAGTTCGGCGAAGAGATAGTGAAATATAGGTGGTATGAATAAATATAAGCAGTAGTAACAGCGCCAGAAAAGTGCTTGCTGGCGTGTGGTTGATGGTGGTAATATTGCGGACGATAGAGATGCGAGTAAAACAAGTAAACAAGCAGCGATAGCAGTATTTAGGAACAAGGCATAGGGATCATACTTTCACTAGTGGACACTCTCAACATTGATCACATAACAGAATAAATAGATAGATGCTAGACTCTACACTCTCTTGTTGGATGATGAACACCACTAACTGTGTAGGATTACACGAACCCTCAATGCCGGAGTTAACAAGCTCCACAATATTCGATGTTCATATTTAAATAACCTTAGAGTGCATAACAGATCAACATAACCAAACCAAGTACTAACATAGCATGCACACTTGTCACCTTCACACTACGAAAGGAGGAATAGATCACATCAATACCATCATAGCAATAGTTAACTTCATAATCTACAAGAGATCACAATCATAGCCTACGCCAAGTACTACACGATGCACACACTCGTCACCATTACACCGTGCAGGGAGGAATAAACTACTTTAATAACATCACTAGAGTAGCACACAGATAAATTGTGATACAAAACACATTGCAATCATAAAGAGATATAAACAAGCACTTCACTATGCTCTTCATAACAGCCTAAGAGACCCACACGGTGCACACACTGTCACCTTTACACACGTGGGACAAGGAGTCTCCGTGAGATCACATAAGTAAAATCCACTTGACTAGCATAATGACATCTAGATTACAAGCATCATCATATGAATCTCAATCATGTAAGGCAGCTCATGAGATTATTGTATTGAAGTACATAGGAGAGAGATTAACCACATAGCTACCGGTACAGCCCCGAGCCTCGACGGAGAACTACTCCCTCCTCATGGGAGACAGCAGCGTTGATGAAGATGGCGGTGGTGTCGATGGAGGAGCCTTCCGGGGGCACTTCCCCGTCCCGGCGGCGTGCCGGAACAGAGACTCCTGTCCCCCAGATCTTGGCTTCGCGATGGCGGCGGCTCTGGAAGGTTTTCGTACCGTGGCTTTTCCGTCTCGATGTTTTAGGTCAGGGACCTTTATATAGGCGAAGAGGCGGAGTCGGAGGGCTGACGAGGCGACGACACAATAGGGGGGCGCGGCCCCCCCTCTGGCCGCGCCGGCCTGTCATCTGGGGCCCACAGGGCCCTCCTCTGGTGGCACTCGGGTGTTCTGGAAGCTTCGTGGAAAAATAAGCCCCTGGGCGTTGATTTCGTCCAATTCCGAGAATATTTCCTTACTAGGATTTCTGAAACCAAAAACAGCAGAAAACAGCAACTGGCCCTTCGGCATCTCGTCAATAGGTTAGTTCTGGAAAACGCATAAATATGACATAAAGTATGCATAAAACATGTAGATATCATCAATAATGTGGCATGGAACATAAGAAATTATCGATACGTCGGAGACGTATCAAGATCAACCAAGGCGAAGAAACAGCAGAAGAAGGAGAAGGACGAGAAAGCCTCGGGGGCTCCAGCAGCACTATCGGAAGGTGAGTAGGAACCACACGTGATAATGATGGTGCAAATTTCTTGGATGCAGGCATACATAGCATACATCTTGAGGAAAGTGTTGGAGATATGCCCAAGAGGCAATAATAAAATGGTTATTATAATATATCTTTGTGTTTATGATAATGTTTACATACCATGCTATAATTGTATTAACCGAAACATTGATACATGTGTGTTATGTGAACAACAAGGAGTCCCTAGTAAGCCTCTTGTATAACTAGCTTGTTGATTAATAGATGATCATAGTTTCATGATCATGAACATTGGATGTTATTAATAACAAGGTTATGTCATTATGTGAATGATGTAATGGACACACCCAATTAAGCGTAGCATATGATCACGTCATTTAGTTCTATTTGATATAAACTTTCGATACATAGTTACCTAGTCCTTTCAACCATGAGATCATGTAAATCACTTATGCCGGAAGGGTACTTTGATTACATCAAACGCCACTGCGTAAATGGGTGGTTATAAAGGTGGGATTAGGTATCCGGAAAGTATGAGTTGAGGCATATGGATCAACGAGTGGGATTTGTCCATCCCGATGACGGATAGATATACTCTGGGCCCTCTCGGTGGAATGTCGTCTAATAGCTTGCAAGCATATGAATGGTTCATAAGAGACCACATACCATGGTACGAGTAAAGAGTACTTGTCATGAGACGAGGTTGAACGAGGTATAGAGATACCGATGATCAAACCTCGGACAAGTAAAATATCGCGTGACAAAGGGAATCGGTATCGTATGTGAATTGTTCAGTCGATCACTAAAGTCATCGTTGAATATGTGGGAGCCATTATGGATCTCCAGATCCCGCTATTGGTTATTTGTCAGAGAGAGGTCTCAACCATGTCTGCATAGTTCGCGAACCGTAGGGTGACACACTTAAGGTTTGATGTCGTTTAAGTAGATATGGAATATGGAATGGAGTTCGAAGTTTTGTTCGGAGTCTCGGATGGGATCCAGGACATCACGAGGAGGTCCGGAATGGTCCGGAGAATAAGATTCCTATATAGGAAGTCATATTCCAAGTTTGGAAATGATCCGGTGCATTTATGGCAGGTTCTAGAAGGTTCTAGAAAAGTCCGGAAGAAATCATCATGGAAAGTGGAGTCCCGGAGGGACTCCACCTTGCATGGCCAGCCAAACCCTAAGGGGTGGAGTCCCGGGTGGACTCCACCATAGGTGGCCGGCCACCCCACCTAAGGGAAAGGTGGGAGTCCCACCTTGGGTAGGACTCCCCCCTTGAGTAGGTTTCCCACCTATGGGAGGTTTTGTTGTTGGGGTCTTATTCGAAGACTTGAACTACAACTCTTGGGGATTTCCACCTATATAATGAGGAGGAGAGGGAGGGGGCAGCCACTCTTGGCCTCACCACCTAGGGCTTCCCATGGCCGGCGCCCTAGCCACCCCCTCTCCCCAAACCCCAGCCTCTCCTCCTCCACATAATACTCCCGCGGCGCATAGAGTTCTCCACCACCACCGCCACCACGCCGTCGTGCTGCCGGGATTCCGAGGAGGATCTACTACTTCCGCTGCCCGCTGGAACGGGGAGAAGGACATCGTCATCAACACCGAACGTGTGACCGAGTACGGAGGTGCTGCCCGATTGTGGCACCGTCAAGATCTTCTACGCGCTTTTGAAAGCGGCAAGTGATCGTCTACCGCAGCAACGAGAGTCTCCTCTCGTAGGCTTTGGAAATCTTCAAGGGTTAGTCTCGTTCATCCCCTCGTTGCTCCCATCTTCTAGATTGCATCTTGGCTTGGATTGCGTTCTCGCGGTAGGAAATTTTTTGTTTTCTATGCTACGAATCCCAACAGTGGTATCAGAGCCATGTCTATGCATAGATGGTTGCACGAGTAGAACACAATTGTTTTGTGGGCGTTGATGCTTATGTTGTCTTCAGTTTGAGTACTTTGCATCTTTGTGGCATAGTGGGATGAAGCGGTTCGGGCTAACTTTACATGACCGCGTTCATGAGATTTGCTCCACGCTTGACATGCAACTTGTATTGCATAAGTGGCTTTGCGGGTGTCTGTCTCTCCTACTATAGTGAAGATTCAATTTACTCTTCTATTGACAACACTAGTATCACCGTTGTGGTTCATGTTCGTAGGTAGATTAGATCTCACTCGAAAACCCTAAACCACGTAAAATATGCAAACCAAATTAGAGACGTCTAACTTGTTTTTGCGGGGTTTGGTGATGTGATATGGCCATAATGTGATGATGAATATGTATGAGATGATCATTATTGTATTGTGACAACCGGCAGGAGCCTTATGGTTGTCTTTAAATTTCATGTTGAGTAGTATTTCAAAGTAGTTGTAATAGTTGCTACATGAGGTGAACAACCATGAAGACGGCGCCATGGACCTTGACGCTACGCCAACGATGATGGAGATCATGCCCGTTGATGATGGAGATCATGTCCGTGCTTTGGAGATGAAGATCGAAGGCGCAAAGACTAAAGGGCCATATCATATCACATATGAATTGCATGTGATGTTAATCCTTTATGCATCTTATTTTGCTTAGAACGCGACGGTAGCATTATAAGATGATCCCTCACATTAATATCAAGATAATAAAGTGTTCTCCCCTCGTATGCACCGTTGCCAAAGTTCGTCGTTTCGAAGCATCTCGTGATGATCGGATGTGATAGATTCTGTGTTCATATACAATGGGTGTAAGCCATGTTTGCACACGCGGAATACTTGGGTTTGCTTGACGAGCCTAGCATGTACAAACATGGCCTCGGGACAACGGAAACCGAAAGGTTGAACACGAGTCATATGGATGATATGATCAACATGTTGATGTTCACCATTGAAGCTACATCATCTCACGTGATGATCGGTTTTGGTGCAGTGGATATGGATCGTGTGCCACTTAACAACTATGAGGGATGTTGTATTAAGTGGGAGTTTATTAGTAATTAGATTAAAACATGAACTAATTATCATAAACATAGTCTGAATAGTATTTTGAATCAATTTGTAGAATTGGCATCCGTTTTCTACCATACACTAGTCTTGTAATTGAGATAGAAATACTGTTAAGTCTGACAAGTAACTTTACGGAGAGGTACCGTATTGTTAAAGAATCAAGAATTGATTAAGTCCTATTGCAAACTTTTAGTAAACCTCACATTGTTGATTCAAAGAGTTGTGGTTTCAATTAGTACCTAAAGTTATCTTGTCTCCATGAAACTTGAAGTTCAAATCTGTTTGAAAAAGTAAGGAGCTGAAAATTTAGTTTTCAGAAATAAGCAAGGTATAAGATATATGTGATATCTTAGACCTTATTGCAAGATGATAGAATATAATCTAGTGAGACTACATAAACTCATAAGTTTTATGGGAATGTACGAAGGTTGAAGACGCCCGGCGTCCCAATCCTCCAACTAAGTTGGACACTAAATATATTCGCATATCTATGAAGTGATCGTCCTTAGTATGCACCGTTGCTAACACTCGTCGTTTTGAAGCATCTCATGATGATCGGGTGTTATAGATTCTACGAGTGTATGCAACGGGTGCAAGTCAGATTTGCACATGCGAATACTGAGGTTAAACTTTACGAGCCTAGCATGTACAGACATGGTCTCGGAAAGTCATCATGATACAATGGATAAAATTATGAGTGAAATTGTTCATCATATTACAAGGATACTAATAGTGAAATCCAGAACATTTGTCATATGATGATCAACTTCAAAGTAAGAACCTCAAAGTTATTGGTATTTGACCAACAAACCTAGAAGTTATTGATGTTGAAGTGTTTTTCTGAATAATGAGGAAAGCTAAAAGAGAAACTACAAAAATATTATTGGCAGAAAGAAAGAAAAGACTAGAAAGTCTAGCTCAAGTGTATATAAATGATATACATGTTATGGATGTATTCCTCGTTTGGTCACACAATGAAATTCTTGGGTATTTGTACCATATTGGTTGGTATGAAGTTTCATACAAAACAACGCAATACAAGAATACAATGGCCTAAGTGACTGACAAGGAATATGATAGGAATGCACGTCTGGAACAAAAATAAAGTGTTATTATGTTCATCTTTGGCATTCTATCTAGCCCTTAGAATTTATGATAAAGAACTTAATAATTGTTATTATGCTCTAGTCAAATGAAAACAATAAGTTGTTCAAATTATGACATTACTCCATGTACGATGGATAAGTTATTATAAATCTTAATGGTGAAACACACATACATAACACTGACGCTAATATGCCGTAAGGCAAATGATTTGAATTCCACTTATTTGTGGAACCGCCATTTAGGTCATGTTGGAAAGGAACGCATGAAGAAACTCCATGCAAATGGATTATTGGAGTCATTTGATTTTTGAATCATTTGGCGCTTGCAAATCTTTTCTAAAAAGAATGACTGAAATACTGTTCATAGGCCAAGATTTGAACGGGAAACTAACTTAGTGGAAACATACATGATGATGTATATGGTTCACTGGGCATAGTTGTGTGCGGGAGATTCTTCTACTTCATGAAAACTTCCAACAATGAATTGAGTATATATATGTGGATATATTCGATAAGGAAGAAGTTTGAAACATTTGAATGGATTCAAATAAATTTCAGCATGAAGTGGAAATCATCGTAATAGAAAAGTCAAATATCTATGATTGGATCATAGTGGAAATATGTGAATTACTAGTTTTAGCGAACATCTAAGAGAGTTATGAAATTGTTCTACAACTCACGTTTCTTGGAGTATCATAGTGATGATGGAGTATCCGAGAGATGTATCCAAACCTTGTTGGGTCAATGATGAGATAAAATATTGATGCCATTATATTTTTGTGGATTATGCTTTAGAGACTACTGCTTTTACACTAAATAGAGCATCATCATGATCCGTTGAAATGACACCATACAATTTATGGCATGGGTATAAACCCTAATAGTCCTTTCTTTAAATTTTGGTCTAAGAGTTTACAACCAAAATCAGATGAATGTCTTTGTTGGTTATCCCAAAGAATTGATAGGGAATTCTTCCCACTATGAAGTAAAAGACAAAAGTGTTTGTTAATGTTACTTGCTTATTTCCAAGAAATTGTTTTCTAGCGAAGTATTTTGAGTGGGAGGACAATAGAACTTGATAAGGTTTATGAACCTGAGCATAATGATCAGAGTAGCGCAGCATCGGAAATTGTTTCCGGAAGCGGCCACAACGATCATGGCTCCCATGACTGCAAAGTGTTTTAGCCATGGAGATCGAAGTAATTATTGAACCTTGTAGTTATGGTTTACTTTGTGATCAAATAAATGATTTGTGGACAAAGGATTGATTTTGAACAATGATAAAACAACTACATACAAAGAAGTTATGATGGGCCCTGACTCCGTTAAAATGGCTATGCGCCATGAAATCCAAGATAGATGGATATTTTTTTGAAAGTAAATGGATCTATAAAATTGATGGACTTGGATGGAATATCCTTGATGAAGCTTTACTTGTCGAAAAGTTGTTTACGACAAAGTTCAAAAAATTGACTACGATAAGGTTAGATCTTCCATAGCAATGCTTATAGTCTATGTGGATTATTCTAGTAATCACTACATATTTCTTTTATGAGATATGCTAGTAGGATGGCAAAATACATTACTTAACAGAAGTGGGTATTAAAGGTGTATGCAAGATACAACCAAGAGTTTTGCTAGTCCGTGGAATACTAGATAGGTATACGAACTTCAATTGGAAGAAGTGAGTATCGCGGAGTTGGAATCTTCACCAGATGAAATAGTCAAAGAGTTTTTGATTTCATCAGAGACGATGAAGAGGCTGTTGACGTCAGAAACCCCCTGGCGGGCAGAGACGGTCAACACGGTAGAGCCGGGAACAACTAGGGCTGCGGCTGGCCCCAGTCCCTCAGAGCGACGGCCCGCAAAGCCTCCTGGTCGCACGCGCCGATGTTTATCACAAGGGCGTGCCACCTGACCTATACCTGGTCGGGAAGGTGTGGATGATGCCTCGCTTAGTTTCCTGCAGGGCACACACGTAAACGTTAAATACGAGCCTCGATCGGCTCTCGAGGTTATCCCGTGAATCGGCTCAAAGAGCCGATCCACCCATGATTCGGACGAGGTGTCCGAATATATGGTGGTCCTGCTTGATCAAGGTAAAGCTAATGAGATCTACGACGATTTAGGGTTTTCACCGCATAATCGGATCATCCTACTCAGGATTGGGCCTCGCGCTCGCGCACGGTGACCGTAAGCCGATCCTAGACAGGGCCTAAAAACCAACACGAGGTTGATCCCCGGAACATCCGTTCTAGGACTAGCAAACGCCACCCTACACGCCGCTGGATCCTCCGACCCCTTGTAAGGCCTAACTATTGCGGATATTAAACTAATCCTTGTAGAACAAGGATGCAATCGTAACGGACCAGATCTACTAAACTATGATCAAGCGGGGTGCCGCCCCTACACCTAAGATAGGTGTAAGGGCGGCTAGACATGCAAGGGTTGCACTACGAAAGCATGTAATATGAAGAACAATGCTAACCCTAACATGTCTGAGATAACTACGTTGCTCGCCATCAAAAAGGCTTCGATACGAGCAACGCATGAACAACGTAGGCAGGCTTGTGCTGCCTAGATCGCGAGATGCGATCTAGGCAGCATGATGCTTACCGGTAGAAACCCTCGAGACGAAGGAGTTGGCGATGCGCCGAGATTTGTTTGTGGTTGAACGTTGGTTGTTGTTATTCCATAAACCCTAGATACATATTTATAGTCCAGCGGACTTTCTAACGTGGGCGTGCACCAAATCGTGCACGAGTAAGATTCTAACTTCTAAACTAAGATGCGATCTAATATGTTACAGATACACGGGCAATTAAGCCCAACTTGGTAAAAGGCCGATTCACGTATTTCTTCTATATATATTCTTCACGTCCATCTTGATCGCGGCCCACCTCTGACTCGGTCAAATTCTGGTGATAACACATGCCCCCCTGGTTTTGGAAATGACATTTCCAAAATCATTACGCTTTCTTTCGTCGGGTCATGTCGTGGCAGAGCAGAGCTGCCGCAGAATCCCCATCATGATGCCTTGCCCCTTCCACTTCTCCACGTGGCCGTAAAATTTTCCTGTTGGGCAACATCTCCTCGGAAGCTGTTGTGGCACTGAATCTCTCTCTCATATCCCCTTTATTTAACCGTTCTAAACAGCTTGCGTCTCCTTCGTCCTCCTCGCATTAGCACCAAAAACCCTCTGTGCCGCCATGTCTTCTTCCTCTTCCTCCGAGTTTTCCCACGGGTCCGACTCCTCCCGCG
Source organism: Lolium rigidum (assembly GCF_022539505.1). NCBI lineage: Eukaryota > Viridiplantae > Streptophyta > Magnoliopsida > Poales > Poaceae > Lolium > Lolium rigidum. The sequence goes on from NC_061509.1 coordinate 189,441,763, forward strand.
AGACGCCGCCGGAAATTCGTGCCCCGGAAGACTGGGACGAGGAGAGCCATGCCTCCTCCATTTGGTCTGAGGACGACAAGTCCTTGACCAGCGGGGATGAAGATCTTCGGTTCCTCGCCGATGGGGAACTCGGAGCCAAAAAGCGAGGACGACCAGTTCTCCTGGGACGGCTGCCCCACCTCTGAAGAAGAGGGAGAAGAAGACGACGACGACGATGACTCCCTCGAGGGCTACCCGCCGGCGAAGCGCCTCCGCATGTGGTGGGATGACGATAGCAGCAACGACGAAGACGGGGATGAAGCCCCCGTGGAAGGCTACGGGAGTAGCGACGAGGAGCCCATCGGCAGCAGTGCCGATGAGAGTTCTGAGGATGACGATGAGGGCAGTGATGGCCCGTAGATTAGGATCTAGTAGTATAGGCCTAGCAGTAGTAGATTGGTCAATAGACCCTTCTTTTGTTCTTCCCTCCTTGAGCAATCGGCTCCCCATTGTAAGAAATCCCAATACTAATGAAGAATTCCCTTAGCTTGATTTCGCCGATTTCTTTCATGCTGAGTTTGTCGACCGTTGGCCTAATCCATGCTTAGTGACTGATGGCAACGCATCGGCTTCATGATAATCTGCGAGACAGAGCCAATTTAGCCATCCCTCCAAGCTAGCTGGCTTCTGCCGATGACGATGACACAGCCGATCTTAGTAAGCTGGCGACTTGATCTTTGAGCGGCGACTTTAAAAGAGCCCTGGAACCGCCTTGGATGCTCAAACTGATGACTCTGTAACAGAACACCGCTCTTCAAACCAGTTGTGTCGCAGGGCTAGCCGATTCTAACCAAATCGGCTCCCCAGAGCAACGACCTTTAGGGCGAGCTGCCCCCCGAGCCTTAATGAAGGCGAATCAGCCCCATGTGCCGACATTAGCCTTAATTCATGACGTAGCCCCAAGAAGAGAACCTTCAAGGTGAGCTGCCCCCCGAGCTTCTTCAGTTCTTCCTGCGCCTTGCCAGTTAGATCGACTCCTTTCCTTTGGTAGATCTGATGCGATCCATCCTTGACCTGATCTGCACGTCCAGGCTGATCTTGGTCTTGTCCTTGAAGAGAGGATCCGAGCTCTTAAGCTACTCCATTAAGGAGCTCTTTCATTAAAACCCTCTTCGTGCTCCATTGACCCTCTGACCGTGACAGTTATTCCTCTTGAGTCGATGGCCACGCATCGGCTTCCATATCCTTAAGTCGATGTCTGCTGCATCGGCTGTGCTCGAAAATTTTCGAATTCTCAGAAATTTGTTTTTTTTACGGCCGACCTGTGCATCGGCCCCCATACTCCAATACCCATCACCAAAGATGAGATGGAATAATTCTACTGCATATCCTCGTGTTCTATCCACCTGGGTGCCCCCCCGAGCCGATTCTGTCAAGAGAATTGATGGTATCGGCTCTGTTGGATAACATTTTGAACCCAGGCAGAATGGTGGGTGAGGATAATTTTGGCCGATTGCTGGAATCGGCCTCCATGTTGCTTGCTCGGTGAAGGTTTTGTAAGTTCCTTTCACAAATTTTTGGGGCCGATCACGAGGATCGGCCTCGCCATGTCTGCTCCTTGACGTGCTCTTGCTACTCGTTCAGGCCGGTAGACAGAACCAGCCCAATCTCTGACTTCATCATGTTGGTGCGCTTGCTGTTGCCCACCTTGAGTGCATCGTGTGATCGTGGAGCGCTAAGCTTTGTCGGAAGAACGAGCACCATGTTTGTGCCAGCCGATGTTTCATCATCGGCTTTCCTTTGCTTGGGGCGCCACTCCATTTTTCATGGACGACCCTCTTCATCCAGGGTTCGCTGAACCTTCGCAGCCAGATCAGGCCTTGCTTTCCTCAATGTATGCAAGTATAACCTCTCGGCTTCTTCCGAGGCCGCGCAATCGTTGAACCCTGCGTTTCGGGAACGGCCGAGTCCATCGTGGCACCACCTCGGCCGGTGATACCGTCTTCTTCTTCTCCCTCGTCTTCTGAATCTTCGAGATCCTTCAAGTGAGGGGACTCAGCTCGTTTGCTCTGTGGCGGGAGAGGTCCTAAGCGCTCGAACACGGACACGCTGGCTGCCTCCTTCTTCTTCCGGTTGCATTCTGGGCAATTGTCGATTGTTGGCAATCGGCTCATTCCTGAATCCCAGCAGTGCCTGAAGAAGGGACAATCCCAGTGCTTGTCTTCGTCGTCTTGCTCCCTTGCCTTTTCCTTGGCACAACGCTCGTGCTCCTCCTCATCGCGATTCTGCCGACGATGTCTTCTGGCTTCTCTAGCCAGACGATCTCTTTCATCATCATCGCCGGACCGTCGGCGTTGGTCGTACTGACTCACATACTTGTTGAGGAGGTGATCAGAGAGAGGTCGCTGATATCTTAAGTTCTTTACTTCTCCCTCTGTGACGTAGCGCTTGCCGTCTTGGCGGAGCCGATCGCGTGGAGCGGCTTCCTCCGTTTCTTTGCTATGAGAGCAGCTGTCCTCATCTCCATCCTTGCCAGCGTGGCGTCCAAGATCTACCATGTTGATATTGCACAGGAAGCCCGGCTGGCACCCTGCATGGCAAGCATACTCCACCATGTTTACGGCGGGGAAGGGGTGTGTGTCGACCTTCATGGCGTATTGGTTGAAAATCAACCGTCCGCTTTCTATCGCCATTTGGATCTGCTGCCGCCACACCCTGCAGTCGTTGGTGGTGTGGGAGAACGTGTTATGCCATTTGCAGTATGGCCTTCCGTTCAGCTCTTGCACCGTGGGGAACTTGTGGCCTTCGGGTACCTTTATATGCTTCTCCGCGAGTAAGAGGTCAAAAATCCGCTCCGTCTTAGTCACGTCGAAGTCGAACCCTTTTGGAGGGCCTTGTGGCTTCACCCATTTGCGGGTCACGGGGCTCGTCGCTCGAGTCCATTCAGCCACCGCTACCTCCTCGATCTCCCATGGCACCTTCATCTTCGTTCGCCTCAACCACAGTCACCACCCGCTTGAATTTGTCCTGGTAAACATCCGGGTGGCGCTCGTTCATATGCTTGTCGCCTTCTGCACCATGTGCGCTAACGAAGGGTAGTCTGCTTGGGAGGCCACGTCATTGATTGATGATGAGAGACCCACCACCGCCAACTCGACTGCTTCCTTTTCACTTATACGAGCCGAAAAGCATCGGTTCCTAATAGTCCTGAAGCGCTGGACGTATTCTGCCACTGTCTCCCCGCGCTTCTGTCGTACTTGCGCTAGATTGGCAAAACCAACATCGGAAGCCTCTGAGTGATATTGCTCATGGAACTGCTCTTCCAACTGCTTCCAAGTCTGGATGGAGTTCGGAGGTAGCGATGTGTACCACCCGAAAGCCGACCCTGTGAGGGACTGTGCGAAGAACCTCACGCGCAACTCGTCTGACGCTGAGATCGTGCCCAGCTGTGCCAAATATCGGCTCACATGCTCGATGGAGCTGGAACCATCCGATCCACTAAACTTGGTGAAATCCGGGAGCCGATATTTGGGTGGCAGCGGGATCAGTTCGTAGCTGTTGGGGTACGGCTTGGTGTAGCCGAACGCCTTCCTTTTCGGCATCATACCGAACTGATCTTTCAGAATTGCACAAATCTGATCCGCTGTGATGGTCGAAGGTGTCGAACCCCGAAGATTCGCCGGGTGGCATACTTAACCAGCCATGCTTGCTTTTCCGGTTCTAAGCCAACTGCAGGAGCTGGGCTTTGGAGGTTTGTCGGGGTGGCGTACTTAGCCAGCCACGATTGCTTCTCAGGATCGGCTCCTGACGTTCCTCCTGCCATTCCAGAGGCCGCTGATATTGCAGCCTGGTTCGAGAGTGCCCGAGCGTTGCGGTCCGGTACGTATGCGCACGTGTATCCGTGCGGGATCTCCTTAGGCGGCTCGGTAGGAATTGGTAGTCACTAGGATCACCACCAACCTTGTAGACGACGTACGCCGATGAGTTCGGCAGTTCCGGTGCTGCCCATGCGAACGGCCGGGGCCGGAGCGGCATCTCTCCCTTGAAAGTCCCCGCAGCTGGTCCCGATGGAGAATACCGGTGGCTCATGATTTCCTGGATGACGCGCGAGCGACACGCTCCAAAGTGTTCACCGAGGCTCTCGAGTGGCGGTGCAGCGAATGAGCCACCATGTAGTTGATCTCCTGCCGCAGCCGACCCGGTGCGTTCTTCGACGGGGCGGACAAGTCCACTCCATCGAGTGCGCCTTCAGGTGTGAAACCCTTCCACCCGACGCCATGGGAGCGGGTTCGGTGGAAGGAGCCGATGAGTTCGGCTTCGAGGGTTGCCTTGATCTCGTCATGCTTCTTCTTGAGCTCATCAGGCAGATCCGCGTACGTGACCGGAGTGTCTTCCGCCATCTCGAATGTAGATAGCGATGTCGTGGATGTCGTCGACGGTCCCACCGGGCGTGCCAGAATGTGTTGACGTCAGAAACCCCCTGGCGGGCAGAGACGGTCAACACGGTAGAGCCGGGAACAACTAGGGCTGCGGCTGGCCCCAGTCCCTCAGAGCGACGGCCCGCAAAGCCTCCTGGTCGCACGCGCCGATGTTTATCACAAGGGCGTGCCACCCGACCTATACCCGGTCGGGAAGGTGTGGATGATGCCTCGCTTAGTTTCCTCGCAGGGCACACACGTAAACGTTAAATACGAGCCTCGATCGGCTCTCAGGTTATCCCGTGAATCGGCTCAAAGAGCCGATCCACCCATGATTCGGACGAGGTGTCCGAATATATGGTGGTCCCGCTTGATCAAGGTAAAGCTAATGAGATCTACGACGATTTAGGGTTTTCACCGCATAATCGGATCATCCTACTCAGGATTGGGCCTCGCGCTCGCGCACGGTGACCGTAAGCCGATCCTAGACAGGGCCTAAAAACCAACACGAGGTTGATCCCCGGAACATCCGTTCTAGGACTAGCAAACGCCACCCTACACGCCGCTGGATCCTCCGACCCCTTGTAAGGCCTAACTATTGCAGATATTAAACTAATCCTTGTAGAACAAGGATGCAATCGTAACGGACCAGATCTACTAAACTATGATCAAGCGGGGTGCTGCCCCTACACCTAAGATAGGTGTAAGGGCGGCTAGACATGCAAGGGTTGCACTACGAAAGCATGTAATATGAAGAACAATGCTAACCCTAACATGTCTGAGATAACTACGTTGCTCGCCATCAAAAAGGCTTCAGTAGGAGCAACGCATGAACAACGTAGGCAGGCTTGTGCTGCCTAGATCGCAAGATGCGATCTAGGCAGCATGATGCTTACCGGTAGAAACCCTCGAGACGAAGGAGTTGGCGATGCGCCAAGATTTGTTTGTGGTTGAACGTTGGTTGTTGTTATTCCATAAACCCTAGATACATATTTATAGTCCAGCGGACTTTCTAACGTGGGCGTGCACCAAATCGTGCACGAGTAAGATTCTAACTTCTAAACTAAGATGCGATCTAATATGTTACAGATACACGGGCAATTAAGCCCAACTTGGTAAAAGGCCGATTCACGTATTTCTTCTATATATATTCTTCACGTCCATCTTGATCGCGGCCCACCTCTGACTCGGTCAAATTCTGGTGATAACAGAGGCTTGCATTTGCAAGAAATTAAGTGGGAGCGCTGAGACATATTTATAATACATTATGTAGATGACATATAGTTGGTTATAAATGATGTAATTATATACTTGATTAAAAGGTTTCATTGAGAATTAACTTTAATGAAAGGATATGGACTGAAACATATTTAGTGTCAAGATCTATGAAGATAGATTAAACACACATAATAAGTTTAAGTCAAAGTACATAGAATGGATTTTGAAGTAGTTCAATATAGAAATATTAAGAAGGTGTTCTTTTCATGCGAAAGTTTAACAAGACTTGAGTGTAATTGACACTCGATGAGTAAAAACACATGAGTGATTTTTGATCACGAATAATATGTACAAAATCAGATGTCCTATGCTCTAAAAGTTAGGAGCATATACCAGAATGATTCATGTGATGATCATTGGACAAACAGTAAGAATATCCCTGTGTGCTTTAGAAGAACCAAGGATACATATATATTTTTATATGGGGTAATGACAAACAAATCGCTGTAAGGTGTTGCACCGATATTTGTTTGGTCACATATAAAAATGAAATTCAAATCTCAATTAGGCTAAGTGTTGTTTAAAAGGTAGCACAATGCTAGATTTAGAAGAATTCTAAATATTGTAACGGATTCTACAAATGAAGGCATAGTATGTCATTGTTTTGACAATGACTGAGGATGTTTAAGTCGAAGAGTTCTTTGAGAACTTGGTGTAGTTCCGATAGTGTCAGAACTTTGAAGCTATATTGTGTATGACAATATTAGTGACATATTTCAGACCGCGGAATTAAGGTTCCACCAGAAGACCAAACATATTTAATGCCGAATCATTTGGAAAATGAGTGATGCGTTGAGACGCAAATGAATTGCAAAATACATACGTTTCTGAGCGTGTCAGATCCGTTGACTAAAACCTCTCCCGTGAGCAATACATGATAAAGCACCGGAAGGCTAAGGTGTTATATCTTTACAAATGTAAACTAGATTATTGACTCTAGTGCAAGTGGGAGACTGTTGGAGATATGCCCAAGAGGCAATAATAAAATGGTTATTATAATATATCTTTGTGTTTATGATAATGTTTACATACCATGCTATAATTGTATTAACCGAAACATTGATACATGTGTGTTATGTGAACAACAAGGAGTCCCTAGTAAGCCTCTTGTATAACTAGCTTGTTGATTAATAGATGATCATAGTTTCATGATCATGAACATTGGATGTTATTAATAACAAGGTTATGTCATTATGTGAATGATATAATGGACACACCCAATTAAGCGTAGCATATAATCACGTCATTTAGTTCTATTTGCTATAAGCTTTCGATACATAGTTACCTAGTCCTTTCAACCATGAGATCATGTAAATCACTTATGCCGGAAGGGTACTTTGATTACATCAAACGCCACTGCGTAAATGGGTGGTTATAAAGGTGGGATTAGGTATCCGGAAAGTATGAGTTGAGGCATATGGATCAACAGTGGGATTTGTCCATCCCGATGACGGATAGATATACTCTGGGCCCTCTCGGTGGAATGTCGTCTAATAGCTTGCAAGCATATGAATGGTTCATAAGAGACCACATACCACGGTACGAGTAAAGAGTACTTGTCATGAGACGAGGTTGAACGAGGTATAGAGATACCGATGATCAAACCTCGGACAAGTAAAATATCGCGTGACAAAGGGAATCGGTATCGTATGTGAATGGTTCAGTCGATCACTAAAGCCATCGTTGAATATGTGGGAGCCATTATGGATCTCCAGATCCCGCTATTGGTTATTGGTCAGAGAGAGGTCTCAACCATGTCTGCATAGTTCGCGAACCGTAGGGTGACACACTTAAGGTTTGATGTCGTTTAAGTAGATATGGAATATGGAATGGAGTTCGAAGTTTTGTTCGGAGTCTCGGATGGGATCCAGGACATCACGAGGAGGTCCGGAATGGTCCGGAGAATAAGATTCATATATAGGAAGTCATATTCCAAGTTTGGAAATGATCCGGTGCATTTATGGCAGGTTCTAGAAGGTTCTAGAAAAGTCCGGAAGAAATCATCATGGAAAGTGGAGTCCCGGAGGGACTCCACCTTGCATGGCCAGCCAAACCCTAAGGGGTGGAGTCCCGGGTGGACTCCACCATAGGTGGCCGGCCACCCCACCTAAGGGAAAGGTGGGAGTCCCACCTTGGGTAGGACTCCCCCCTTGAGTAGGTTTCCCACCTATGGGAGGTTTTGTTGTTGGGGTCTTATTCGAAGACTTGGACTACAACTCTTGGGGATTTCCACCTATATAATAAGGAGGAGAGGGAGGGGGAAGCCACTCTTGGCTGCACCACCTAGGGCTGCCCATGACCGGCGCCCTAGCCATCCCCCTCTCCCCAAACCCTAGCCTCTCCTCCTAAACATAATACTCCCGCAGCGCATAGGCGAAGCCCTGCCGGAGTTCTCCACCACCACCGCCACCACGCCGTCGTGCTGCCGGGATTCCGAGGAGGATCTACTACTTCCGCTGCCCGCTGGAACGGGGAGAAGGACGTCGTCATCAACACCGAACGTGTGACCGAGTACGAAGGTGCTGCCCGATTGTGGCACCGTCAAGATCTTCTACGCGCTTTTGAAAGCGGCAAGTGATCGTCTACCGCATCAACGAGAGTCTCCTCTCGTAGGCTTTGGAAATCTTCAAGGGTTAGTCTCGTTCATCCCCTCGTTGCTCCCATCTTCTAGATTGCATCTTAGCTTGGATTGCGTTCACGCGGTAGGAAATTTTTTGTTTTCTATGCTACGAATCCCAACAGACAGAACTACCCGACGATCCAGTTGAAGCAAGGCGAGTTATCAGGCGTTCTAAAGCCTTTACTGTGGTCAAAGGAGAGCTATACAAACGAAGTATTTCGGGAGTACTACAGAGATGCGTCACACCTGAAGAAGGAAGGCTTATTCTGAATGATGTACACGAAGGGGTGTGCGGACATCACGCAAGCAGTCGAGCTATAGCAGCCAAGGTTTTTAGAGCAGGATTCTATTGGCTAACAACAATCGAGGATGCAAAGGACATAGTACGTACCTGCGATGCATGCGAAAGGTTTGCCGCGAAACCTCATTCTCCGGCTGATGAGGACATCACAACCTCCGATTTGAAGGCATATCTTGGTGAAAAAGATGAGACTACGTCGAGGACGACTTCAATTCAAGTAGGGGAGGATGATGAGGACATCTCTATGATAGATACAACCAATACTCCTACAACCACATCTCAGGTACATTCGTTACTAGGAATCATTCCTGGTATATATGAGAATATAATGCTTCCTAAATCAAATGTATTTATATTATTTAGGAATGGATCTAGCATGGACGTTAAGCATTGGATTGGGAACGTGCATGGAGATGGCAGCAGACCTGCAAGGATTCAAGATGGCGTTGCAAGCGAGGATTTCAGAACATTAAAGCCACCATAGTGAAGCAACGATGCTTGGATGAATTATACAAGTTACTCTATCATAAAATTCGTCCAAAGAGTTATTTTTGGTGCTGCGTCACCTTATTTAATGGGCCAGGCCCATGTATTTTCGGATTAGGTATTTTAGGGGATTTTAAGAGGCCATATATGTGGAGGAAGGCCCATTTAGGGGTGTTTTTGGCCAACCCTAGCTGGTTGGACGAAAATCCCTTCACTTCCCCCATATATATCCCTCTGTAGCCGTCATTAGAACTTAGATTTTGATTAGATTAAAAGTTAGCCATCGCTGCAACTCTCGTGTACTTCTTTTGAGGCCAACGCCCAGAACAAGACCGACTATTTGGAATCTCACCTTTTTCAATAAAGCTTTCATCTCTATTCACAATATTCTGATTGCATCTTTAGTTCTTACTTGTTCTCAATTTCAGGTAGGAATTAAGACCCTTGCTGGTCAGGCTGATCGTGCTCCCGCAAGATCAGTAACTCCCGGAGATTGTCCTAGCGATTGCATTGGCACACGAGCTTTGCACGTGTAGTCGGATCGTCAAGCACGAACTCCACCAACAAATCGATTTATCCCCATCTGTTATCACCAGAATTTGACCGAGTCAGAGGTGGGCCGTGATCAAGATAGATTTGAAGAATATGCATGGAAGGAAATACGTGAATCGGCCTTTTATACCAAGTTGGGCTTAATTGCCAGTGTATCTGTAACATATTAGATCGCATCTTAGTTTAGAAGTTAGAATCTTACTCGTGCACGGTTTGGTGTACGCCCACATTAGAAAGTCCCCTGGACTATAAATATGTACCTAGGGTTTATGGAATAAACAACAACCAACGTTCAACCACAAACAAATCTCGGCGCATCGCCAACTCCTTCGTCTCGAGGGTTTCTACCGGTAAGCATCATGCTGCCTAGATCGCATCTTGCGATCTAGGCAGCACAAGCCTACCTACGTTGTTCATGCGTTGCTCGTACTGAAGCCTTTTTGATGGCGAGCAACGTAGTTATCTTAGACATGTTAGGGTTAGCATTGTTCTTCATGTTACATGCTTTCGTAGTGCAACCCTTGCATGTCTAGCCGCCCTTACACCTATCTTAGGTGTAGGGGCGGCACCCCGCTTGATCATAGTTTAGTAGATCTGATCCGTTACGATTGCTCCTTGTTCTACAAGGATTAGTTTAATATCCGCAATAGTTAGGCCTTACAAAGGGTTGGAGGATCCGGCGGCGTGTAGGGTGGCGTTTGCTAGTCCTAGAACGGATGTTCCGGGGATCAACCTCGTGTTGGTTTTTAGGCCACTGTCTAGGATCGGCTTACGGTCACCGTGCGCGAGCGCGAGGCCCAATCGTGAGTAGGATGATCCGATTATGCGGTGAAAACCCCGGATCGTCGTAGATCTAATCAGCTTTACCTTGATCAAGCGGGACCACCATATATTCGGACACCTCGTGCGAATCATGGGTGGATCGGCTCTTTGAGCCGATTCACGGGATAACCCGAGAGCCGATCGAGGCTCGTATTTAACGTTTACGTGTGTGCCCCGCAGGAAACTAAGCGAGGCATCATCCACACCTTCTCGACCGGGTATAGGTCGGGTGGCACGCCCTTGTGATAAACATCGGCGCGTGCGACCGGGAGGCTTTGCGGGCCGTCGCTCAGAGGGACTGGGGCCAGCCGCAGCCCTAGTTGTTCCCGGCTCTACCGTGTTGCCCGTCTCTGCCCGCCAGGGGGTTTCTGACGTCAACACATTCTGGCACGCCCGGTGGGACCGTCTACGACATCCACGACATCGCCATCTACATCCGAGATGGCGGAAGACACTCCGGTCACGTACGCGGATCTGCCTGATGAGCTCAAGAAGAAGCATGACGAGATCAAGGCAACCCTCGAAGCCGAACTCATCGGCTCCTTCCACCGAACCCGCTCCCATGGCGTCGGGTGGAAGGGTTTCACACCTGAAGGCGCACTCGATGGAGTGGACTTGTCCGCCCCGTCGGAAGAACGCACCGGGTCGGCTGCGGCAGGAGATCAACTACATGGTGGCTCATTCGCTGCACCGCCACTCCGAGAGCCTGGTGAACACCTTGGAGCGTGTCGCTCTGCGCGTCGTCCAGGAAATCATGAGCCACCGGTATTCTCCATCGGGACCAGCTCTGGGGACTTTCAAGGGAGAGATGCCGCTCCAGCCCCAGCCTTTCGCATGGGCAGCACCGGAACTGCCGAACTCAGCGGCATATGTCGTCTACAAGGTTGGTGGTGATCCTAGTGACTACCAATTCCTACCTGAGCCGCCTAAGGAGATCCCGCACGGATACACGTGCGCATACGTACCGGACCGCAACGCACGGGCACTCTCGAACCAGGCTGCAATATCGGCGGCCTCCGGAACGGCGGGAGGAACGTCGGGAGCCGATCCCGAGAAGCAATCGTGGCTGGCTAAGTACGCCACCCCGACGAACCTCCAAGGCCCAGCTCCTGCGGTTGGCTTAGAACCGGAAAAGCAAGCATGGCTGGTTAAGTATGCCACCCCGGCGAATCTTCGGGGTTCGACACCTTCAGCCATCACGGCGGATCAGATTTGTACAATTCGAAAGATCGGTTCGGTATGATGCCGAAAAGGAAAGCGTTCGGCTACACCAAGCCGTACCCCAACAGCTACGAACTGATCCCGCTGCCACCCAAATATCGGCTCCCGGACTTCACAAAGTTCAGTGGGTCGGAGGGGTCCAGCTCCATCGAGCATGTGAGCCGATATTTGGCACAGCTGGGCACGATCTCAGCGTCGGATGAGTTGCGCGTGAGGTTCTTCTCACGGTCCCTCACGGGATCGGCTTTCGGGTGGTACACATCGCTGCCACCGAACTCCATCCAAACTTGGAAGCGAGTTGGAAGAACAGTTCCATGAGCGAGTATCACTCGGAGGCTTCCGATGTTGGTTTTGCCGATCTAGCGCAAGTACGACGAAGCGCGGGAGACAGTGACGGAATACGTCCGGCGCTTCAGGACCATTAGGAACCGATGCTTTTCGGCTCGTATAAGTGAAAAAGAAGCGATCGAGTTGGCGGTGGTGGGTCTCTCATCACCAATCAAGGACGTGGCCTCCCAAGCGGACTACCCTTCGTTAGCGCACATGGTGCGAAGCTGACCGCATATGAACGGCGCCACCCGGATGTTTACCAGGACAAATTCAAGCGGGTGGTGGCCGTGGTTGAGGCGAGACGAAGATGAAGGTGCCATGGGAGATCAGGAGGTAGCAGTGGCTGAATGGACTCGAGCGACGGGCCCCGTGACCTGCAAATGGGTGAAGCCACAAGGCCCTCCAAAAGGGTTCGACTTCGACGTGACCAAGACTGAGCAGATTTTCGACCTCCTACTCAAGGAAAAGCAGTTGAAGATACCTGAAGGTCTCAAGTTCCCCACGGCGCAAGAGCTGAACGGAAGGCCATACTGCAAGTGGCATAACACGTTCTCCCACACCACCAACGACTGCAGGGTGTGGCGGCAACACATCCAAGCGGCGATAGAGAACGGGCGTCTAATTTTCAACCAGTACGCCATGAAGGTCGATACCCAGCCCTTCCCCGCCGTAAACATGGTGGAGTATGCTTGCCATGCGGGGTGCCAGCCGGGTTTCCTGTGCAATATCAACATGGTAGATCTTGGACACCACGGCGGCAAGGATGGAGATGAGGGCAGCTGCTCTCATAGCAAAGAAACGAGAGGAGGCCGCTCCACGCGATCGGCTCCGCCAAGACGGCAAGCGCTACGTCACGGAGGGAGAAGTGGAGAACATAAGATATCGGCGACCTCTCTCTGATCACCTCCTCAACAAGTATGTGGGTCAGTAAGACCAACGCCGACGGTCCAGCGATGATGATGAAAGAGTTCGTCTGGCCAGAGAAGCCAGAAGACATCGTCGGCAGAATCGCAATGAGGAGGAGCACGAGCGTTGTGCCAAGGGAAAGGCAAGGGAGCAAGACGACGAGGACGAGCACCGGGATTGTCCTTTCTTCGAGCACCTGCTGGGATTCGGGAATGAGCCGATTGCCAACAATCGGCAATTGCCCAGAATGCAACCGGAAGAAGAAGGAGGCAGCCAACGTGTCCGTGTTCGAGCGCTTAGGACCTCTCCCGCCGCAGAGCAAACGAGCTGAGTCCCCTCGGTTGGAAGATCTCGAAGATTCAGAAGACGAGGGAGAAGAAGAAGACAGGTATCACCGGCCAAGGTGGTGCCCTGACGGACTCAGCCGTTCCCAGAAACGCAGGGTTCAATGATTGCGCGGCCTGGAAGAAGCCGAGAGGTTATACTTGCATACATTGAGGAAGGCAAGGCCTGATTTCGCTGCAAAGGTTCAGCGAACCCTGGATGAAGAGGGTCGTCCGCGGAAAATGGAGTGGCGCCCCAAGCAAAGGAAAGCCGATGATGAAACATCGGCTGGCACAAACATGGTGCTCGTTCTTCCGACAAAGCTCAGCGCTCCGCGGTTACACGATACATCCAAGGTGGACGACAGCAAGCGCACCAACATGATAAAATCAGAGATTGGGCTGGTTCTGTCTACCGGCCTGAGCGAGTAGCAAGAGCACATCAATGAGCAAATGTGGCGAGGCTGATCCTTGTGATCGGCCCCAAAATTTGTGGAAGGAACTTACAAAACCTTCACCGAGCAAGCAACGTGGAGGCCGATTCCAGCAATCGGCCAAAATTATCCTCACCCACCATTCTGCCTGGGTTCAACAAGTTATCCAACGGAGCCGATACCATCAATTCTCTTGATAGAATCGGCTCGGGGGGGCACCCAGGTGGATAGAACACGAGGATATGCAGTAGAATTATCCCATCTCATCTTTGGTGATGGGTATTGGAGTATGGGGGCCGATGCACAGGTCGGCCGTAAAAAAATTCTGAAAATTCGAAAATTTTCAAGCACAGCCCGATGCGACGCAGACATCGACTTAAGGATATGGAAGCCGAGTGCGTAGGCCATCGAGCTCAAGAGGAATCAAGGAGTAGTTGGCTCGGATCTTCTCTTCAAGGACAAGGCCAAGAGCAGCCTGGACGTGCAGATCAGGTCAAGAATGGAGCACATCAGATCCACCAAAGGAAAGGAGCCGATCTAACTGGCAAGGCGCAGGAAGAACTGAAGAAACTCGGGGGGCAGCTCACCTTGAAGGTTCTCTGCTTGGGGCTACGTCATGAGTTAAAGCTAATATCGGCACATGTGACTGGTTCGCCTTCGCTAAGGCTCGGGGGGCAGCTCGCCCTAAAGGTCATTGCTCTAGGGAGCCGATTTGGTTGGAATCGGCTAGCCTCGCGACACAACCGGTTTGGAGAGCGGTGTTCGTGCTACGAGTCATCAGTTTGAGCATCCAAGACGGTTCCAAGGCTCTTTTAAAGTCGCCTGCTCAAAGATCAAGTCGCCAGCTTACTAAGATCGGCTGTGTCATCATCATCGGCAGAAGCCAGCTAGCTTGGAGGAATGGCTAAATTGTCCCGTCTCGCAGATTATCATGAAACTGATGCGTTACCATCAGTCACTAAGCATGGATTAGGCCAACAGTCGACAAACTCAGCATGAAAGGAATCGGCGAAATCAAGCTAAGGGAATTCTTCATTGATATTGGGATTTCTTACAATGGGGAGCCGATTGCTCAAGGAGGGAAGAACAAAGAAGGGTCTATTGACCAATCTACTACTGCTAGGCCTATACTATTAGATCCTAATCTACGGGCCATCACTGCCCTCATCGTCATCCTCAGAACTCTCATCGGCACTGCTGCCGATGGGCTCCTCGTCGCTACTCCCGTAGCCCTCCACGGGGGCTTCATCCCCGTCTTCGTCGTCGCTGCTTGTCGTCGTCCCACCACATGCGGAGGCGCTTCGCCGGCGGGTAGCCCTCGAGGGAGTCGTCGTCGTCGTCTTCTTCTCCCTCTTCTTCGGAGGTGGGGCAGCCGTCCCGGGAGAACCGGTCGTCCTCACTTTTTGGCTCCAGTTCCCCATCGGCGAGGAACTGAAGATCTTCATCCCCGCTGGTCAAGGACTTGTCGTCCTCAGACCAAATGGAGGAGGCATGGCTCTCCTCGTCCCAGTCTTCCGGGGCACGAATTTCGGCGGCGTCTCGCGGGAGGAGTCGGACCCGTAGGAAAACTCGGAGGAAGAGGAAGAAGACATGGCGGCACGAGAGGGTTTTGGTGCTAATGCGAGGAGGACGAAGGAGACGCAAGCTGTTTAGAACGGTTAAATAAAGGGGATATGGGAGAGATTCAATGCCACAGCAGTTTCCGAGGAGGTGTTGCCCAACAGGAAAATTTTACGGCCACGTGGAGAAGTGGAAGGGGCAGGGCATCATGAGGACGGATACTGCGACGGTTCTGCCACGACATGACCCGACGAAAGAAAGCGTAATGATTTTGGAAATGTCATTTCCAAAACCAGGGGGGCATGTGTTATCACCAGAATTTGACCGAGTCAGAGGTGGGCCGTGATCAAGATAGATTTGAAGAATATGCATGGAAGGAAATACGTGAATCGGCCTTTTATACCAAGTTGGGCTTAATTGCCCGTGTATCTGTAACATATTAGATCGCATCTTAGTTTAGAAGTTAGAATCTTACTCGTGCACGGTTTGGTGTACGCCCACATTAGAAAGTCCCCTGGACTATAAATATGTACCTAGGGTTTATGGAATAAACAACAACCAACGTTCAACCACAAACAAATCTCGGCGCATCGCCAACTCCTTCGTCTCGAGGGTTTCTACCGGTAAGCATCATGCTGCCTAGATCGCATCTTGCGATCTAGGCAGCACAAGCCTGCCTACGTTGTTCATGCGTTGCTCGTACCGAAGCCTTTTTGATGGCGAGCAACGTAGTTATCTTAGACATGTTAGGGTTAGCATTGTTCTTCATGCTGCATGCTTTCGTAGTGCAACCCTTGCATGTCTAGCCGCCCTTACACCTATCTTAGGTGTAGGGGCGGCACCCCGCTTGATCATAGTTTAGTAGATCTGATCCGTTACGATTGCTCCTTGTTCTACAAGGATTAGTTTAATATCTGCAATAGTTAGGCCTTACAAAGGGTTGGAGGATCCAGCGGCGTGTAGGGTGGCGTTTGCTAGTCCTAGAACGGATGTTCCGGGGATCAACCTCGTGTTGGTTTTTAGGCCCTGTCTAGGATCGGCTTACGGTCACCGTGCGCGAGCGCGAGGCCCAATCGTGAGTAGGATGATCCGATTATGCGGTGAAAACCCCGGATCGTCGTAGATCTAATCAGCTTTACCTTGATCAAGCGAGGACCACCATATATTCGGACACCCCGTCTGAATCATGGGTGGATCGGCTCTTTGAGCCGATTCACGGGATAACCCGAGAGCCGATCGAGGCTCGTATTTAACGTTTACGTGTGTGCCCTGCGAGGAAACTAAGCGAGGCATCATCCACACCTTCCGACCGGGTATAGGTCGGGTGGCACGCCCTTGTGATAAACATTGGCGCGTGCGACCAGGAGGCTTTGCGGGCCGTCGCTCAGAGGGACTGGGGCCAGCCGCAGCCCTAGTTGTTCCCGGCTCTACCGTGTTGCCCGTCTCTGCCCGCCAGGGGGTTTCTGACGTCAACACCATCTCATCGAAAGATCGGACACCTTTGCCCTATCAAGTGGTATCAGATTTCAGGTTGCTCGGTGAGATTTTACAGTTTTCCTAGTGTAGATTGCATCGCCTTCATACCTAAAACCCACAAAACAGCCAAAAATATATTAGGTTTAGATCATCCGTCCCATAGCCCCTGCCAAGCCATTGCATGATCTTTTCAGTTTTTGCTTTTTGAGTCTTTGTCTGCAATCGTCGTGTCGCGTGCTGGTCTTAGCGCCTAGAGTCGTTAGAGTTTCGAGTTCTGGTCATAGTAGTCGCGTCGCCGCCGCACCATCTCTGCTTGCAGTCCTCGCCATATCACCGCCACCATATACTTCCGCCACATCTGCCATCAACTCTTTGTTGAGCCCCTTTGGTTCCCATCATAGTAGGGTCTTTCTTGATCTTCGTTTCTGAGTTTTTCTGGGTTTTAGATCCGTTTTCTTGGTCAATTTCGCGTTTTCCATCGGAATCCTGATAGCAATCTAGCTAGAAAAAAAAATTCTGGTCGCCCGACCATAGATACCTCTGTGGTCTAGCGCCAAGGTAGATTCCCCGGAAAAAAAATTCTGGTCGCCCGACCATAGAGACCTCTGTGGTCTAGCGCCAAGGTAGATTCCCCGAAAAAAAAATTCTGGGTGCCCTACCATAGAGACCTCTATGGTCTAGCGCCAAGGTAGAATTCGCAAAAAAAAAAAGTTCTGGGCGCCCTACCATAGAGACCTCTATGATCTAGCGCCAAGGTAGAATTCGAAAAAAAAAACTGGGCGCCCTACCATAGAGACCTCTATGGTCTAGCGCCAAGTTGAGTCTTTAAAAAAAAAACCCTGGGCGCCCTACCATAGAGACCTCTTGGGTCTAGCGCCAAGTTGAGTTCAAAAAAAAAATTTGGCGCCTTACCGTAGGTGCCTCAGTTTTGCTGTCTCTTGCATCTTGTGCCGCGTCGTGACCTCGTTGGAGATTTAGGCTCGCGTCTCTAATACGATCTAGCCTAGGACCAGCACAGTACCTTCACTGAGCGTTTACTCAATTTGCATCGCTGATTTGATTATTGTGCCATGATACGTCCGTATCTATAATTTCTTATGTTCCATGCTAGTTTTATGACAATACTCACATGTTTTATACATACTTTATGTCATTTATACGCATTTTCGGAACTAACCTATTAACAAGATGCCAAGGTGCCAGTTCCTGTTTTCTGCTGTTTTTGGTTCCAGAAAGGCTGTTCGGGCAATATTCTCGGAATTGGACGAAACAAAAGCCCACGATCTTATATTTCACGGAAGGTTCTAAAGGTCCAAAGGGGAGGCGAGGAAGGGCAGCAGGGGACCCACACCATATGGCGGCGCGGGTGGCCCCCTGGCCGCGCCAGCCTATGGGGAGGGGGGCCCCTGGCTCCTCCGACTCCGCCTCTTCGCCTATAAAATCCCTCGAGACCTAAAAACCCGAAACCAATTGAAGAAACTCCAGAAAGACTCCAGGGACGCTGCCGCCATCGCGAAACTCCGTTTCGGGGGACAGAAGTCTCTGTTCCGGCACGCCGCCGGGACGGGGAATTGCCCCCGGAGTCATCTCCATCGACACCACCGCCATCTTCATCGCCATCGTTGTCTCCCATGATGAGGAGGGAGTAGTTCTCCCCGAGGCTGAGGGCTCTACCGGTAGCTATGTGGTTCATCCTCTCTCCCATGGTGTGATCTTTATGTGATCATGAGCTTTGTATCACTATTAATCTATGTGCTACTCTAGTGATGTTATTAAAGTAGTCTATTCCTCCTCCATGATGTAATGTTGACAAGTGTGTGCATCATGTAGTACTTGGCGTAGGTTATGATTGTAATCTCTTGTAGATTATAAAGTTAACTATTACTATGCACTCTAGAGGTTACTTTAATATGAACTCCGAATTACTCTCCACGATGTGACGGTGACAATGTGCGCATCGTGTGTGATTCCTTTATGAAGTTGTGGAGCTTATTTACTCCGGCTTGAGGGTGCTCTTGTAGCCCTACACAATGAATGGTGTTTGTTATCCAACAAGAGAGTGTGAGAAAGTAGCACAAGTGAAGAGAAGTTATTTATTTATGTGATCATTGTTGAGAGTGTCCACTAGTGAAAGTATGATCCCTAGGCCTTGTTTCTAAGCATTGAAACACCGTTTCCAACAAGTTCTGTTACATGTTTGCTTGCTGCCATCTTTATTTCAGATTGCAATTACTACTTACAATCATCCATATTACTTGTATTTCACTATCTCTTCGTCGAACTAGTGCACCTATACATCTGACAAGTGTATTAGGTGTGTTGGGGACACAAGAGACTTCTTGTATCGTAATTGCAGGGTTGCTTGAGAGGGATATCTTTGACCTCTACCTCCCTGAGTTCGATAAACCTTGGGTGATTCACTTAAGGGAAACTTGCTGTTGTTCTACAAACCTCTGCTCTTGGAGGCCCAACACTGTCTACGGGAATAGAAGCGTGCGTAGACATCAAGCTATTTTCTGGCGCCGTTGCCGGGGAGGTAAGGTAAAAGGTATTCACATCCTCCGACTACTAAGCTATTTTCTAGCACTGTTGTTGGTGTGTGAGTGCTCGAAGTTATTTCCTTTAGATCCTGCAATTGCATCTTTTTTGTTTCTTGTTTTTATTTTCACTAGTTAGGCCTAATGGAAAACAACAAAAATATTAGAGATCTTTATAGTATCTATCTTGAGTTAGGGCATGAGGTGTTTGAAGAGAAAATTTAAAAACCTATGGAACTTTATATGGATGGTAATGGCAATGTTATTATATGAATGCTTTGAACACCATTGTTGCTAATGCTATGGAAAATTCTAAGCTTGGGGAAGCTGGTTTTGATGAGCATGATATTTTTAGTCCCCCAAGCACGGAGGAGAAAATTTACTTTGATGATACTTTACCTCCTATAAATATGATGATTACAATGATGACTATCATATTGTCAGTCCACCTACTATTGAGGAGAAAATTAATTATGATTACAATATGCCTCCTATATATGATGATTATGGTGATGAGAATAATAATGATAGCTATTTTATTGAATTTGCTCCCACTACAATTAATAGTAAAGACTATGCTTATGTGGAGAGTAATAATTTTATGCATGTAGCTCATGATAAGAATGTTTCATGTGATAGTTATATTGTTGAGTTTGTTCATGATGCTACTGAAAGTTATTATGAGAGAGGGAAACATGTTTATATGCATCTTAATAATATTAAGTTTCCCCTCTTTATGTTGAGAATCTTGAAGTTGCGCTTGTGCTGCCTTTCTATGCTTATTGCGTTATGCTTACATGACTTGTTTATTTACAAGATTCCTTTTCATAAGAAGTGGGTTAGGCTTAAATTTGTTTCATACTTGCTTTTTGATGCCCTCTTTGCTCCAACTCTCATCCTTATGTGAGCATCATTAAAATTGCTGAGCCCATCTTAATGGCTATAAAGAAAGCACTTCTTGGGAGATAACCCATGTTTTTATTTTGTTACTGTTTTGTTGTGTCTTGGAAGTTGTTACTACTGTAGCAACCTCTCCTTATCTTTATTTTATTGCATTGTTGTGCCAAGTAAAGCCTTTGATAGTAATGTTGATACTAGATTTTGATTACTGCGCAGAAACAGATTTCTTGCTGTTACGAATTTGAGTAGACCTCTCTGTAGGTAACTCAGAAAAATCTGCCAATTTTCGTGTGTGATCCTCAGATATGTACGCAGCTTTCATTTGAGCTTTTTCATGTGAGCAAGTTAAGTGCCTCTAAAAAATTCGTCTTTACGGACTGTTCTGTTTTGACAGATTCTGCCTTTTATTTCACATTGCCTCTTTTGCTATGTTGAATGGATTTCTTTGTTCCGTTAACTTTCAGTAGATGAGGAATGTCCAGAAGTGTTAAGAATGATTGTGTCACCTCTGAATATGTGAATTTTTGATTATGCACTAACCCTCTAATGAGTTTGTTTTGAGTTTGGTGTGGAGGAAGTTTTCAAGGGTCAAGAGAGGAGGATGATAC
Source organism: Lolium rigidum (assembly GCF_022539505.1). NCBI lineage: Eukaryota > Viridiplantae > Streptophyta > Magnoliopsida > Poales > Poaceae > Lolium > Lolium rigidum. Next base: position 189,462,514 of record NC_061509.1, read on the forward strand.
AATATGATCAAGAAGAGTGAAAAGTCTAAGCTTGGGGATGCCCCCGTGGTTCCTCCCTGCATATTTCAAGAAGACTCAAGCATCTAAGCTTGGGGATGCCCAAGGCATCCCCTTCTTCATCAACAACTTATCGAGTCACCTCTAGTGAAACTATATTTTTATTCCGTCACATCTTATGTGCTTTACTTGGAGCGTCTGTGTGCTTTTATTTTCGTTTTGTTATTTTCATTCTCTGAATAAATTCATGCTTGTGTGGGAGAGAGACACACTCCGCTGTTCATATGAACACTGGTTTTCTTAGCTTTACTTTTAATGTTCATGGCGAAGGTTCAAACTGCTTCGTTCATTGTTATTTGGTTGGAAACATGAAATGCTTCAGGTGGTAATTGGTATATGGTCTTGAATAATTTGATACTGGGCAATTGTTTTGCTCAATAGATCATGTTTAAGCTCTTGCATCATGTACTTTGCACCTATTAATGAAGAACTACCATAGAGCTTGTTGAAATTTGGTTTGCATGATTGGTCTCTCTAAAAGTCTAGATATTTTCTCGGTGAAGTGTTTGAACAAAGAGGAAGACAAGTGTAGAGTCTTATAATGCTTGCAATATGTTCTTATGTAAGTTTTGTCTGTACCGGTTCATACTTGTGTTTGCTTCAAACAACCTTGCTAGCCAAAGCCTTGTACCGAGAGGGAATTCTTCTCGTGCATCCAAAACCTTGAGCCAAAAACTATGCCATTTGTGTCCACCATACCTACCTACTATGTGGTATTTCTCTCGCCATTCCAAAGTAAATTACTTGAGTGCTACCTTTAAAATTTCATTCTTTGTCTTTGCAATACATAGCTCATGGGAAAATAGCCTTAAAAACTATTGTGGTAAAGAATATGTAGCTTATGTATCTTATTTCTTATAAGTTGCTTGTTGAGCGGTAACCATGTTTCTGGGACGCCATCAACTATTACACCTTTGTTGAATATCATGTGAGTTGCTATGCATGTTCGTCTTGTCTCGAAGTAAGGGTGATTTATCATGATCAAATGGTTTGAGTATGCATATTGTTAGAGAAGAACATTGGGCCGCTAACTAAAGCCATGAATCATGGTGGAAGTTTCAGTTTGGACATTAATCCTCAAATCTTGAGAATATTATCTGTTGTTGAATGCTTAAGCATTAAAGAGGAGTCCATTATCTGTTGTCTATGTTGTCCCGGTATGGATGTCCTTAGTTGAGATCTATCAAAAATGATAAATCAAATGTGATCTATCTCCTTGGACCTTTGTACAGGCGGCATAGAGGTACCCCTTTGTGACACTTGGTTGAAACATATGTTATGCAATGATAATCCATGTAAATCCAAGCTAATTAGGACAAGGTGCGAGCACTATTGGTATTCTATGCATGAGGCTTGCAACTTATAGGATGTCTTAAGCATAACACATATGAATTATTACTACCGTTGACAAAATTGTTTCTATGTTTTCAAAATAAAAGCTCTAGCACAAAAATAGTAATCCATGCTTCCCTCTGCGAAGGGCCATTCTTTTACTTTATGTTAAGTCAGTTTACCTACTTCTTTCTATCTTAGAAGCAAACACTTGTGTGAACTGTGTGCATTGATTCCTACATACTTGCTTATTTGCATTCATCATATTACTTTGTGTTGACAATCATCCATGAGATATACATCCATGAGATATACATGTTGAAGTTGAAAGCAACTTCTGAAAATTATATCTTCCTTTGTGTTGCTTCAAAACCTTCTACTAAGAATTTATTGCTTTATGAGTTAACTCCTATGCAAGTCTTATTGATGCTTGTCTTGAAAGTACTATTCATGAAAAGTCTTTGCTATATGATTCAGTTGTTTAGTCATTGTCTTTACCATTGCTTCGAATCACTTCATTCATCTCATATGCTTTACAATAGTATTGATCAAGATTATGATAGCATGTCACTTCAGAAATTATCCTTGTTATCGTTTACCTACTCGAGGGCGAGTAGGAACTAAGCTTGGGGATGATTGATACGTCTCCAACGTATCTATAATTTCTGATGTTCCATGCTAGTTTTATGACAATACCTACATGTTTTGCTCACACTTTATAATGATTTTATGCATTTTCCGGAACTAACCTATTAACAAGATGCCACGAGTGCCGGTTCTCGTTTTCACGTCGTTTTTGGTTCCAGAAAGGCTGTTCGGGCAATATTCTCGGAATTCGACGAAACAATAGCCAAACATCTTATTTCACCGAGACGGACCAGAACACCGAAGGGGAGACGGAGAGGAGGCCCAGGGCCCCCAGACCACAGGGCGGCGCGGCCTAGAGGGGGGCGCGCCAGCCTATAGTGTGGGCCCCCCCAGGCAGCCCCTTGCGCCGCCTATTCGCCTATAAAGTCCCTCGCAACGTAAAAACCCTACACCAATTGACGAAACTCCAGAAAGACTCCAGGGACGCCGCCGCCATCGCGAAACTCCATTTCGGGGGACAGAAGTCTCTATTCCGGCACGCCGCCGGGACGGGGAATTTCCCCCGGAGTCATCTCCATCGACACCACCGCCATCTTCATCGCCATCGCTGTCTCCCATGATGAGGAGGGAGTAGTTCTCCCCCGAGGCTGAGGGCTCTACCGGTAGCTATGTGGTTCATCTCTCTCTCCCATGGTGTGATCTTTATGTGATCATGAGCTTTGTATCACTATTAATCTATGTGCTACTCTAGTGATGTTATTAAAGTAGTCTATTACTCCTTCATGATGTAAAGTTGACAATGTGTGCATCATGTAGTACTTGGCGTAGGTTATGATTGTAATCTCTTGTATATTATGAAGTTAACTATTACTATGCACTCTAGAGGTTACTTTAATATGAACTCCAGAATTACTCTCCACGATGTGACGGTGACAGTTTGCGCATCGTGTGTGATTCCTTTATGAAGTTGTGGAGCTTGTTTACTCCGGCTTGAGGGTGCTCTTGTAGCCCTACACAATGAATGGTGTTTGTTATCCAACAAGAGAGTGTTTGAAGTAGCACAAGTGAAGAGAAGTTATTTATTTATGTGATCATTGTTGAGAGTGTCCACTAGTGAAAGTATGATCCCTAGGCCTTATTTCTAAGCATTGAAACACCGTTTCCAACAAGTTCTGCTACATGTTTGCTTGCTGCCATCTTTATTTCAGATTGTTATTACCACTCATATTCATCCATATCACTTGCATCTTACTATCTCTTCGCCGAACTAGTGCACCTATACATCTGACAAGTGTATTAGGTGTGTTGGGGACACAAGAGACTTCTTGTATCGTAATTGCGGGGTTGCTTGAGAGGGATATCTTTGACCTCTACCTCCCTGAGTTCGATAAACCTTGGGTGATTCACTTAAGGGAAACTTGCTACTGTTCTACAAACCTCTGCTCTTGGAGGCCCAACACTGTCTACAGGAATAGAAGCGTGCGTAGACATCATGCCACCATATCACTATACTTTGCCTTCGCAGAGCTCCACAGATTTCTCCACGTGCACTGTGTCGACACCTGGTAATCGCTTTGGCAATCTTTGGAGACACTGATTCTTGTTGATTGTCGTATCACCTTCCTCCTGTTTGGTAAGAACTTGTAAGAGCTTTGTATTTTGCTTGACGAATTGCGCGTGATACCACCATATTTGCGTAGCTTGTAGGCATATAAATTTGTGATTTTTGGGTACTAACCATGACAGGAATTGAGGACCAATCCATCGACCCAAATACTATGATGACTACGGAGATGCATGTGTGACCATTTACAAGAGATCATGATCAGGTTATTTCTTTACCAGTTTATGAGGGTAGATATAATACGGATGCTTATTTTGATTGGGAGTTTGAAGTCGACAATATTTTTGGATGCCATGATTTTACTGAACATGAGAAAGTAAGAACTGCGGCTAGTGTTTTTACGGGTTTGGCTTCCATTTGGTGGGATATGACTTATAAAGAAATTGTTGATAATAAACCTACTACTTGGGGAGATTTAAAATCTGTTTTGCGACATAGATTTGTGCCTCTTTTTCATCAACGTGAAATGATCCGCAAACTCAAACGGTTAGAACAAGGTAGTAATATTGTGCATGTTTACTATCAGGAATTTAAATTTTACATGTACCGTTGTGATATAAAGGAATTTGAGGAAACTACTAGAAACATGTTTTTCAACGGCTTGAACCCTGATATTAAGGTTATTTTTAAGTATATTCCTCGTTCTACTATTGGTATATATGTTCGAGCTTGTGCTTTTGAGAAACACATACATGAGAAAACGTTGGACCATTCCAACTCCTTCAAGTCATGCACACTAGCACCGGTTGTTTCTTCCAACGTTCCACGCATGAATATTGTTGTGCGAGTCGCCCAGCCTACGTACTTGTGACACGTCGCTCGCGAACATCTTCTACGTTGGAGTCACAAGGTAAAAATAAAGGTACTGATTTTGTCCTTCCACATGTGACTGATGAATTCCATGATGATCTACATATGTCATGTGATGATTTGTCTATTGAGTTGATTGAGGATAGAGTTGTCACTTTGAAACAATCTTCTGATCTAACAATGGAGATGCTTCCTAGTTTTGTTCATGAAGTTGAAATTGGTAACTACCATGTTGATATTAATATACCATGTGTTGAGTTCATTGATGATTTGGCCACAACACCTATATTAGAGGATCATACTACTGATTTGCAAGTACCATGTGATCATGCCACTGAGATTAGTTATGAGAGACCTACAGATTTGTGTGTACCATGTGCTGTTTTTCTTTCCTCCATTGATATGAGTGTACAAACGGAGACTTTTGTTTCCAAGGATGACCATGTGTTAGCAACTTGTGTACATGATGTACCAACTATGTTGAGTACACCTACTGTACAAGTTAATTCTTCCATATCTATGAGTGTACAAACTGAAATTCTTGCTCCTGATAATGCACCTTTTGACTTGAAAGTTGACTCTAGTATGGATCATATAAAAATGGTTATGAACAATGAAGTGTTGGCTAAGATTTCTCATGCTAATTCTTTGTTTTCTGTTGTGATGGATCCACCTATATCTTTGTCACATGCTAGACATAAAATTGATGAACTTCCTTGTTTAAAGAGTGTCTACGCCCCCGATGATACTTTTAATTTAATTGGAGAGTATGGCGTACACAATAAATTTTTAGTGAATAAAATTTTCGTTACATGTGATGATGTTCCATATACTATTGGTTTGATGGGAAGTAAAATTCCACCTATGTTCAATCATTTTGATATGACCTCCAATAACGGTGTAGACTTTATGCCAAATAGCTTGTTGCATGATCGCTTATTTAAGCTAGTTGTAGCATGTAAATTGGAAATACTGAATTTTGGTTCACCACTATTGGGATGGTTTAATGATGAGCATTATAATTTGAAAGGAGTCAATATGTGCTTCACTTATATCTGCAAGCTGAGTTGTGATACGTGTGTAATGGGGACTAATGATCTTCTAAGCTACTACAATATTGGTATATGTACACACTTCAATGGGCAACATGAGAGAGTTGCTAAAACGGATGACATATACATATACCATGCATATACATTGTCTCTTTTGTTAGCATGTTTACAGAATAAACATCGCCGAGGACGGCTTTTCTTTCAAGAAAGGAAGGATGATGAGGACATCACAACCTCCGATTTGAAGGCATATCTTGGTGAAAAAGATGAGACTACGTCGAGGACGACTTTAATTCAAGTAGGGGAGGATGATGAGGACATCTCTACGATAGATACAACCAATACTCCTACAACCACATCTCAGGTACATTCGTTACTAGGAATCCTTCCTGATATATATGAGAATATGATGCTGCCTAAATCAAATGTATTTATATTATTTAGGAATGGATCTAGCATGGACGTCAAGCATTGGATTAGGAACGTGCATGGAGATGGCAGCAGACCTGCAAGGATTCAGGATGGCGTTGCAAGCGAGGATTTCAAAACATTAAAGCCACCATAGTGAAGCAATGATGCTTGGATGAATTATACAAGTTACACCATCATAAAATTCGTCCAAAGAGTTATTTTTGGTGCTGCGTCACCTTATTTAATGGGCCAGGCCCATGTATTTTCGGATTAGGAATTTTAGGGGATTTTAAGAGGCCATATAAGTGGAGGCAGGCCCATTTAGGGGTGTTTTTGGCCAACCCTAGCTGGTTGGACGAAAATCCCTTCACTTCCCCCATATATATCCCTCTGTAGCCGTCATTAGAACTTGGATTTTGATTAGATTAAAAGTTAGCCATCGCTGCAACCCTTGTGTACTTCTTTTGAGGCCAACGCCTAGAACAAGACCGACTATTCGGAATCCCACCTTTTTCAATAAAGCTTTCATCTATATTCGCAATATTCTGATTGCATCTTTAGTTCTTACTTGTTCTCGATTTCAGGTAGGAATTAAGACCCTTGCTGGTCAGGCTGATCGTGCTCCCGCAAGATCAGTAACTCCCGGAGATTTTCCTAGCGATTGCATTGGCGCACGAGCTTTGCACGTGTAATCGGATCGTCAACCACGAACTCCACCAACAAATCGATTTATCCCCATCTCATCGAAAGATCGGACACCTTTGCCCTATCACCGGCAGCAGAGTTGATGCCAATACCGCTGTCATGGCCCTTTGCCCAATGGGGTCTTGATATGGTGGGAAAGTTGCACAAGGCTTGACCAGGAGGATACGAGTATATGCTCGTAGATGTCGACAAGTTCACAAAGTGGATAGAAGCGAAGCCGATAAACTCACCAGATGCAGCATCCGCAATCAAGTTTGTTAAGAGTATCGTTTTTCGGTTTGGAGTCCCTCATAGCATCGTCACAGACAACGGCAGCAATTTCACATCCAAGGAGTTCAAGGCATATTGCGCTGAGGTAGGCATCAAATTACAATTTGCCTCAGTTGCGCATACGCAAACCAATGGCCAGGTCGAGAAAGCAAACGGCATCATCTGCAACGGCATCAAGAAGCGCCTGTTAACACCATTGGAGAAAGCCCGACACACATGGCCATAGGAGTTGCCTAGCGTGTTATGGAGTATTCGAACAACACCAAATACAGCAACACAGGAAACCCCGTTCTTTCTCGTCCATGGGGCTGAGGCAGTGTTGCCGATAGAGATAGAACATAATTCCCCGAGAGTAGCTGAATTCAATGAAGAAACCTCGAGAAAGGCACTGGTAGATGACTTCGATGCACTCGATGAAGCTCGAGATGAGGCATTGTCAAGGGTCACCAAGTACCAGCAAGATATGAAAAACTACCACAGTCGACGTTTGCGACCAAGATCCTTCCAGGTAGGCGACTTAGTTCTTCGGCTTACGCAAAATAGCCATGAGAAACTCGAGTCGCCATGGATTGGCCCGTACATCGTCACAGAAGTAATTGAAGGAGGAGCATACAGGATAAATGACAAGAAGACAGGAGTCGCCGAGCCAAACCCCTGGAACGTGGCGCAACTTAGGCGTTTTTATGCTTGAAGTCGAAATATAGTCCCCTTTGTAAACATACAATGTACTGAAACGCCCGCGAGTTTTCAGACGCACTCTTTTCCTTTCAGGGCACCGAGTGGGGCTAAAAGATTTTTAATGAGGCGGACTCGCGGTGCTACAATATAGTAAAGATATTGGTGATATACATCTTTTTCATCGGCAGGCGCGGGGGCTCATAACCCGCGATAACAATATAAACTTCCGCAAAATATAGTTATTTGCCCTGGCGCAAAAATAACTCGCAAGCCAATAAAGATATAAACACTGGCAAAACAAAAAGCTCGGGGGCTTGATGAAAGAAAAAACGTATAAAGCTATTTTACAATATAGATTGCGTTTACAATATAGATATTCTCATTATCAAAGAAAATTCGACAAGGAAAAAGAAACTTTCAGTTATCACCTATTATATCATCTATGTTTACTCTCTCATTGCCTGCAGCACCAGTCCTATGTTCAGCATAGCTACCTCTTACGAAAAATTCGGCATCTAGCCGAAGTAATTCATCCATCATTTCTTCGGCTACAGGAGTCACATCATCGTTGATTTTGTCGATGTTTCTTCTCCTCCTAGTTAGTTTGGCTTGACATTTGGCAACAATTTTTGTCATGTCTAACTTTGGATAACAGACCTGCAACATAATCATGGCAAATCTTGCTCCAACAGTCAGTTGGGCTCGTACAAATTCATGGATTCAAGGAGCGTCTCGGAATTTTTCCATCAGAGCAGGAAGAGTTTCTGGCGGAGAATTGCGAGGAAACATGGTATTATAAACCAGGGCTAATGTCCTTGTGCAGAAATCAAGAAAATCGCGGACTTGACTTGCGCGGTCCTAAAATCTGACGATTTGTCGGGTACGTTTAGGCGTGACCCAAAAGTTAGAACCATGTTTCAATGCAAGTTTGAGAAGCACATTGGACCTAGCTTCAACACGTTGATCTTCGACAGCAGTATCCAAAAAAGAACCTATCCAGCGGAAGCATCAGCGAGAGATAGAAAACAAGAAGAATAAAGCTGAAAAAGGTCAAATTCAGGAAGTGTACCCGCCATATCCAAGATGGAGTCATTCATCAGTTGAAGCATATAATCTTCCCGTGAAGTAGCTTGTGCAGGCTCAGTAACCGCGGCTTCCTTCAACACTAGGGACTCCTGATCTTGCTGAAGAGCAAGTTTTTCCCTCTCGGAAGATCTTTGAGACTGTTCCATTATCACGAGAGCCTGTTTCTTCATTGACTGAAGTTGCTGTCGAAGTTCGTTCAAATCTTCTCTCTGACCAGCGCTTGAAGAACCTTCAATAAACTCGTCAACGAAAGTTTTTCTCGAGTAGGATGCGGTCGGTAACGCATCCGAAGAACGAGGCACCACGATATAGTTGTCAAAAACCAACTGGAGAGAAAAATTTCGACATCAATAACTTGGCAAAAATAGCATTCCATTGATTCATTCGGATATTTACATGAGCATTACAAAAGAGGGTCCCTAGTGAACCAATGGTAAGCTGTCGCAAAAACTACTACGGCGACAGCAACAAAAGAGGAAGAACAAAAGCAAAATCAGAGACAAGACGGTCTACTTGACCTCCGGCTTTGACGGACTAGGGGAAGGAGTTGGTTTGCATCCGAGGAAGGAGAGGATCTTCTTCGAGTTAGGCTTGGCAGCCTTAATCAAAGACTGCCACCTTTTCGTCTCCATATTCTTCACATCACCAACTTTCGCCCAGTCGACGCTTTGTTGGCTTTCGGCAACCAAGGCGATGGTGCCTTCAACACCAATCTTCAAGCCTTTTTGCCGGAGACCTAGCCCAAGATCTTCTTGAGGGAGGAAGTGCTTGGTCTGGGGCTCAGGGCAGCAAAAGTGTCGGGCTCCTCTTTCTTCGCGAAGAAGTAGGGGAAAAGTCGAGAAAACGCCGACCTAGCATCAGAGATGCTCTGGCGCACTTCGTCTCCATGAATTTCAAGGAGAGAAAGAGCGTCAAGAAGGTGATCATCTTTGGGATTTTCAAGTTCAAAATCTTGGTGCATCCTCCCTACTGGAACAAAATCTTCGGATTGTCAACAGGTGCACAGAAAAGCAAACATTTACGAAGAATCAAAGTGGTTAGGGCACTTACTAACGAAGCGCCGATTTTGCGACTCCAAGCGGGCGATGATATCTTCCTCGCGAGCATATTGTCGAGTTGTATTCTCGCTCAAGGCATTTTCTGCATCATGGAGTCTTTTTCGAAGACCCTCGACAGCGGCAGCGTCTAACTTAGCCTTCTCGCGAGCTTTTTTGCTTTGCTCCAGCTTGAGGGCAAGGTCATCGGCGCGCTTATTAGCCTCAGAAAGGGCCTCTAGCAAAATAAAAGATGACAATGTTAGGACCAAATAGCAGAGGAAAATCTACTCGATGAAAAGAGGCAAGAGAGGAATACCTTTCAACTTATCAGCATGATCACGGTACCCGATAAATTGGGTACCAAGACGAATAAATTCTTTCATCAAAGGCTGAAAAGGAAAATGGATGCGAAAGTCAACATAGAGAAAAAAAAAGTTCGACAACAAAAAAAAGAGGCTGAAAAGTTCGAGTAACATGGATGAAAAGAGTCCTTACATCGTCCATAGGAGGAGTCGCAGAGCTACCAGTCAAGAGACTCGACTCTTTGCCCAGCTCAATCCTCGCTCTCTTCGGTGACGGGGCACGGGGGCTCACGACAGGAGTCGGATTCCCTATGTCCTGTTGAGGAGGCGAGGTTTCGTCCGTAATAGGACGAGTCTCGAAGATCACTAAAGTACGAGACGTGCTCGTTAGAGCAGTCGCGTTAACAGGAGGATCCTCTTCCTCGTCGCCACTGGGCATCAAGAAAGAGTATAAGAAACGCTTAACAGGCAAAAATATCGGATACAAGAAAGAGTGTAAGAAACTTACGAGCTGACGAGGGCATCATCGTAAGGGTTGAAGGTTTTCCCCTCTTCTTCGGGTGAAGTCTCCTCGATAGGGGATTTACCCGTTTTGGAGGTGTCGGAATCTGCGACCTCACCCCTTTTCCTCTTGTTCGTTGGAGAAGCAGCAGTGGGGAGAGAATGCGTAGACTCGGAGGCCTCAGATTCAACTTCTCTTTCAGAGGAAGCCGCAGATTTGTGAGAACCCGCAACTTCACTCTCAGGGCGAGAAGTGCCATGGTTATCGTCGGTGACGATGGTTCGTTCTTCGACTTCCCTGCCTTCAGGAAGGGGAGGAAGAGAAGATAACACTTGATGTTTCTACAAGGTGAAAAGATATGTCGCCAATAAGTTATACCAGGGAAAGTCAGCAAAATAGTAGTCGACAAATGTTAAAAACTCGGAAGGACAAAAATAGTTTACCTTGGGGAGGGCGTTGGTGCTGCTGTACGGTTCCACGCGACAAGAGGATGGAATAGTGTCCTTCTTGCTCAGCGATGAAATCTTCCGAACAAGCTTCTCCAAGTCTTTTACTGACAGATCCTTGGAAAAGCGGTCCACGTCTTTGGCGCCAGCATACGTCCAGAGAGGGTTCTTGCGAGCCTGAAGAGGCTGCACCCTAATCCTAAGGAAGTACGCAGTAATCTGAATACCCGACAGTTCTTTTCCGCGGGTATTCTGGAGTTCGTGGATTCGCTTCATCAGCGCATTGATACGTCTCCAACGTATCTATAATTTCTGATGTTCCATGCTAGTTTTATGACAATACCTACATGTTTTGTTCACACTTTATATCGTTTTGATGCATTTTCCGGCACTAACCTATTGACAAGATGCCGAAGCGCCAGTTCCTGTTTTCTACTGTTTTTGGTTTCAGAAATCTTACAAAGGAAATATTCTCGAAATTGGACGAAATCAACGCCCAGGGTCTTATATTTCACGGAAGCTTCCAGAGAGCCGAGAGGGACCGAGAGGGGAGCCACGGGGGCCCCACCCCACCGGCGGCGCGGCCAAGGGGGGGTGCCCCCTATGGTCTGGGTGCCGCATGAATCCTCCGAGGCTGCCCTTCCGCCTATATATTCTCTCCGCCTCGAAAACCCTAAGAGGATATATAAGCCACGATACGTGAAAAGTTCCAGAGCCGCCGCCATCGCGAAGCCAAGATTCGGGGGACAGAAGTCTCTGTTCCGGCACGCCGCCGGGACGGGGAATTGCCCCCGGAAGGCATCTCCATCGATACCACCGCCATGTTCATCACCGATGCTGTCTCCTACGATGAGGAGGGAGTAGTTCTCCCCCGAGGCTAAGGGTTGTACCGTAGCTATGTGGTTCATCTCTCTCTCTCATGTGATCATGAGCTTTGTGATCTAGTTGAATATCATCTATGTGCTACTCTAGTGATGTTATTAAAGTATTCTATTCCTCCTCCATGATGTAATGTTGACAGTGTGTGCATCATGTAGTACTTGGCGTAGGTTATGATTGTAATATCTTGTAGATTATGAAGTTAACTATTACTATGATAGTATTGATGCGATCTATTCCCCCTTTCATAGCTATTGTTGACAGTGTGTATGCTATGTTAGTACTCGGTCTAAATTGCAATGGTCTATTATGCACTCTAGAGATTACTTAAATATGAACTCCGAATGTTGTGGAGCTTGTTTACTCCGGCTTGAGGGAGCTCTTGTAGCCCTACACAATGAATGGTGTTTGTTATCCAACAAGAGAGTGTAGAAAGTAGCATTTATTTATTCAGTTATGTGATCAATGTTGAGAGTGTCCACTAACGAAAGTATGATCCCTAGGCCTTGTTTCTAAACATTGAAACTCCGTTTCCAACAAGTTCTGTTACATGTTCGCTTGCTGCCATCTTTATTTCAGATTGCTATTACTACTCATATTCATCCATATTACTTGTATTTCACCATCTCTTCGCCGAACTAGTGCACCTATACATCTGACAAGTGTATTAGGTGTGTTGGGGACACAAGAGACTTCTTGTATCGTAATTGCGAGGGTTGCTTGAGAGGGATATCTTTGACCTCTACCTCCCTGAGTTCGATAAACCTTGGGTGATTCACTTAAGGGAAACTTGCTGCTGTTCTACAAACCTCTGCTCTTGGAGGCCCAACACTTTCTACAGGAAAAGAAGCGTGCGTAGACATCAAGCTATTTTCTGGCGCCGTTGCCGGGGAGGTAAGGTAAAAGGTATTCACATCCTCCGACTACTAAGATATTTCCTAGCACTGTTGCCGGTGTGTGAGTGCTTGAAGCTATTTCCTTTAGATCCTGCAATTGCGTCTTTTTGTTTTTGTTTTTATTTTCACTAGTTAGGCTTAATGGAAAACACCAAAAAATTAGAGATCTTTATGAACTTTATATTGAATTTGGACATGATGTGTTTGAAGAGAGATTTAAAAAACCCATGGAACTTTGTTTGCAAAATAGTTGTAGCAATGTTATTAGCATGAACTCTTTGAACACTATTATTGCTAATGCTATGGAAGAATTTAAGCTTGGGGAAGCTGGTTGTGACATTTTTAGTCCCCCAAGTTTTGAGGAGAAAATTTTCTTTGATGATACTTTGCCTCCTATTTATGATGATTATAATGATAGTGGTATTTTGGTTCCACCTACTATGGAGGATAAAGTTTATTATGATTATACCATGCCTGCAATTTATGATAATTACAATGATGGTTGTGATAGTTTTACTCCCACTATTACTAATAAAATTGATTATGCTTATGTGGAGAGTAATGATACTTTTATGCATGTAGCTCATGACAAGAATGTGTCATGTGATAGTTATATTGTTGAGTTTGTTCATGATGCTACTGAAAGTTATTATGAGAGAGAGAAACATGGTTATATGCATCTTAATAATATTAAGTTTCCCCTCTTTATGTTCAGAATCTTGAAGTTGCGTTTGTGTTGCCTATCTATGCTTGTTGCGTTATGCTTACATGACTTGTTTATTTACAAGATTCCTTCCCATAGGAAGTGGGTTAGGCTTAAATTTGTTTCATACTTGCTTTTTGATGCTCTCTTTGCTTCAACTCTCATCCTTATGTGAGCATCATTAAAATTGCTGAGCCCATCTTAATGGCTATAAAGAAAGCACTTCTTGGGAGATACCCCATGTCTTTATTTTACTAGTGTTTTGTTGTGTCTTGGAAGTTGTTACTACTGTAGCAAACTCTCCTTATCTTTATTTTATTGCATTGTTGTGCCAAGTAAAGTCTTTGATAGTAGGGTTGATACTAGATTTGGATTACTGCGCAGAAACAGATTTCTTACTGTCACGAAATTGAGCAGCCCCGTCTGTAGGTAACTCAGAAAAATCTGCCAATTTACGTGTGTGATCCTCAGATATGTACGCAACTTTCATTCAATTTGAGCTTTTCCATCTGAGCAAGTTAAGTGCCCCAGAAAAATTCGTCTTTACGGACTGTTCTGTTTTGACAGATTCTGCCTTTTATTTCGCATTGCCTGTTTTGCTATGTTTGATGGATTTATTTGTTCCATTAACTTTCAGTAGCTTTGTGCAATGTCCAGAAGTGTTAAGAATGATTATGTCACCTCTGAATATGTGAATTTTTGATTATGCACTAACCCTCTAATGAGTTTATTTTGAGTTTGGTGTGGAGGAAGTTTTCAAGGATCAAGAAAGGAGGATGATATAATATGATCAAGAAGAGTGAAAAGTCTAAGCTTGGGGATGCCCCCGTAGTTCACCCCTGCATATTTCAGGAAGACTCAAGCATCTAAGCTTGGGGATGACCAAGGCATCCCCTTCTTCATCGACAACTTATCAGGTCACCTCTAGTGAAACTATATTTTTATTCCGTCACATCTTATGTACTTTACTTGGAGCGTCTGTGTGCTTTTATTTTTGTTTTGTTATTTTCATTCTCTGAATAAATTCATGCTTGTGTGGGAGAGAGACACGCTCCGCTCGTTCATATGAACACTGGTGTTCTTAGCTTTACTTTTAATGTTCATGGCGAAGGTTGAAAACTGCTTCGTTCATTGTTATTTGGTTGGAAACAGAAAATGCTTCATGTGGCAATTGGTATATGGTCTTGAATAATTTGATACTTGCCAATTTTTGTGATCATATAGATCATGTTTAAGCTCTTGCATCATGTACTTTGCACCTATTAATGAAGAACTACATAGAGCTTGTTAAAATTTGGTTTGCATGATTGGTCTCTCTAGAGTCTAGATATTTTCTGGTTAAGGTGTTTGAACAACAAGGAGACAGCGTAGAGTCTTATAATGCTTGCAATATGTTCTTATGTAAGTTTTTCTGTACCGGTTTATACTTGAGTTTGCTTCAAACAACCTTGTTATCCTAGCCTTGTATTGAGAGGAATTCTTCTCGTGCATCCAAATCCTTGAGCCAAAAACTATGCCATTTGTGTCCATCATACCTACCTACTACATGGTATTTCTCTGCCATTCCAAAGTAAATTACTTGAGTGCTACCTTTAAAATTCTATCCTTTGTCTTTGCAATATATAGCTCATGGGAAAATAGCCTTAAAAACTATTGTGGTAAAGAATATGTAGCTTATGTGTCTTATTTCTTATAAGTTGCTTGTTGAGCGGTAACCATGTTTCTGGGGACGCCACCAACTATTACACCTTTGTTGAATATCATGTGAGTTGCTATGCATGTTCGTCTTGTCTGAAGTAAGGGTGATTTATCATGATCAAATGGTTTGAGTATGCATATTGTTAGAGAAGAACATTGGGCCGCTAACTAAAGCCATGAATCATGGTGGAAGTTTCAGTTTGGACATCAATCCTCAATCTCTTATGAGAATATTATATGTTGTTGAATGCTTATGCATTAAAGAGGAGTCCATTACCTGTTGTCTATGTTGTCCCGGTATGGATGTCTAAGTTGAGATCTATCAAAAACGAGAAATCAAATGCGATCTATCTCTTTGGACCTTTGTACAGGCGACATAGAGGTACCCCTTTGTGACACTTGGTTGAAACATATGTTATGCAATGATAATCCATGTACATCCAAGCTAATTAGGACAAGGTGCGAGCACTATTGGTAATCTATGCATCAGGCTTGCAACTTATAAGATGTCTTATACATACTACATATGATTTATTACTACCGTTGACAAAATTGTTTCTATGTTTTCAAAATGAAAAGCTCTAGCACAAAAATAGTAATCCATGCTTCCCTCTGCGAAGGGACATTCTTTTACTTTATGTTGAGTCAGTTTACCTACTTCTTTCTATCTTAGAAGCAAACACTTGTGTCAACTGTGTGCATTGATTCTTACATGCTTACCTATTGCACTTGTTATATTGCTTTATGATGACAACTATCCATGAGATATACATGTTACAAGTTGAAAGCAATTGCTGAAACTTATATCTTCCTTTGTGTTGTTTCAAAACTCTCTACTAAGAATTTATTGCTTTATGAGTTAACTCCTATGCAAGTCTTATTGATGCTTGTCTTGAAGGCACTATTCATGAAAAGTCTTTGCTATATGATCAGTTGTTTAGTCATTATCTTTACCATTGCTTTGAATCACTTCATTCATCTCATATGCTTTGCAATAGTATGATCAAGATTATGTAAGTAGCATGTCACTTCAGAAATTATTCTTGTTATCGTTTACCTACTCGAGGGCGAGTAGGAACTAAGCTTGGGGATGCTTGATACGTCTCCAACGTATCTATAATTTCTGATGTTCCATGCTAGTTTTATGACAATACCTACATGTTTTGTTCACACTTTATATCGTTTTGATGCATTTTCCGGCACTAACCTATTGACAAGATGCCGAAGCGCCAGTTCCTGTTTTCTGCTGTTTTGGTTTCAGAAATCCTACAAAGGAAATATTCTCGGAATTGGACGAAATCAACGCCCAGGGTCTTATATTTCACGGAAGCTTCCAGAGAGGGACCAGAGGGGAGCCCTGGGGGCCCCACCCCACCGGCGGCGCGGCCAGGGGGCGCCCCTATGGTCCGTGCGCCCCGAGACTCCTCCGAGGCTGCCCTTCCGCCTATATATTCTCTCCGCCTCGAAAACCCTAAGACAATAAGCCACGATACGAGAAAAGTTCCGGAGCCGCCGCCATCGCGAAGCCAAGATTCGGGGGACGAAGTCTCTGTTCCGGCACGCCGCCGGGACGGGGAATTGCCCCCGGAAGGCATCTCCATCGACACCACCGCCATCTTCATCACCGCTGCTGTCTCCTACGATGAGGAGGGAGTAGTTCTCCCCCGAGGCTAAGGGCTGTAACGTAGCTATGTGGTTCATCTCTCTCTCTCTCATGTGATCTTTATGTGATCATGAGCTTTGTGATCTAGTTGAATATCATCTATGTGCTACTCTAGTGATGTTATTAAAGTATTCTATTCCTCCTCCATGATGTAATGTTGACAGTGTGTGCATCACGTAGTACTTGGCGTAGGTTATGATTGTAATCTCTTGTGGATTATGAAGTTAACTATTACTATGATAGTATTGATGCGATCTACTCCCCCTTTCATTGCTATTGTTGACAGTGTGTATGCTATGTTAGTACTCGGTCTAAATTGCAATGGTCTATTATGCACTCTAGAGGTTACTTAAATATGAACTCCGAATGTTGTGGAGCTTGTTTACTCCGGCTTGAGGGAGCTCTTGTAGCCCTACACGATGAATGGTGTTTGTTATCCAAAAAGAGAGTGTAGAAAGTAGCATTTATTTATTCAGTTATGTGATCAATGTTGAGAGTGTCCACTAGCGAAAGTATGATCCCTAGGCCTTGTTTCTAAACATTGAAACTCCGTTTCCAACAAGTTCTGTTACATGTTCGCTTGCTGCCATCTTTATTTCAGATTGCTATTACCACTCATATTCATCCATATTACTTGTATTTCACTATCTCTTCGCCGAACTAGTGCACCTATACATTCGACAAGTGTATTAGGTGTGTTGGGGACACAAGAGACTTCTTGTATCGTAATTGCGGGGTTGCTTGAGAGGGATATCTTTGACCTCTACCTCCCTGAGTTCGATAAACCTTGGGTGATTCACTTAAGGAAAACTTGCTGCTGTTCTACAAACCTCTGCTCTTGGAGGCCCAACACTGTCTACAGGAAAAGAAGCGTGCGTAGACATCAAGCATCTGTCGCCGTTTTTTCTTCATCAGAAGCTTCAGCGTCCCACGAATGACGACGAAAGATTTTTTTGGCGCCATCAAAAGGAGCGACATTGTACTCTTGCGAGTCGTTATGCTCTTCATGGACGTAAAGCCATCTTTTGCGCCACCCTTGAACAGAGTCAGGGAACTTGGCATCGAAATATTCGACATCTGGGCGGACGCATATAACTACACCACCTACATTATAGGTGGTGATGTGGGAGCTGTTGCGGCGGACAAGGAATATGCGTTTCCACAGGCCCCAGTTGGGAGGGGTCCCGAGAAAGCATTTGCAGAGGGTGATGAAGATAGAGAGTTGAAGAATGGAATTGGGGGGTGAGATGATGGAGTTGCAGACCGTGAACAAAGAGTAATCCACGAAGAAATTCGTGGATCGGAGTAGCTAAGCCGCGGATGAGGTGGTCAACAAAGGTTACCCGATATCCAATGCGCGGCGTGGGGTCGCTCTCCTCGCCGGGGAAGATCAGCGTCTGCTCCTGCTTCATGAACCCGAGCTTCTTGAGCAGGTTCACATCTTGATTGGAGATCCTAGATCTTTCCCACTCGGAGAACTGCAGCTCTTCCGTCGCCATGGGGGAGGTGTGCTTGGTAAGCCTTGACCGCGGCGGCATTCAGTGGGATTGAATGTGGTAGGGAAGTAAGCACGGGCGCATGAGCGTTTTTGGCAATGGGGATTTTGGAAAGAGATAGAGCAGAGGTGCGGCGCAGCGTAGGGGAGAACGGAGGAAGAAGAAGGTCCTTTATAGACAACTTGCGAATCGACGCACCGTTGGATGCAACAGTAATGGACTTGATGCTTTACACGTGGATCAAAGGGGTAAAAACGTATTTTCACTGTGAAGGAACTGGACAGGCGCTGCAGACGTGTGTCCTCCACTTGCATAACGTGTCAAACTGCTATCGATTTTGGGTCCACAAGCCAGTGACAGGACAGAGCTCGCGTTTTCCCGATACATGGGTCGTGGCTATCGTCAGTGTTGATGTCACTTTGACGAAGGAAAATCTCGACGACGGTGTTGTGAAGATAGGTGACAAACAAGAAGTGATGATTATTTCGAGAGCTTTTGATCAAATACAAGTTTTTGATCAAATACTCGGGGGCTACTTTAGAAAGAAGGAAACCTTGAGTACGGCAAGAAAGAAAAGGCGAGAGCCTATGATCAAATGCGAGCATTTGTTCATATGCTCGGGGGCTACT
The DNA here is from genome assembly GCF_022539505.1 of Lolium rigidum. Classification (NCBI taxonomy): domain Eukaryota; kingdom Viridiplantae; phylum Streptophyta; class Magnoliopsida; order Poales; family Poaceae; genus Lolium; species Lolium rigidum. The sequence goes on from NC_061509.1 coordinate 189,481,378, forward strand.
CCCATCAGGAGCGCTGGTCTCGCACCCGAGAGAGAGATAGAAGAACTCGAAAAAGATGACAATATAGCGACAAAAGGCGATTAAAAATGGTAAGCCTACAACCAAGTCCAAGCACTTGGCTGTAGCCTCGGGGGCTACTCTTATCGGGAACGTTGTTCGCGTGCCCGATGAAATTATAAAGAGTGTGATGAGCATATTTCGAGTTACACAAATAACTCTTCATATACTCCCATCGGGAGGTCAAAATAAAATATACAAGTCACCCGATGACTCGAATAAATGTACTATTCCAACAGCCGAAAAAGTACTTGACAATATATTCTCAGAGTGCCTCAGTCGCAAATTAATCTCTGAATGCCGCAATAATTTGCGAAGGTAAGTCCCCGGGATCCGTCCTGTGCGGCATGGCACCGCCTCTGACGGCGATTTGCTACTTTTTTCTGTGTCAGCAGGTGCGAAGAAAAATCCTAACGGACGCGTTAGGTACCCGATAAAACATAACTGGAATTCGACATTTGGTAAGATCTTAAGGGGCACATGTCGAATTACACCAGTATCCCGAGATCATGTCCAGGGACGTGATCTCGAAGTAGGTTTTGGTGGATTGCCACAAGAGCAGTTAACTAGTACCTGATCCGTCAGATGAACTAGCCCCAATTACCATTATCCCTGCACAATATATGATTGATTTATTAAAATATATGTTAACTCAAAGAAGTTGTATTGTAATTATAAAGTTGGAGATTTTCCCTGATTCTTCGATTCAAGCAAAATCTCGGGGGCTACTGACATAGGCATCCCCAATGGACCTGCCAAAGATGGTACCCGAGATTTTACTAAAGGCCCACGACCCGAAGATTATAAAGTTTGGAAGCCCGGTTAGGAGAGTTTGGAAAGATAGGATTGTATTAGGAATCTTGACTTGTAACTATTATGGGGCGGACTCGGATTGTCTCCCGAACTATGTAACTTGTGTATCACGAAACCCTCGGCTCCACCTCCTATATAAGGGGGAGTCGAGGGACGAAGAGAGGATCGATTTATTGTCAACACAACCCTAGTTTTCTAGTAGTCAAATACTTTTCCGGCTGAAACCCTCGAGATCTACTTGCCCTCTACTTCCAACTAAACCCTAGTCTATAATCCGTAGGCATTGGCAAGTTAATCCCTTGTCACTCGGTTCTTTCTTTTACATTGATAAAACCATCTACTGCAAATACATGTTATGTTTCTTTAATGCAAGCAGTGTTCTCTTTATTTCACCGCAAACAAACATCTCTTTCCACACTATATGTCTAATCCTTTGTTTTCAGTAAAACTAGTGAGATTGACAACCTCACTGTAATTTGGGGCAAAGTAGTTTGGTTGTGTTGTGTGCAGGTTCCACGTTGTTGCTTACACCAGTAGTACGCCCTGCCAAAGTCAGCCAGGAACAACCTTCAGAAGTGAATTCTTTCTCCTACTGGTCGGTTAAACATTGGTTCCTTTTTGAGGGAAAACTTGTTGTTGTGCTCATCATAGCTTCCTCTTGGGGTTCCCAAATGAATTACTCTGCACAACATCACTCGCGCGCTGCCTCCTCCTCCCCAAACGGAGCACCAGCGCCCACAAATTGGAGTGGACACCTGCGGTCAGTGAAGGCAACATCGTCTGCACGTGGCCGTGCTGGTGCTGGTGCTCATCATATGTCGGGGAGAACACGTCTTCCGGGTTGAAGGCGCCATGCACCCTCGTACTGCAGCGACAAGCGCGTTGTCAGGCACTCGGGAATCGCCGGTGCGGCGTCGCTAAAGAAACTGGGTTTCAATGGGGATGCCACTCCCGAAATGTACGCGCTCGTCGGACAACTCCACGGGCTCGCGACGGTCGCAGTGGCACACGCGGCCAGCACGGCCTTCTAATGCACAAGCGACGCCGTCGTCTTCCTTGCTTGCTCCACCACGCGCCGCTGCCTCCGCTCCGCCATCTTCCTCGCTTGCTCCACCACCCGCCGCTCCCTCGTCGACAACTTGCGCCGCATGCAGTCTTCCTGCCACCATTCTTCGGTCCACTCCTCCGGCTTCACTTTCTCCGTCAGCGCCTTCTGTGGCTTCGTGAAGGGTGCCTTCGGCCCCTTCTTCGCTGCCTCCTTGCCCGGTGGCTTGGTAGCCGATTTCTCTGCCAGTTTTTTTAGGACTGTCGGCACCATGGCTGAGAGAGAGTAGCGGCAGCGGGAGGGAGAGAGTATCGGCGGCGGGAGGGGTGAAATCTTTTGGCAGGGTATAGAAACGTGCGGCTGGCAGCGGGAAGTGGCGGGAGGGCGGGTAGTGGCAGGAGGGCGCGATGTGGCGGGACACTAGTTAAATTTCAATGTTTCACTGACGCGTCGAATCCGCTAGTCGCTTTTCTCGCTTTGTCCGGTGCACCCGAAGCATCCCCTGTGGAGCGGGGACGCCGAACAACAAATTGGGCCGCGCCGGGCGGAATTGATTTTTGGAGTGTGGGACTGAGGCCGGTTAAATGTCCGGCGCACCCCAAAAGAACTTTGGAGGACGCGACTGAAGATGCTCTAACGAGCATTCTAAACCACTCTAGCTCGCAAGTTGGTGTTGAGATCGAGTCTCCAAGAATGAATACCAATGGTGGAGGTCTTCCCCGTGCACCCCCGACTGGATCCTATCGATCATGCCTCCATTCGGCCAACGCTAGTGTCAATTTAGCCTTTTCGGCCTCGAATCGTCCACCTTTGGTGCAGATCCCGGCGGATCCTATACACCGACGAGGTCGCCGCGTACCGCGCGCCGCACACCCCCGCGCGGTACGGGTCGGCCTAGTTAGGTGCTGGCTGTTTTCTTTTTTCAATTTTTTCGGTTTCGTTTTATTTTCTGTTTCTTTTTTAATGATTTACAAAAATTGGACAATGTGCACATTTTTTAAAATTCAAAATAAAAAATGTTCATATTTTTGTAAAATATGTAGATAAATTTTTTTAAAATTTTTAAAAACAAATCCGAAAAAAATCTTGAAAAAATTTCAAGTTTGAAAAATGTTCAGTTTTAAAAATATTTAATTATTATTAAATGTTGAAATCCAAAAAATGTTCAAATTTTAAAAATGTTCAACTATTAAAAATGTTCAAATCTGAAATTATTCATATCTGAAAAATGTCAAATTCAAAAATTGTTCAAATATGGAATATTATAATTCAAGGATTATTCAGATATAAATATTGTTCAAATTCGTAATCATTCGGATTTGGGAAATAACGGAGAAATGGAAAGAAAAACAAGAAAGGAAACAAAAATGTGAAACTGGGTCGGCCCAACATTGCGTGCCTGGGTGTGCGGTGTTTTGTCCTTGTTGATCAGGTCGGCGGCATCACCTCCCGCAGATTGGGATTTGCTATTCATCACCCGTTAGCGATGGTTAGTAGCCATCGCACGCACGGTAGGTAGTTATGGGTCTGGCCCAGTTACTCGACTTGCCTGCTCCACTTTTTCGAATTTGGGCAAATTTTAAATTCGAGCAAACTTTGCTTAGATTCTAAATTTGTTTAAAATTATTTTTTTGCTCAAATTAAAAAAAAAACTAAAATTATTTTTTGCTCAGATTTGAAATTGTTAAAAAAATTTGTTAATATTCAAATTTTGAGCAAATTTTCAAATTAAGCAATTTTCGAATACGAGCAAATTCAAATTCAGGAAAATTTCAAATTTAAACTTTCTGTGGGTTTTTCCAAGGAAAGCTAATGAAAAGCGACTAGAAAAACGTCAAACGGAACCATATGAGCCAAGCCCATTAACGGTTCCCCTTAGACCATCGCTAACGGGTGATGGTTAGCTGCTCCCCCGCAGATCCCGCCATCCCCGCCTCAAATCGGTTGCCGTTTACCGCCCGCCCGAGAGCCCTATGTCAGGCGCTCCAATTTTCGGTAGTTGATGTATGCGGGATTATGCGGCAACTGTCGGTCGGCCCACATGTTCCACTTTTTTTCCTTCAAATTTCGTGGGCTCATAAGTCGTTAATGGGCTCCGTTTTACGGCGTCATGGATGGCCCACTTCCGCTCGCATTGTGAACTATATTCCTACATGTTGGCCTAGCCCGTCATCAACTCAAAGGCTAACCAGCTTCTTTTAAAGGTGCCCACCCACCTTGTTGGTTCCCCACGTGCTAGAGCTACGACTTTTTTTTCGATCAAGGAGCATAGCCCCAGCCTCTGCATCCAAAGGATGCACACAGCTTTCTTTTTTATTAAATTATTCACAATGTCTTACAAGAGGAATACAAAGATCAATCTCGAAGCCTCCTTCCTAGCGACAACTCGCTAACACATCATCCAAAAAGCAAAACCCTGAGGGTGTGCCATTACACACGTCGCAGAGTTTGCAACCGTCATCTATCTCGAACCCATCTCCAAGCGAGATCAATGTATTGACCGTGTCAGGCCTACCGTCGATGTCACCATAACACCAAACAGCTCCACCATCCTGTTCGGGTCCAGCAACCCTCGTCCGTCTTCGATACCCCGCAGCTCCACGCCGAATTTGTCTCAGACTCTTCCACGACGAGCACGAGACTTGCGTGCAACCACTTTATCGGCCAACATCCGCCGTTCCGATATATCGCTACGAGCAAAGGCGGTGGTGGTCAATGCCAGTGGTATGCGGCTGTCGGCAGGAGCACGACATCATTGTCATCTCGGACAAAGAAGAAGATTAGGGTTAGGATAGTTTAAATCCGAACGCCTCTAAAATGGAGATGCTCTAGGCCGAAGATCTTCAGCTCTTTGTTTCTTAGGTATGTAGCATATATCTGGCAACATTAGGTGGCTAGGAAACTGCCGATTGTACAGAGATTCTACAACCGTTGCCCGATTGGAAAAGCACGCTCTGATTCTCCAAGTTTCCCGTCCTGCAAGTCGTGAAAGCTAGGGTCAGGCCCGTGCCCCATGTGATGTATCTCTACTCCACCACCTACTACATATCTATGTCATACATTCAACATCCTTCATGTTCTCTTTGGATCCACCACTGAAATAAATACCTAGCTCCTCACCTCAGCTCCACCCCATCTCACCTCCTCCCAATTCCCAAATCCAGTTACCCACCCTCGGGAAAAGAAAATGCACTTGTAAAACTCTGAAAAATCAGGCATCAGAGATCACATAACAATCAGGTCTCCAGTACCATTGCTCCGTGTAGAGACTTTGTTTAAGACACTCGTTCCTCTATGTGGGCTTGAGAGACATTGGGAATGCGGTGCCCCCATCCCTCCAGACGACCCCAAAAAGTGTCTGGCACACCCAGTGGCGGAGACAGGCCCCAGGCTGCACGGGCGTTGGCGAAAAACGCAGACTTAACTGTAGCAAAAGTTACACAGTATCACACTGTAGCAAGAAGATGGCCTGGGGCGTCGTCAGATCCTGGCTCCGCAACTGGGCACATCTTTGCCTGCACCCAAACTTCGAGGCCGGTTAGAGGAGTTCGGAAACGATCTACTACCTTCAGTACAGATTAACCGGTGTGCATGTAAAATTGCTGGAACCAAGGTGAAAGTTGGTTGGAAGACAAAAGTGTTTAGGCCCATCCTTTCTCAAAAAGGCTAAATTTGCATGCAACAGTATCCAAACGAAATTTCGCAATAACAGCGCCTTTAACTTGCATGCATTGGATCTCAACCGTGCATTATTCAATCTGCATGCAGTTGTTCTCCTCGTCGGCTCTTGTTCACACTGCATGCAACACGGTTAGGAAAGGAAGAGGAGAATTAGGAGCGGAGGAGATTACGCCCTAATCAAATGTGTTAGTCAATGTAAAGGCGCCTAAACAGGTCGGGATTTTGAAACTACATGATTCTTCAGGCGCGCCGGTTAATCTGATGTACATGTGGAACCAGCCTGTCATCGACTCAAAGGCTGGTCAGCTTTTCTTAACAGCGCTTCATCCACCTTTTTGGTTCCTCACGCGTTAGAGCATCTCAAGCCGTCCCCCCGACTAGGCCTCCGGTAGGCCTTTTTTTCATCCAGACGGTGTTATTCGGTCCAGCTGCGTCTCCGGTTCCTTGTTTTCCCCGGAATAGGCCCTTAATCCATCCGGAGAGCCCAGGCCATCCCCCCCCCCTCGGGGTTTGCTCGGGGACTCCGGACGAGAGAAAAGCGGGGATGGGCCCGCTCTGTCGGCGAGAGAACACACAAACCCCACCACTTTCTCGTCGCAAATCCCCCCTCCCCTCTCGTTGCTATGTCGCCGCCGGCACCACCCCTTACCAATCCGTCGTCCGGTTGCCTGAACTCCACAGTCCCTCCACCCAGCAGCCTATATTCCGCCGTCCGTCGTGTCATCTGCCTATATTCCGTCGTCGGGCAACTCCCTCGCGCCGCGCCTCGTCGACACGCCCGGCAGGTGTTCGTCCATTTGCCTGGCCAGACATGGACTCCGACAACGAGGAGGAGCAGATGTTCGCCGCGCTTTTTGAAGAAGATATGGCAGCAGCCGCCCAAGACGAGGAGCACATGTTGATCCCAGCTTGCCTGTCCGGCTTGTACACGGGGAAGGCCATTGGTCGCCGTGGTGGGTCGGCACCAGGTCGCCGGAAGTGCAAGCCGAGGCAGCGAATGGAGGGCTACTACATGCTCTACGCCGACTACTTCGCCGACAGTTCATTGCACGGTGAGGCTATTTTTAGGCGTCGTTTTAGGATGAGTCGAAAGATCGTCCTGAGAATTGTGTATGCCCTTCGACAATACGACTCATATTTCTGATGCAAGTTGGATTGCACCGTCATGGAAGGGTTTTCCGCCCTCCAAAATTGCACGGTGGCTATTCGAATGCTGGCATATGGAGCTGCCGGTGATTCTGTCGATGACTATCTTTGGATGGCGGAGTCCACCGTCCTTGATTGCTTCTACCGGTTCTGCAGGACGGTGATAGCGAGTGTTCGGGGACATCTACTTGAGATCACCCACTATCGAAGACACTGCTCAGATCCTCGCTTTCAATGAAGCTCGAGGATTTCCGGGGATGCTTGGAAGCATTGACTGCATGCATTGAAAATGGAAGAAGTGTTTGTTTGCCTGCTGCACTGTGATACTTGAGCCAGTGGCTACCCATGATCTCTGGATATGGCACTCCTTCTTTGGTATGTCGGGATCCAACAACGACATCAACGTCTTGCAGTGCTCGCCGATCTTCTCCAAGATTGTTGAGGGTCATGCTCCCCCGGTTGACTTTGTGATCAATTGTCGACACTACAACAAGGGATACTATCTTGCAGATGGTATCTATCCAAAGTGGACAACATTTATGAAGACTATCTCAAGCCCCATCCTCCCGAAGGAGGTGGAGTTTGTCAAGGAACAAGAAGGTTGCCGAAAGGACGTCGAGCGTGCATTTGGTATCCTCCAGCATATATTTGATGTAGTCCGGTTCCCCGCTTTAATTTGGTCCAAAGATCAGATGTGCGAGGTGATGAATTGTTGTGTGTGCTTACACTACATGATTATCGAGAATGAGCGAAAGTATCTGGTTCCTTTGAGCGAACAAGCTGCACCATATGACAGAGAGGGTCTTCTTGCACAGCCTAATCACCAGGTGTCGGTATCGTGAGCTGCGTTCATCGCTATGCGTCAGGAGATTCGAGACTCCGCAATGCATCAACAGCTGCAGGATGATCTGGTGGAGCACATATGGAGGCTTCGAGGCAACACCAACTAGTTTCCATTTGATTTGTTCGAAAATTTGTCAAATTATTTGCTTGTTTTGTTGAACTGTAACGTTTATTTGTAAAAATAAGCCAAATATTGGCAAAAATTTGTGTCAAATTCGCTGAACTGTGAATTTATTTGTGAAACTAGACAAAAAAAACCGATCTCCGGACGTCTACCTGGAGCGCTATTTAGCGCCGGATTTAGCCGTGGAGAGCGCAAACGGCTGGAGGTGCTCTTAGGGATACAAGGCTTCCCACGTAGTGACAACAGTTGTGGGTTGGACTCTTCCATGACGAGCACAAGGTTGTGCACAACTGCTCCATCGGCCAACATCCGCCACTCCAGTACATCACTATCAGCAAAGGCGGTGGTGGTTAATGCAGGTGGTCTACAGCAGTCAGCAGAGCACGCTCTCCAACAAATATTAGGGTTAGGATAGTTTAGATCCGGGCGCCTCTAAAACGACCTCCGTTTGGGAGGTGTAGGACATACTTTTGGGTTACCGGTGAAGATGCTCTTAGGCCGAAGATCTTCAGATCTTTGCTACTTCCTGGCTCTCTAACCTTAAAACACTGATATAGCTGCCTACGCGGCCTAGACCGAAGGAAATAAATAACTTAATGCCATGAAACAGCTCTATATATGGGCCTATTTAGCCCGCGAGTAATCAGCTGTAAACATTCAATATCAACACAAAGAAGTTAAAGGGGATGTTTCCATAATTCCACATGGTCATACAAGGTACACGTAAATATACACCTATAAACATATAGATTTATTAACAAGTTAATGACAAACGACCCCAGAAAACCGATGTCCAGGTCGGCTCAGCCAACTATGGACAGAGTTAAAATAAACCAATTTTCAGCAGGCAAGAATCACGACCCATCTCATCCTTCGCAATTGGCAGTAGCACCAGCACAGGACAGTGTGCAAACAGAACCCGGAGAATCGAGATTACCGCACAATGATGAGAAGCTAGAATCCAGCCCATCCTGATGGCTGATCTACTTTCTTCGCTACCCCGGTGCTGAATCTCTGGGAGGAACTCCCCTGAGCACTTGTTCTGTTGATCTGTGCTGCAGCAGCAGTACTCCCCGATGATGTGCTGAAACCCCAGGCATCAGGGGAAGGCCCTGCATTTGTGGTCCTCGTCAAGTTTTGCCTCCCATTGGTTGCATGGTCGACCTTTGGCCTGGCCTGAGCCTTTGCCTCTGGGAATGCCTGCCATGTCTTTGCCTCGGAGCTGGGTAACGACGAGTTGCCTGCAAGCATCCCTTGCTCAAGCTCCCACACCGTCCCTTCGATCTTCTCCTTTCGCTACATGGATTGTAAGTCTCACGTAAGATGCTAGAAATGTTCACAGATAAGCAAACGTGTTGTACTAGATATAGATTTATAGTAAGCACCTGAGATCCAAATTCTGGTATCCTTGAGCTGACTTTACTTGAAGGTGGCGGTGTTGTCTCAGCAACAGTGCGCTTCAGCTCTTGGATTTCCTGACGCTGAGAGCGGCAGATTGCTGACAGCTTTTCATACTTGGCCGTCATCTCAGCCTTCTCCAGTGTGGTTTTCTTCAACTGCTCCTTCAGATTGGACACTTCAGCTTCAAGCTCAGACGTCTTACCAGTAGCAGCGGTCCCCAAATGCAGATTGTTTGCATCAAAGTCTGCGACAAAACTGTTGAAGGGATCTTTCCCAGATATTGTCTTGCTTTGTGATTGTGATGCTTTATTTTTTACAGAACTTTGTGGTTCCATGAAAAGATTTGTGTCCGAACCACCCATAAGTCCATTACTGGAAACAATGTTACTTGTTGTATTTCGCAAAGCCTGGCCAGAATGACCATGCCTATCTCCAGGGGTACTGCTGCTGATATCCACCCTGCTTTGGTTATACTTTGATGAAGGCGATGGTTTAATTGGTTCCTCGTTGAACATATGCTTCTTATTATCAGCAACTTGAGAGCCCTGTGCATGTTGTGTCGCCCAGAATGCACCTAGAGGTGCATCTGCTGCATTTGCACTTCCATGAGATGATGAACTATCAGTTTGTCCTCTTGGAGGCGGAGGGGGGCTCCTTTTAGGCGCCACATGTGTTCTTTTATAAGCACCTACAGAGGCGAAACAAGATGATAGTAAAAGTGAGACAGTAACCTTGGTCATTCACCAGTTGTGCTATCGCTTATGTGAATATTTATAATAAGCAATCAGACTAGAATATTTTAATCTACCACATTGTGCGCTGCAAGGTGATGATAGAAAGGTTAAGTGAACATAAGCTTATCAAACATGGCAATGCACTATCTAGAACATGACAATGTAGTGATTGACCCAGTCAGATGCCACAGAAATAATAAAATGAGATCATAAGACAATCAATACAAACATTACCATTAACACCCTCTCAAATGGAATGCTCATCAAACAATCATATAATTAGGTGATATCAGACTTATGAATAGATGAGGACTTTTACTTCATTAGAAGACATGTAAAATTCAGCTTCATCCAAAATAAGTTTCCTAGAGCCAAATTTCATAATGACACTTCCTAATTTTAACCCAAAACAAATGCATACTGATATGACAGAATACATAACAAAATGCAGACTAATGCAAAACACTGCCTTTTCCTATTTTCGAAGGGTCCTTGTTTCTCTATGTTCCTTCAAATACAATCAATATAGTTATAAATATACAAAAAGAAATCACATTGATTAAATATGATCGCATACTCTACAAAAGACTCCAAAGTCCAAACTCTGCAGAAAACACCACTAATTGAAGTATTGAATATATTCAGAAAAATAGGTGAAGCGCCACTACAGTTTTTTACCAGCAGAAGAAACAGTCATGTCTAAGTTTACACTTTACAGATTGTCATATTCTAACCATTACTATAAATTAAGAGGTACCCCACATGATCCACAAAGTGTATACCCTATAGATAGCATTTAAAGAAAAACACACCTTCATCTTGCAAGCCCATAGAAATGGCTGCTGAGGCCCCATCAGGTAAACTTTTCTGTAACTCGGGAGGCAGTAGTTCATTAACACGAAACCAGACCTGTTAATTGGACAAAACAGAACATCAGCCAATAATAAACGATGCTTATTTGGCTCCTAAGACTACATGCAGCATTCTATGACTAACCTAGTACCATGGAGATGAATGTCCAATCACCTGCGTGATATCTGGTCTGGCATTTGGAGAGGCTTCCAGCATATCTTTGATCAGCCCTGTGACACTAGTGCTGTACTTCGGTTGCTCTGGAATGCGATAGTTGCCATTAAGGACCTGCAACTTCGACTCTCCATCAAATGCAGATTTGAAGTAGCATATTCTATAGAGAAGGCATCCCAGGGCCTGAGAATTGTGGAATAGAAAGTGTTAAAATCAGTCCTGCCATTAGTTTACTTGCTTACTGCTGAGGTACTTCGCAGCTGACCCAGGTACTTTGCAGCTGACGATTATAGTTGTGATCTTGTAATATAACCATTCTGTTCTGACATTACTTTGCTTAGTACTATTCAGATATAAATCACTTCCCCGTTATGTTATAACTTTGGAGATGGACCTAGTAACGCTGACTAAATCAGAAAATATAGCACATGCTGTGGCATTAGTTTACTTGCTTACTATTCAGGTATATGAACCATGAAAACCACATATTCATATGTTATAGACTTACCCAAATGTCGACTTTCTCACTAATGACTTCCCTTCTGTAGAGATCCCACATCTGAAAAACCATGAACACACAGATAAGATCACTGGAGGCTGTACAAAAAGTTATCGACCATGCAGACAGCTTATTAACCTCAGGGGCTCTATATGCAGGCGTTGTATGTTTCCTAATGATATCTTCTTCAATCCCCCTATCTTCTGGCTTGTCAAAGCATTTATGATTTGTTGATGTGCTTCCAAAATCACATAGTTTCCATGCACCATCTAGTCCAAGAAGAACATTTTCAGCTTTCAGATCCCTACAGAAAGGAGGCAGAACGTAAGATCTTGGTGAATACAAGATAAAATGTAAAAAATGGTTTGCAACAACTAGAAAGTAAGTCCCTCGCTCACACCACAGTCATGCAGGTAAGAACTGCTTGCATATGATATTTTTCCACACACAGATAGCCAAATTACAAGGTATAGGGATATACTATAGGCCAGAATATACAAATGTAATACGGGCAAACAAATAGCAATAGTCAACTCAGTTTACTAATGTATCAGCACTCCAGTAGTTGCTAAGTGAACTTAAGTCAACTAATTAAATAGTGAAACATAATAACAGCATAACTGTGCAGAAACCTAGCTAGTGATACTTGATAAACATGGCTATCACAAGGCATTCTTACAGAATGAGAATAAAATATGGCTTTGGTATCTGTAAATGACTCGTTCCATTGTACCTATGCGCAATTGGTGGTGACTGCCCATGCATAGCGAAAACCGCATTGCAAACATCTCGGAATATCAAAAGCGCCTTCTTCTCCTCATAGTAACCAGTACCTCTGCTCTCCATTGCACTCACCAGGGACTTTTCGCAGAACTCCATCAGAAGCAGCGCCTCCTTTGTGCGGCCCATGTCAAAAACATCATGGGCAACCAGTGTGACAACATTGGCATGCCCTTTGAGGAGATTCATCACCTGGATCTCCTTCATGACAAGATCAAGCGATTCGGAATCATTGCAAATGATGTGCTTCAGCGCATACTGCTTTGACGAGTGCAGCGCATCGCATGCAAGATACACGCAGGAGAACCCTCCCTGCGCGATGGCATTGCGCACCGTGATCTTCACGTTTTTTACATCGATGGTGCGGCCATCCAATCCAGCCTGCGCTTTCCCCCCAAAGGGATTGAACCTCCGCATCCTTGGGGTTTAATGCTTCTTCTAATGTTCCTGCATTAAAAAAAAAGGAAAAGACTAAAAGTTCCGGCATGCACAATTGACATAAAGCCAAATATTTACTCTAGTTGCCTTAGAAACCCATAAGTGAGATGCCCAGCATTATAGCTTGAGCAATTAACAGTTCATAAGCACTGACATCTACGTTAACTGATGAACATTCTAGAGTTATCGCTCGTAAGCTGATGTTTTGCATTTTGTTTTCCTTGCATGAGGCAAGTGCTCAGCCACAAGCATAACCACTGAAACCTTGTGAGAACAAGGTGTGCGATCCAGTTACGATCCTGCCTGTTTCATGATAATGTGTTCATAGGAAGCCCTAACCATCTCCCCAGTTAGAAGATTAATGATTGGCACCCAATCCTAACTGCAGAAGTCTTACGGGTAACCACTTGCAGCGCGTCTTGGCATGATCTAGCTCGAGTAGGAACCAAATACAGAGACAACCAAGGGCGGATCTACACGGTGTGTCCCGGGCGTGCACTCCAAAATTGTGGAGGGTTAGTTTGGGTTCACTTGTGCATGTATTACTACTAAAAGCTCATACGTACCTCAGAAACGAATATCCAAGATCGCGATGCCGGTGAGGTTGGAACGGGAGCGGCGACGCGCGCGGGAGGCGGAGGGGGCGTCGGCGGTGGCGCTAAGCTACGGCGCGGAGGCAGCACTGCGGCGCGGCTGCGGCTGCGGTAGACTGCGGGGGAGATTTCATAGCCGCATTGGGTGGGACGGATCGGAGCTTGGGTACAGGATGTTGGATAATTAGGCACAATTTCCATGATTAATCCCAGAATATTAAGCATGACGACAGCAACTACTAACATGTGAAACTCGAACATACTAGATGCATTAATCAACATGAGCAGCAGCAGCGCAAACAGTAAAGCATCCATCGCTAAACAGATCGAGATATGTCGCACGTACCGATCTGGTGGAGGTGGCGGTGGAGGTGTAGCAGACGATGTCGCAGCAGTAACGTTGTTGATGACAACGTTGTTGACGACAGGGACGACGGGTCGAAGTAGACGGCGTTGAAGACGACGGTAGGCAGCACCGCCCGACTTGGACGGAAGGCGACCCGTGATGAAGAGCTTGAGCAGTCGCGCAAAGCGCTTCCCAAAAACCTAATTCGCCCTCTCCCGTACAGGATCGCAAGGACGAGCGGTTCCGGAGACCTGCTCTCCCGTTCGCCGATGCACGTCGGCGCGCGGGATGGAGTAGGCTACGATGGCGGCGCAAGCAGAGAGAGGTGGAAACCCTAACTCGTGTATTGGATGTGTTTCTGCGGTAGCCGGGCAGAAGATTATATAGGCTCGGGAAACCCTAGGCAACGTGGGCCACGCCCACGTCGCACGAACGTTTTGAGTCGGTTACAGATAGCCCACGATCCGGGAGCGACCCGAACCGACTAACTGCGACGCGTCCGTCTAGGACTCGTTCGTTTTCCCGAGCTGCAAAAGTAAGGAAAGTCTCGGCTCGAGGCTCAATCCACTCACCACGAGCGCGGCGCGCGTCGTGACGTGTCGTGTCGAGTCGAGACGAGACGAGCGAGCGAGGAGGAGGAGGAGCGCGCGTGTAGCACTCCTATTCTCACTCACTTACTAGTGGTGGAACAACCCACCTTATAAGGTGGTCTAACTTCCTCCCAACTTTCCATGTGGGACTAAACTTCCCACCTCTTGCCACTCCCTAGTGAGCTGCCACCAACTTGGGCTCAAACTCACAAGGCTGCCACTATGTGGGCTTTGAGATTTATAGGAAAAACTGAAATCTAATTTGGGCCACTAAAGTGGGCCCAATATTTCAACAATCCCCCACCAGATCTCAAATCCCCATTTAGAGATTTACCAATACTCGCTGCTTGTTTATATACCAGTGTTTCAAGTGGAGACTCGTTAAGTTGAACTTCCGCCTAGAACCTTAAGCTACATCCACTCACACTTGAACAATGGACTAAGCCTTGAATTGCAAGTTTTGCGTGAACAGGGTTTCACTCAAAGTCATGACCAGTACATGGCTGCCGGTAGCCTACCCCGCGGGTGAAGCATATGCGTCATACTTCATGGTCTCTTCATGAGTTTACTAGAGATCACCCAAATCTCATAGATTGCGACGTTTAACAATCGGACTCATATAGGTGTGTTATTTCAAGAATGCTCTGTAGGACAGCATCTTTGCTAAAATAGCCAACATAAACACATTAAGGCTTGTTGCCAACCTGCCTTACAAGCAATCGAGAGTTGTGCATCTTCACATAGAGAGGGTTACATAATACTCTCCTCAATTAAACCACTAGTTTGTTCTTCCCGGGTCCTAATTCACTGGATCTCCGATCACAAAGGTTGGGTTACCACTATGGCGTAACATCAACGGGTCTCAAACCCATCTCCTCGATGCACTTTCTATCACATTACGTGATAGTCCCTTTGTAAAGGGATCTGCCGATTTTTGTCTGTTTGAATATATGTAACAGCTTATTACTCCGGAGTTTCGCAATTTCCTGACAGACTTCAAACGTCTCTTGACGTGTCTTGATGACTTCGCGTTATCCTTAGAATTGTTCACTTTGACAATTACAGTTTGATTGTCACAATTCAAAAGGATTGCCGGAACAGGTTTTTCAACCACGAGGCAAGTCCATCAAGAGCTCACGCAACCATTCCGATTCAACGAGTGGTTGTGTCTAAAGCAGTAAGTTCTGCTTCCATAGTTGACCTCGTCAATATGGTTTGCTTACAAGATCTCCATGACACTGCGCCACCTCCAAAGGTAAATACATACCCACTTGTGGCGTACAGATCAGCTACATCTGAGATCCAATTCGAATCACTATATCCTTCAAGCACAGCTGGGTGCCCTGAATAGTGAATCCCATAACTCATTGTACCACATAGGTAGCGCATGACCCTATCAAGTGCATACCAATGATCAGTACCGGGTTTGACATGAACCTACTCAACTTGCTAACAAGCAAAAGAGATGTCGGGTCTAGTCGCGCTCGCTAAGTACATGAGTGAGCCAACGATCCGAGAATATCTCAATTGATCTATGGCAATCCTCCGGTTCTTGCGTAGTGTCACACTCGGGATCATAAGGTGTTGAAGAAGGCTTGCTATCAATATAGCCGAACCGGCTCAAGATCTTCTCAACATAATGGGATTGCGTTAGAGTAATCCCACTCTCGTTCTTAATCAGCTTGATGTTCGGAATCACATCAGCTTCTCCCGCATCTTTCATATCAAAGCTCTTTGACAAGAAAGACTTGACCTCGTGTATTACTTTCATGTTTGTACCAAAGATCAGAATATCATCCACATACAAACATAGTATAACACCTTCGCCCCCACCATGGCGATAGTAAACGCACTTGTCGGCCTCATTGACAACAAAGCCTACGAAGTTAAAGTTCTGTCAAACTTCTCATGCCATTGCTTAGGTGCTTGTTTCAGGCCATATAAAGATTTCAGCAACTTGCACACCTTTCTTTCTTCACCTTTTACTATGAACCCATCAGGCTGATCCATATAGATTTCCTCTTCCAACTCTCCATTAAGAAAAGCTGTCTTTACGTCCATTTGATGAACGATAAGACCATAGGAGGCAGCCATGGACGAGTAGTACTCGAATGGTGGTAAGTCTAGCGACGAGTGAATAGGTGTCGAAGTAATCTTCGCCTTCTCTCGTGTGTAGCCTTTAGCTACAAGCCGCGCCTTGTACTTCTCAATAGTACCATCAGGTCTTAGCTTCTTCTTGAACACCCATTTGCAGCCCACAGAGCTTGCATCCATGGGGTCGTTCCGATAGCTCCCAAGTTCCATTAGAAAGAATCGAGTCCATCTCATTATGGACAGCTTCTTTCCGACTCATCTCGCATCCGGAGATGCATATGCCTCTGCAATGGACGTGGGAGTATCATCCACAAGGTACACAATGAAATCATCACCAAAGGATTTTTCAATCCTTCGTCTCTTGCTCCGTTTAGGAGCTTCATTGTCATCCTTCTCAGTAACATTCTCATGTGATTGTTCAAAATACTCATTAGATGTACTAGACTCGGGAATTATCTCAGTAGAAATTCTAGCAATGCTATGCATATCTTTCATAGGAAACATATTCTCAAAAAATGTTGCATCACGAGATTCCATAATAGTATCAACATGCATATCAAGTACCTCGGATTGAACTACTAAAAATCTATATCCTACACTCCGCGGAGCATAACCTAGAAAGATACAATCCATCTGTCTTTGGTCCGAGTTTGCGCTTCTTAGTGATTGGAATATTGACTTTCGCCAAACATCCCCATGTGCGCAAATACGAAAGTGATGGTTTTCTCCCAGCCCACTCCTCGTAAGGGGTTTTATCTTTATTCTTGTTAGGAACTCTATTCAGGACATGACATGAAGTCAATAAAGCCTCCCCCACCATGCCTTAGATAAGCCAGCGATGGCTAACATGGAGTTCACCAAGTCGGTCAGCGTGCGGTTTTTCCTCTCGGCAACCCCGTTTGATTGGGGTGAATAGGGAGGCGTCCTCTCATGAATAATGCCATGTTCCTCACAGTAATTCATCAAAGATTTTAGGAAAATATTCGCCACCACGATCCGACCTAAGACGCTTGATCTTTCTCTCTAGTTGATTTTCAACTTCGGCTTTATAAATTTTAAAGTAGTCTAAAGCTTCATCTTTAGTTCGCAACAAATAAACATAGCAAAATCTAGTCGCATCATCAATCAATGTCATGAAATATCTCTTTCCACCTTTTGTCAACACACCATTCATCTCGCATAGATCAGAATGTATGAGTTCTAGAGGTGCCAAGTTTCTCTCCTCGGCCGCCTTATGGGGCTTCCGAGGTTGCTTTGATTGCACACAACTATGGCACTTAGAACCTTTGGCAATGGTGAATTTCGGAATTAAACTTAAACTGGATAGCCGAGACATTAAACCAAAATTAATGTGACATAAACGAGAATGCCAAACACCGGTATCATCACTAACATTGCCACAAATATGGTTCACGGACTTATTACTCGAAATCGAAAGCGAAAAGCGGAACAAGCCTCCGCACTCATAGCCTTTACCAATAAATTGTCCAAACTTGGAAACAACTACTTTATTCGACTCTAGAACAACCTTAAACCCATCTCTCGCATAGAAGGGAGCCGCTAACGAGATTCTTGTTCATAGTAGGGACATGCTGCACGTTCCTCGACCGCACGATCTTCCCGAAGTGAACTTCAGATCTACCGTGCCAACACTACGAACATAAGCATGTGACCCATTCCCCATCAAGACGGAAGAATCCTGGGCGACCTGGTAAGAAGTGAACATGGATATGTCAGCACACGCATGAACATTAGCACCCGTATCAATCCACCGACATGGAGATTGAAATACCAAAAGAACAGTAAAGAGATTACCGTACCCATCAGCATTGCTAGCGGTCACCGTGTTGACTTGCCTCCCCTTTTTCTTGCGGTCCGCCCTCTCTGGACAGTCCTTAGAAAAGTGGCCAGCCTCTCCACAGGTAAAGCAGCTCAGATCTGCTTTGTTTATCATCTTCTTCTTCTTGAAGGTTGTAGTCTTCATAGGCTTATTGAAGGAGGGCTTGTTATTCCCTTTGTTCTTGCTCGTAGGGTTTCTTCCGCACCATGTTGGCGCTAGACCGACCCTCTCCTTTCTCAGCATTATCCTTAGCTCCGAGCTTTCTCCTCAACATCAAGAGACGCTATCGATTTTCAACCGATATCTCCCTGTCTCTTGTGTTTGAGAGTTGTGGCAAAGTTCCTCCATGAAGGGGGCAACTTAGCGATGATGCATCCAGCCACAAACTTGTCGGGTAAGGCACACTTAAGGAGTTCAAGCTCTTTCGCAATGCACCGTATCTCATGAGCTTGTTCGACTACGTAACGGTTGTTAACCATCCCGATGTCATGGAAGCTCTCCATGATGTACAGTTCATCGCTCGCATCGGTTGCACCGAACTTAGCATTCAATGCATCCCGGAGCTCTTTACCGTCTGTTAAGTGCATGTACACATCACACGGACGATCAAGCAAGAATACTTAGAACGCATCCGACGAAGAGAGTATTGTTTTCCTTGAACTTGTTCTGATCTTGGTCAGATATAGTTCCTTCAGGTAAACCATCAGTAACCTCGAACACTTTCAGATGAGTAAGCCAGAGCATGGCCTTATACTGCCATCTCTTAAAGTGCACACCGGTAAACTTATCCGGCCTCAGTGCATCGGAAAAACCAGCCATTGTTAACTCGGAAATTGCCTACAATTAGGTTTTTGGATTGTTGGATAATTAGGCACAATTTCCATGATTAATCCCAGAATATTAAGCATGACGACAGCAACTACTAACATGTGAAACTCGAACATACTAGATGCATTAATCAACATGAGCAGCAGCAGCAAGCAAACGAGTAAAGCATCCATCGCTAAACAGATCGAGATATGTCGCACGTACCGATCCGGTGGAGGTGGCGGTGGAGGTGTAGCGGACGATGTCGCAGCGAGTAACGTTGTTGATGACAACGTTGTTGACGACGAGGACGACGGGTCGAAGTAGACGGCGTTGAAGACGACGGTAGGCAGCACCGCCCGACTTGGACGGAAGGCGACCCGTGATGAAGAGCTTGAGCGAGTCGCGCAAAGCGCTTCCCAAAACCTAATTCGCCCTCTCCCGTACAGGATCGCAAGGACGAGCGGTTCCGGAGACCTGCTCTCCCGTTCGCCGATGCACGTCGGCGCGCGGGATGGAGTAGGCTACGATGGCGGCGCAAGCGCAGAGAGGTGGAAACCCTAACTCGTGTATTGGATGTGTTTACGCGGTAGCCGGGCAGAAGATTATATAGGCTCGGGAAACCCTAGGCAACGTGGGCCACGCCCACGTCGCACGAACGTTTTGAGTCGGTTACGGATAGCCCACGATCCGGGAGCGACCCGAACCGACTAACCGCGACGCGTCCGTCTAGGACTCCGTTCGTTTTCCCGAGCTGCAAAAAGTAAGGAAAGTCTCGGCTCGAGGCTCAATCCACTCACCACGAGCGCGGCGCGCGTCGTGACGTGTCGTGTCGAGTCGAGACGAGACGAGCGAGCGAGGAGGAGGAGGAGCGCGCGTGTAGCACTCCTATTCTCACTCACTTACTAGTGGTGGAACAACCCACCTTATAAGGTGGTCTAACTTCCTCCCAACTTTCCATGTGGGACTAAACTTCCCACCTCTTGCCACTCCCTAGTGAGCTGCCACCAACTTGGGCTCAAACTCACAAGGCTGCCACTATGTGGGCTTTGAGATTTATAGGAAAAACTGAAATCTAATTTGGGCCACTAAAGTGGGCCCAATATTTCAACACAGGATAGGTGAGGAAAGGTGCGGGATCAGATTCCGGCGAGGGGGAGGGGGAGGCGCGGCTCTCAGATCGGATGCGGCGTCCGTGAGGTGAGGTGAGGTGAGGTTCGCCGTCGGCGTCAGGTTCAGAGCACGATCTCGACCTTTCTTGGGGGGAGGAAGGTATCTCTGCGTTCCTGTGATGGCTGATGGCTGGTGGCTGGTGGAGAGAGAGGGAGGAAGGAAAGAAAGCCGCGACGTGTTGCGGTGGTGGTGATGGAGGAGAGGTGGGCTCTCCGCCTGTGCGAGCGTGGTTCCAAAACAGATTTGGATTTTTATCTTGGATTGGAGGAGGAATGGCTATTTTTTTCTGTTTTTTTTCCTACTATGTCTTATTATTGGTTTTTGTTAGATTTTTTTCAGCTG
Source organism: Lolium rigidum (assembly GCF_022539505.1). Taxonomy (NCBI): domain Eukaryota; kingdom Viridiplantae; phylum Streptophyta; class Magnoliopsida; order Poales; family Poaceae; genus Lolium; species Lolium rigidum. Next base: position 189,501,750 of record NC_061509.1, read on the forward strand.
CCACAACACCAACAAAAGGTTCCGAGCCGCCACCCCGGTTTCCGAGCTCCGCTCAGCGCGACAACATCTAGGGCCAAACGCCACGCTAGGACTGAGGTCCCGCAACAGGAGGGAGGAGAGCACGCCACCACGTTTTGTTAGATATAAGGGGTACATCTGGCTTTGCGCATGTTGTTATCACCAGAATTTGACCAAGTCAGAGGTGGGCCGCGATCAAGATGGTTTGAAGAAATATATATATAGAAGGAGTGCGTGGATCGGCCTTTTATACCAAGTTGGGCTTAATTGCCCGGATATCTGTAATATATTAGATCGCATCTTAGTTTAGGGATAGAATCTTACTCGTGCACGGTTTAGTGCACGCCCACATTAGAGAGTCCCCTGGACTATAAATATGTACCTAGGGTTTATGGAATAAACAACAACTCACGTTCAACCCCAAAAACAAACCAATCTCGGCGCATCGCCAACTCCTTCGTCTCGAGGGTTTCTATCGGGTAGCGACATGCTGCCTAGATCGCATCTTGCGATCTAGGCAGCACAAGCCCCACGTTGTTCATGCGTTGCTCGTATCGAAGCGCTTTTGATGGCGAGCAACGTAGTTATCATTAGATGTGTTAGGGTTAGCATTGTTCTTCGTTTAAGCATGCTTACGTAGTGCAACCCTTGCATATCTAGCCGTCCTCACGCCTATCTCAGGTGTGGGGGCGGCACCCCGCTTGATCATTATTTAGTAGATCTGATCCGTTACGATTGCTCCTTGTTCTACAAGGATTAGTTTAATATCTCGCAATAGTTTGGCCTTACAAAGGGGGAGGATCCTGTGGCACGTAGGGTGGCGTTCGCAAGTCCTAAACGGGATGTTCCTAGGATCAACATCATGTTGGTTTTTTGGCCTTGTTTAGGATCGGCTTACGAGCACCGTGCGTGGCCATCCGGCCCAACCCGGAGTAGGATGATCCGATTATGTGGTGAAAACCCTAAATCGTCGTAGATCTCATTAGCTTCATCTTGATCAAGCAGGACCACCAAGTATTCGTACACCCCGTACGGATCATGGGTGGATCGGCTCTTTGAGCCGATTCACAGGATAACCCGAGAGCCGATCGAGGCTCGTATTTAACGTTTACATGTATGCCCCGCAGGAAACTAAGCGAGGCAATCTCATCACCTTCCCGACCGTGTATAGGTCAGGTGGCACGCCCTTGCACTTCGCAACGCCGCGTGTGACCGGAAGAGCATTGCGGGCCGTCGCTCGGAGGGGTCTCAGCCAGCCGCAGCTCTAGGCTCCCCGGCTCTACAGGTGTTGACAAGGCCGCTGCCCGCCGGTGCGTTTTGGCAGTCAACACATTCTGCCACGCCCCGTGCGACAATCGTCTGCACCAACCACATCGCCATCTACATCCGAGATGGCGGACGGCACGCCGGTCACCTACGAGGATCCGCCCGACGACCTCAAGAAGCAATACAACGAGATCAAGGCTACCCTCGAAGCCGACCTCATCGGCTCTTTTCGGAGAACCCGTTCGGTGGCATCGGATGGAAGGGGTTCTCGCCGAAGGTGCACTCGATGGGGTAGACCTTTCTTCCCCGTCGGAGGAGCGCACCGGGGGTCCGCGGCGAGGAGATCAACTACCCGGTGGCTCACTCGCTACACCGCCACTCGAGAACTTGGTTAACGTGCTGGAGCGTGTCGCTCCGCGCGTGATCCGAGAGATCATGAGCCACCGGCACTCGCCGTCGGGACCAGCTCTCGGGACGCATCAAGGAGAATTGCCATTCCAGGTCCCGTCCACCGCTGCCATTTGCGTTGGCAGCACTCGCTGAAGTGCCGACTACACCGGCATTCCTCGTTTACGGAATTGGTGGCGACCCCGGTGACTACCAGTTCTTAATGGAGGCGCCTAAGGAGATCCCTCATGGGTACGCATGCATGTATGTGCCGGATTGTGGTGACTGGGCACTCACAAACCAGGCCACAACATCGGGGGCTCCGGCGAAGACAGGAGGAACGTCGGCGGCGAGCGAGACGTGGCTAACTAAATACGCCACACCGACGAAACTCCCGAGCCCAGCTCCCGCAGCTGGCTCGGAGCCGGAAAAGCAAACGTGGCAGGCCAAGTACGCCACCCCGGCGAATCTTCGCAGTGCAACTCCTACGGCCAGCACGGCGGATCAGATCGGTACCATACCGAGAGACCAGTTCGGCATGATGCCGAAAAGAAGGGCGGTCGGCTATTCCAAGCCGTACCACGACGATTACGAGATGATCCCGCTGCCACCAAAATATCGGCTCCCCGACTTCTCCAAATTCGGTGGATCGGATGGCTCCAGCTCCATCGAGCACGTCGGCCGATATTTGGCTCAACTAGGACCGGCTTCGGTGTCGGATCAGCTACGCGTGAGGCTCTTTTCACGATCCCTCACGGGATCGGCTTTTGGATGGTACACCTCTCTACCAGCGAACTCCATCCGGTCTTGGAAGCAATTGGAAGAACGAGTTCCATATGCAATACCATTCGAAGCTTCCGAGTCTGGCATTGCCGATCTAGCACAATTACGTCAGAAGCGCGGGGAAACGGTGACAGAATACATCCAGCGCTTCAGGAATCTTAGGAACCGATGTTATTCGGTTCGTATAACTGAAAAGGAAGCAGTCGAGTTGGCAATAGCAGGCCTTGCAACACAGCTCAAGGACATGGCCTCCCAAGCAGATTATCCCTCACCGGCGCACATGGTTCGGAAACTATCGGCATATGAACGAGCGCCACCCCGACCTGTACCAAGACAAGTTCAAGCGTGCAGTAGTCATGGTCGATACGGAGGAGGATGAAGTGCCCGCGGGAGGCCAAGAGATAGCAAGTGGCTGAGTGGACTCGAGGAGGAACCCCGTGGCCTCGCAAATGGGTAAAGCCACCGGGGCCGCCCGGGGGATTTGATTTTGACGTGACCAAGATCGAACAAATCTTCGACCTCCTCGCTCAAGGAGAAACAGCTTGACGGTTCCCGAAGGTCTCAAGTTCCCCACGGCGAAAGAGCTAAACGGAAAGCCGTACCGCAAATTCCACAACTCGCTTTCCCATGCCACCAACGACTGCCGGGTGTGGCGTCAGCACATCCAAGCGGCGATAGAGAAGGGGCGGCTAATTTTCAACCAGTACGCCATGAAGGTCGACACCCAACCCTTCCCCGCCGTTAACATGGTAGGAATCACCTACCCTGAAGGTTGCCAGCCAGGCCCCTCGTTCAGCATCAACATGGTAGGGCCTAGAAACCACTCTGGCAAAGATGGAGATGAGGGCAGCTGCTCTCACAGCAAGGATATAGATGAGGCCGTTCCATGCGATCGGCTCCGTCATGATGGCAAGCGCTATGTCACAGAGGGAGAGGTGAAGAATATAAGATATCAGCGACCCCTCTCTGATCACCTCCTCAACAAATATGTTAATCAGCATGGTCAACGCCGGCGACCCTATTACGAGTGATAGAGAAGATCGTTTGGCTAGAGAAGCCGGAAGATATCGTCGGCGGGATCACGATGAGGAGGAGCATGAGCGCTATGCCACGGAAGCATCAAGGGAGCAAGACGACAACGCCGAGCATTGGGACTGCCCCTTCTTCGTACTACTCGCTGGGATTCAGGAATGAGCCGATTGCCCACAATCGGCAATTGCCCGAATGCAATCGAAAAAGAAGGAGGCAGCCAACGTGTCTGTGTTCGAGCGCTTAGGGCCTCTCCCACCACAAAGCAAATGCGCTGAGTCACCTCGTTGGGCAGATCTTGAAGATTCAGGAGACGAGGGAGAAGTGGAAGAAGACAGGTACCACCGGCCAAGGTGGTGTCCTGACGGACTCAGCCGTTCCCAGAAGCGCAGGGTTCAGCGATTGCGCGGCCTGGAGGAAGCCGAAAGGTTGTACCTGCATACGCTAAGAAAGGCACGGCCCGATCTGGCTGCAAAGGTTCAGCGAACCCTGGGTGAAGAGGGTCGTCCACGGAAAATGGAGTGGCGCCCTAAACAGAGGAAAGCCGATGATGAAACATCGGCTGGCACAAACATGGTACTCGTCTTGCCGACAGGATGTAGCGCTCCACGACTCTACGGAGCACACAAGGTGGACGACAGCAGGCGCATCAAGTCAGAGGTTGGGTTGGTTTCATCCAGCCTGACCAAGTAGCAAGATCAAACCAATGGGCAAACCAGGAGAGGCCGATCCTTGTGATCGGCCCCAAAAAATTTACGAAGGGAACTTACAAAACCTTCAACGAACAAGCAACGTGGAGGCCGATTCCGAGCAATCGGCCAAAATTATCCTCACCTACCTCTCTGCCTCGGGTTCAACATGTTATCCATACGGAGCCGATACCATCAATTGTCTTGACGGAATCGGCTCGGGGGGCACCCGAGTATATGGAAATATGAGGGTATACAACAGAAGCATCTCATCTTTTGTTGATGGTTATTGGAATATGGGGGCCGATGCACAGGTCGGCCGTAAAAACAAAAGAAAAAAAAAAAGAAAAAATGAAAATTCGAAAGTTTTCGAACACAGCCGATGCAGGGCCATCGACTCAAGGGAAATTTCTTCAAGGACAATGTCAGGAGCAGCATGTCAAGAATCAAGAAACAGCCGATGCGTAGCCATCGACTCTGGTTGTGCGAGGATTATCCAATCACGTGGGGTTAGTACAACTGGAATGGAAGATTATCGGCTGTCGGAGGAAGAAAGAGCACATTCTCGCCTCGAGTAAGAACTCGGGGGCAGCTCACCTTGAAGGCTTTCCGCTCGGAGAGGCCGATTTGTGTTCAAATCGGCTGACGCTACATAAGGAATTTCCCGCACACAATCGGGCCCAGGTCTACACAGCTCATGCGCGTATTCCTCGTCTCGTTTTACATCGGCTGAGACTCGGGGGGCAACAGGCCTGGTAGATCGCTCTGTTGAAGGGCCGGTGCGTTGTTATCGGCTCATCACACATTGGCAAAGTGGGCAAATCGGCAAGGTCAGTAGAAGAGGCAAATCGGCTCAATCAAACTCAGAAGAAATCGGCAAAATCAAAGTGGGGAACAATTCTTCATTGATAAGCGGGATTTCTTACATAAAGAACTGAATTGTTCTCAAAAGGAAATACGAGGGGATACATTGCCCCATCTACCACTACTGACCCTATGACAGAGGTCCTATCTACGGGCCGTCATTGCCCTCATCGTCATCCTCCGAGCTCTCATCGGCACTGCTGCCGATGGGCTCCTCGTCGCTACTCCCGTAGCCCTCCACGGGGCTTCATCCCCGTCTTCGTCGTCACTGCCGTCGTCGTCCCACCACATGCGGAGGCGCTTCGGCCGGCGGGTAGCCCTCGAGGGAGTCGTCGTCGTCGTCGTCTTCTTCTCCCTCTTCTTCGGAGGTGGGGCAGCCGTCCCGGGAGAACTGGTCGTCCTCGCTTTTGGGCTCCGGCTCCCCATCGGCAAGGAATTGGAGATCTTCGTCCCCGCTGGTCAAGGACTTGTCGTCCTCGGACCAAATGGAGGAGGCATGGCTCTCCTCGTCCCGCTCTTCCGGGGCACGAATTCTCGGCGGCGTCTCGCGGGAGGAGTTGGACCCGTAGGAAAACTCTGGAGGAAGAGGAAGAAGACATGGCGGCACCGAGGGTTTTTGGTGCCGATGCGAGAAGGACGAAGGGGACGCAAATTGTTTAGAACGGTTAAATAAAGGGGATATGGGAGAGATTCAATGCCACGGCAGCTTCCGAGGAGGTGTTGCCCAACAGGAAAATTTTACGGCCACGTGGAGAAGTGGAAGGGGCAAGGCATCATGATGCGGATTCTGCGGCAGCTCTGCTCTGCCATGACATGACCCGACGAAAGAAAGCGTAATGATTTTGGAAATGTCATTTCCAAAACCAGGGGGGCATGTGTTATCACCAGAATTTGACCAAGTCAGAGGTGGGCCGCGATCAAGATGGTTTGAAGAAATATATATATAGAAGGAGTGCGTGGATCGGCCTTTTATACCAAGTTGGGCTTAATTGCCCGGATATCTGTAATATATTAGATCGCATCTTAGTTTAGGGATAGAATCTTACTCGTGCACGGTTTAGTGCACGCCCACATTAGAGAGTCCCCTGGACTATAAATATGTACCTAGGGTTTATGGAATAAACAACAACTCACGTTCAACCCCAAAAACAAACCAATCTCGGCGCATCGCCAACTCCTTCGTCTCGAGGGTTTCTATCAGGTAAGCGACATGCTGCCTAGATCGCATCTTGCGATCTAGGCAGCACAAGCCCCACGTTGTTCATGCGTTGCTCGTACCGAAGCGCTTTTGATGGCGAGCAACGTAGTTATCATTAGATGTGTTAGGGTTAGCATTGTTCTTCGTTTAAGCATGCTTACGTAGTGCAACCCTTGCATATCTAGCCGTCCTCACGCCTATCTCAGGTGTGGGGGCGGCACCCCGCTTGATCATTATTTAGTAGATCTGATCCGTTACGATTGCTCCTTGTTCTACAAGGATTAGTTTAATATCCGCAATAGTTTGGCCTTACAAAGGGGGAGGATCCTGTGGCACGTAGGGTGGCGTTCGCAAGTCCTAAACGGGATGTTCCTAGGATCAACATCATGTTGGTTTTTTGGCCTTGTTTAGGATCGGCTTACGAGCACCGTGCGTGGCCATCCGGCCCAACTCGGAGTAGGATGATCCGATTATGTGGTGAAAACCCTAAATCGTCGTAGATCTCATTAGCTTCATCTTGATCAAGCAGGACCACCAAGTATTCGTACACCCCGTACGGATCATGGGTGGATCGGCTCTTTGAGCCGATTCACAGGATAACCCGAGAGCCGATCGAGGCTCGTATTTAACGTTTACATGTATGCCCCTGCAGAAACTAAGCGAGGCAATCTCATCACCTTCCCGACCAGGTATAGGTCAGGTGGCACGCCCTTGCACTTCGCAACGCCGCGTGTGACCAGAAGAGCATTGCGGGCCGTCGCTCGGAGGGGTCTCAGCCAGCCGCAGCTCTAGGCTCCCCCCGGCTCTACAGTGTTGACAAGGCCGCTGCCCGCCGGTGGGTTTTGGCAGTCAACACATGTACACTCAACCATATGGCCGCTTAAGAAGGGAGACGGTAACACATGCTTTTTCCTAAGGCCGCTAACAATAGGAGGCGAATAAACTAAATCCTCTAATCGAACACGGGAGAAGGAATTATGGAAGACACCTGGTTCGAAACAAAATAACAAGCTTAATTAAAATCATTCCTTACTACATAAAAGAGGACACACATACCAAAATAAAAACTGCACATAAACCCTTTCGAGACATATGAGCATTAGCAGACAATTGATGTCAATGGTATGCTTATTGCAAGCAACAACTCCACTCTCCTCTATGTTGAGGATGTTGCTTCTATGGAGGTCATGCGCCGAGGGATGAAGAATGGCGGGAACTCTACTAGTTGGAATCGTATCATGGTGCAAGTGGATTGCATGGTAGTCATCGAGGTGTTGAAGAACGGTGAAAACTTTGTTGGCCAGGCGGCGGCAATTTATAAGGAATGCTCTTTTCAGTCTCATAGTTTTGCTCATGTCTTATTTAGTCATTGCTCTAGGAAAGACAATAAGTCATTTCCCTAGGGAGGGACCACAATTCACTATGTGGCAAGAAGAACCTCCCGATTATATTATGAATGCAATCATGGATGATGCAAGTGTGTTTTGGGAGTGATAAAGCATGCCACGGAGTGTCATTTATGCTCTACATGGATTGTAGCATGCCGACCATGAGTGCCGCACCGACACATATCACCTTGTTGTGCCATGGCCACTAACACCACCACATGTCGTTCTCGGAGTGAATAATGTTTATATGGAGTACCATCAAAGCCTACATGGAGTCCACATGGAAAAATATCAAGAAAATTAAAGCAAAAAATCTAGGTGACAGAATTCAATGGCCAAAGGGAGAAGGCTATCATCTCCTACTAGATAAATTCATAATTCACCCTTTTTTTATTCCACTCTTACATAAGGCGAGATAATTTCACATTCTTCCTCCCTTGAAAGAAATACCACATCCTCAACTAACGAACAAATCTTATATTTCCTCGACTAGAAGAGCAAATCGGTTTGGTCAACAGGTCAAATAAGACAATAAGGATAAACGAGGAAGTCAAAGACGAAGATCCCTCTAGGATTATGGACCAAGTTTTACCTGTGTACCCTTTCCATCTACCACCATTGAAGGTAGACTTGGTCATTTGTCAAGAACCCCTTGTTTGGTGGAGGATCATTCATGTCCAACTTAATTTAAGAAGGGGGAGAGTTAGAGCCCCAAGACTCGGCTCTAGTTTAAGTTTTGTGTGACTCATACCTACATCGAGTAAGGAGCTTGGCTTCATCCTTGGAAAGTCTCCAACGACCCAAGTTCCATGCCCTGGCCACCATGCTTCAAGTTTCTAAGCGTAGGAGTAGGGCATCTTCGAACGAGGCGTTTGAAACTATTAAAAAAATCATAATGTTGGCATACACATTCCCTACTCATCAATACTACTTAACAATCGCTTTGTTCAAGGCACCCTCTGTTCTCTTGATGTGTGTTTACAACAACACCGATGACGCAAAGTAGCATCTTGACAATCTATGCATGACACGTGGTGAGAATTGGAGATTGTCGATGTCTCTGCCGACAAGGGAACATGGTAATGCAACCATTGATCCACAAAAAGAACACACATCTATACTTGACAAAAAAAAAATCTAAACATCGCTATTCATTAATCCAACCATGCCACCGATAGGCTCTAAGACCATGGCGAGGGCGTTTTATAAAGAGGGGTTGTGGGCATATATGAGAGAAATGACAACATGAAAACTATCATATACGGTGCAAGAAAAGGAGTCAGTGATGATGCAAAAAAGGGCGAACATCACGGTGATACGATTTATGTTCCCATCTTCACGGCCACGAGTTGACAAACAAGAGGAGAGGCATGCATGAGAAAACACGGTTAACACACACACAAAGTGCAAAATAGTGGAGATCAATAGCAAAGACTACGTGTATTGAATCCAACAAAAAACACCCAATGATGATGCCTTTGGATTTGAAACACAAGACAACCCAACTCTTGATATAACCGATTACTCTTACCGGCCAACCCACCTGTCTAATATAATCCCTAAGAATAGAGCGAAAGTCCAATAGAAACCCTATGGAAAATATTTGCTACTACGAAGACTCTTAGGACCACCAAACATTTAAATTGGTTACACAATTTTCAATTTTTTTACATTTATGTATGTTTTTTTTGGCATATGCTCATGAGATCTACTTTGAATAGTGGGGTAGCACCATAGTCCTCGCTTAGAGAGGCCGTTACCATGTTAGTTTTGTCTTCTTTTAAGATAGAGGGAGTGACAATACTTTCCCGTTAAGTCATTCACACCGACACAATCAGAAAACCGTGTAGGGTCTTTGGAGATATGTTAAGTGAAATAGGGATGTAAATGTAAATGTTGGTGCTAGGTCCATATTGACAAGAATCATACTCCCTTTAGATGGTCCATAATGAAGAATCACACTCCCTTTGCTTCGAATTATAAACGAATTTATAATTTTAATATACTAACCAAAATAAGTGAACAGACACACACTAAAATACATCAAGATACGTCAGTATATAATAACCGAGAAACATGTCCAAACAGCTAAAATATTTTTTGTTATTGTTTTGGTGGGTAGGGAGGCCCGCACAGGCAAGTCCTGCAAAGTAAGCAGTGTCAGTACCCGCGCCAGCCTCTTCCCCCTGCAAAAATAGCCGTGCGGGTTTTGCCCCCGCACCGCGATCGGCTCTCACCGAACCGCTTTGTTTTCCTTACTCATTAGTTTAAGGCAAGTTTCAAAGCTAGCCCCTGCCCACGTATATGTAGTGCCCAGTGCTTCGCGCTTCCCATCCGCTCCGCGAGGTGGGATTATTCCATCCCTGGTCACACACCCATTCCCGTCGTTTCGTTCTTCTTCCGGCTCAAGTGCTCGTCCTCCATGTGGGCCAAAAGGTCCATGCGATCGCTGCTTTGCTGCTGGGCTGTGCACTTGTGCTGAATGCTACGATCCGGCAATTACCTGGGCCGCCATATTCATTAGGCCGCTTTTGATCCCTAACATAGAAGAGCAATGAATTCCGCTCAATAACAAAAACCACGCGTGGCTCGTGTGTGTAACCTGTACTTTGGCTGAGATTCCATAAGAAAATGAACTAGCTCCTGCATGATGGTTTTGGACGGGTTTAAGGGCATGTACAATGGTAAGGAAGGCACGTCTTCTCTTAGCAGTTCATGTCATCACGAGAGGATGATAAATATAATCGGTACAATGCATTATCTCTTATTGTCATCCCTTGCAATAAATTATAATTAATTATTTTTAGTAGGAAATTATGTGACTAAGGGAAGACAAGTCGTACAATGGGGAAAATAGCCTTCTCTTATTTCATAAGAGATCATCCCTTAGCTAAGGGAAGACAACCTTCTCTCCCTTCATTCTCTCTCCTCCAACTAAGCAAAAATCTGACGTGGCAAGCGTAAGGGAAGGCTGACATCACCCCATTGTACGTGCCCTAACACCCCTACTTGACGATGGCAGTCTCGAGCAATCTCAGGCATACAAGAAGTGTTTTCTATGCTCAGGCGAACGGGAGGCGACCCATCTTCCCCTCGACCAGCCGGTGTCGCCGCGGGTTCCCCTAGCCACTACGCAACGGGAGGGGTGGGGATCTATGTGTCCGTTCCATGTTCCGTAGGGTTACCGACACTCCAAGAGGCACGGAGGAGCCAGGAATTTCGTACAAGGAGGGCCATATGAACTTTATATAAATGGAAGGGGCCATACAACTAATTTGGGTTAATTTGGAGATCAACTGCACATATAGTATGTGGGGTATTTTCACACAAACAAAAATCAGCATGGGGATGGCCATGGCCCCATCTCCGTCCCTGGTAACCGAGTTCTTTGTCACCGGTGAAGTTGGGCAGTGGCGGAGCTAGCAAGGTGGAAGGGTGGGGCGGGCTGACCCTCTCTAAGATTTGGCTCATACCATATATCTTATATAGAAAATAGCGAAAAAAAGGAAAAAGCCCATCCCAAGTAAGGTCTGCCCACCCTAATAAAATGGTCTGGACTCGCCACTGAAGTTGGGGCATTGGGGGTGATGAGAATAATGGCCCCTCGACTGTACAATGTATATGTCCTTCCTCGGATTGGCGCCGATGAGTTGGTGGACGGTGTCAATCGTCAGGAATTAAGTCTAGCATGATTAGCATTTGTTTGCGGCGACGGTGTCTTGCAAAGGGGATGATGTCACAACATATATTTGTTCTCAAGTTTCTATCCCTCTAATGGAGCTCAACCAGATTTCGTCGGGGCACTTGCCGAGGTTGGGATTCTCTTGGCATGCGATATTTCCAGATCGCTTTGCTGGCATCTTCTGGTCTACATCGCCTACTTCTCTAATCACTGCTTCTACATGCTCGTGTTCCTCCGGTACGCCGGAAGTCCATAGGAGGCAACGAGCTTTGCCTACGACATGGCATTGAGGATGCAGAAGGAAGACAATACCGATCTATAAAATATTTGCCTCAAATTTCATTTTCTTGTACGGATGTTGTTCTTCTAAGGGTTTTTTTTTTTTGCGAAAATTCCACCGATCTATTAATAATAATCATCAACAACGGTACATAGAGAATAAAAAGTAATAAAATTACGGATAGGTCATTGGACTAGCGACGACTACAGACACTAGCGCGAGCCGAAGACTCGCCGCCGTCCTCGCCACTCCATCGGAGTCAGGCAAAACTTGTCATAGTAGAAGGGTTGGTTTCAGATAATAGCCCTAGGCCTTTTCGCAAAAAAAAAAAAAGTTCAGAAATGACCTAGCTTCAACACAAAACTCGACACAAGCTCAATATGTTCGAAGTATCATCCAGTTTTATCCGACATAGACTGGACAAAAATCCATATTTTCCAAACAGGATTCAAGGCGGGCTAATTCCTTTCATCGAATGAATCACTCACATAGTCGCATCCATCTTTTCAACCTAGTATTCTCATACTCCCCCGTTTATAAAAAGATGTTAAAAATTTGTCTAAATTCGGATGTATCTCCGCACTAAACACTAAAGAGTGTCTAGATACATTTAAATTTAAACAAACTTTCGACATCTATTTATGGTCAGAGGTAGTATTAAACTACTGCTCGGTCCAGAACAAGATTGACGTCTTGACTTGGCCGGTTGGCCCTTGAAAAAAAGCGAGTAAGCAACCATCATTTTCAAAGGAGAGCACACGTCCCACCACGACATAGTAAAACGTGTGGTTCCATTCTTTTCACATCTCATATCCTCGTATTGAACAACCGTCCCTGCCCAGAATAAGATTAACGTTTTGATTTGGCCGGTTAGTCCTGAAGAAAGCTAGTAAGCGTATGAAATCTTCACAGGAGACCACAAATCCCGCCACGACAAAGAAGCACAATCTGACACAGGGAGAGATCTTCCACCAAGATTCCGGTAAACTGCACACAAACAAAAAAGAATGAAAAATGTGACTGTCATTGAGCACAAAATTCAAGCCTAGTGCTTTACTTTAATTGAATCGAATAGAACAAGCATGTACGAGGAAACCACACGAGCAGGTAGACTGACTACTGAAAACACCAGCAAGGCGGAGAAAAGACCAAGCACGGCATAAACTAGTGTTACCGAGTCTTACCGCCGGCAAACGTCAGTGTTAAGAAAGTCCATCATGCTGGTCAAGGTCATCCATGTGCATCACAGAAGTAAATGACCTTCGTCTTCAAAGGACCCACGTCGAGCAGCGGTAACGAATCGAAACCTGGCATGGTGGCCCTCCGGGCTCAAGCAGAACCTTCCTGATGAACCCGTTGATGTCATGTGCAAGCAACGTTTAACATAAAACTGCCGGCCTGAACTGTTCAACACCAGGTTTAATTTCCTGGGACATCACCCTAAAGAGACTTGTAAGGTCAGTGGATGCACATAAAACCATTAGCAGAAGCAAAGAACTCAGCGAACAACAATGGCGCTGCTACTCCTCTTCCTCTTGATCCAAGCTCCCTTCCATGCTCAAGCATCCGAAAACATCACATTAGGGTCCACGCTGACACCTCAAGGCCTAAACACCTCGTGGATTTCATCCTCCGGTGAATTCGCGTTTGGCTTCCGCTCCCTCGAGAGCAACCCCGCTGTCTACCTCCTCGCCATCTGGTTTAACAAGATCGCCACCAAAACTGTTGTTTGGTACGAGCACACCAACACAACAGTACCAGCTGGCTCCCAGCTGCAGCTCACACCTGGTGGCGTGCTTTCGCTCCAGGACCCTGCCGGTGAATTGATATGGAATCCCAGGGTGACCAACGTCGACCATGCCAGCATGCTCGACACCGGCAATTTCGTGCTGTTTGGCAAAGATGGCTCCATCAAATGGGAGAGCTTTGCATCCCCAACTGACACCATCCTCCCCTCCCAGGTGCTGCCTAAAGGGGCAGTTCTACACAGTCGGCTGATGGACAACGACTACTCGGATGGAAGGTTTGTTCTTAGCGTAGAGCTTGATGGCAACCTAAGGTTTTACACCTTGGCTGTTTCCTCCAGTTCCCACTATGATCCTCCATATTGGGATTCTCACACAGGTGGAAATGGTTCAAGCCTTGTGTTCAACACAACTGGCACCGTCTACTACACTTTAAATTCTGGCCAACCAATCAAAATTACGTCAGAAAATCTGGACTCACCGGCAGACTACTACAAACGTGCCACACTTGACGCAGATGGCGTGTTCCGGCAATATGTGTACCCCAGGAAGGCAGCACAGACCAGTGTATTGAACACGGAGTGGAGAGTTATGGACTATCTCCCACAGAATTTCTGCAAGGTTATCTCGGCAGAGATTGGAAGTGGTGTCTGTGGGTTCAACAGCTACTGCAGCTTCAACCCAAACAAGAGTGTGGAATGTGAGTGCCCACCGAACTACTCATTCATCGATAATGAGAGGAAGTACAAAGGTTGCAAGCCAGAATTCGCTCCACATAGCTGTGACTTGGATGATACTGAATCTATGCAACAATTCAGCCTACTTCCAATGATCAATATCAATTGGCCTTTTGGCGACTATGAGCGGTACAACCCCATTGGTGAGGATTATTGCCAAAAACTTTGCTTAACTGATTGCTTTTGTGTCGCTGCGGTGCACTATAACAGTACTTGTTGGAAAAAGAGGAGCCCCTTGTCCAATGGAATGTCCGGTGCCATAGTGGGATCAGTTTTTCTCAAAGTTCCCAGGACTAGTACTCCTGGGTCCCAGTTGAGCAGTAACTCGAATACATGGAAGAAAGAGAGAAGGTATTGGATACTGGGAAGTTCACTACTCCTTGGAGGATCTGTCCTGGTTATTGTTTTCCTCATCTCCGTTATGTGTTTTGGATCTTACCGCGTTATTAGCCGAAAGAAGTCAACTCAGGTACAATCAATAAATTATGAGGCGTTGCCTCTTAGAGCATTCACATACAAGGAGATTGAGCAGGCGACAGATGGATTTCGTGAAGAGCTGGGCAGTGGTGCATCTGGTATCGTATACAAGGGCCAGTTGCAAGATGAGTTTGGGACTGGCATTGCAGTCAAGAGGATTGATAAGATGCTCGCAGAGACTGAGAAGGAGTTTGCCATTGAGGTCCAAACAATCGGAAGGACCTTCCACAGAAACTTGGTGCGGTTGCTCGGTTTCTGCGTTGCAGGAAGAGAGAGGCTTCTAGTGTATGAGTTGATGACCAATGGCTCACTTAATGGATTCCTTTTCTGTGGTACAAGGCCAACCTGGAATCTCCGCGTTCAAGTCGCACTTGGGGTGGCAAGAGGCCTGCTCTACTTGCATGAGGAATGCAACAGTCAAATAATCCATTGTGACATAAAGCCCCAAAACATCCTTCTTGATGAGAATCTCGTGGCAAAGATCTCAGACTTTGGCCTAGCAAAGTTGCTCAGGAAAAATCAGACACAGACGAACACGGGCATCAGAGGAACTCGAGGGTACGTCGCACCCGAGTGGTTCAAAAACATAGGGATCACATCCAAGGTGGACATTTACAGTTTTGGGGTGATCTTGCTGGAGATTGTGAGTTGCAGACGGAATGTGGAGCTAGAGATAGCAGATGAGGAACAAGCAGTACTGACATATTGGGCAAACGACTGCTACAGAAGTGGGCGGCTTGACTTGTTAGTGAAGGGCGACGACGAGGCAATCTTCAACATAAACAAGGTGGAACGCTTCGTCGCCGTGGCATTGTGGTGTCTCCAGGAGGAGCCGACAATGCGGCCTACCATGCTGAAAGTGACACAGATGCTCGATGGATCCGTCACAATCCCCACTCCCCCTGACCCATCTTCGTTCATCAGCTCACTCCAGTAGAAGAGCCTGTTTTTATATGCAAGTTGCGGTTTAAAATAAGAGTATACTGGACATATATTGCTACGGAAAATAGTAAATATCAGTGATGATCCTTCAAATGTCGTGAGTGGAAGTAGGAAAGTACTACTACATAATAAGAGAAATGTATGCCTATGTTACAAGTTCCGAAATTAGCGGTAGGTTTTCTGCAATCTTCATGTACCATCATTTTAGGTCCAGTACCAGAGTTAAGGCACGAATGTACTATTACATTGTGATTTGTGAATCAGTGTGAATTTTTGGTATATTTCCTAGAATTAAAGGATGAAACTGGAGGCTGCAAGAAAACACTGAAAAGTAGTGTGTGGCAACCAGTGGGCAAGATTTATATATTTTTTACGCATTTATGGCTGAAAAGCTAGAGGTGTCAACTTTATTTAGAAAATACCAATATACCATTTCATGGAGGGTAATTTTTGGCCAGGTTATGCTCAAGTCACAATGTGTGTTAGTCATTAGGTTAGCAACCATTAGGATTTCCAACGGAATGTCCGGTGCCATAGTGGGATCAGTTTTTCTCAAAGTTCCCAGGACTAGTACTCCTGGGTCCCAGTTGAGCAGTAACTCGAATACATGGAAGAAAGAGAGCAGGTATTGGATACTGGGAAGTTCACTACTCCTTGGAGGATCTGTCCTGGTTATTGTTTTCCTCATCTCCGTTATGTGTTTTGGATCTTACCGCGTTATTAGCCGAAAGAAGTCAACTCAGGTACAATCAATAAATTATGAGGCATTGCCTCTTAGAGCATTCACATACAAGGAGATTGAGCAGGCGACAGATGGATTTCGTGAAGAGCTGGGCAGTGGTGCATCCGGTATCGTATACAAGGGCCAGTTGCAAGATGAGTTTGGGACTGGCATTGCAGTCAAGAGGATTGATAAGATGCTCGCAGAGACTGAGAAGGAGTTTGCCATTGAGGTCCAAACAATCGGAAGGACCTTCCACAGAAACTTGGTGCGGTTGCTCGGTTTCTGCGTTGCAGGAAGAGAGAGGCTTCTAGTGTATGAGTTGATGACCAATGGCTCACTTAATGGATTCCTTTTCTGTGGTACAAGGCCAACCTGGAATCTCCGCGTTCAAGTCGCACTTGGGGTGGCAAGAGGCCTGCTCTACTTGCATGAGGAATGCAACAGTCAAATAATCCATTGTGACATAAAGCCCCAAAACATCCTTCTTGATGAGAATCTCGTGGCAAAGATCTCAGACTTTGGCCTAGCAAAGTTGCTCAGGAAAAATCAGACACAGACGAACACGGGCATCAGAGGCACTCGAGGGTACGTCGCACCCGAGTGGTTCAAAAACATAGGGATCACATCCAAGGTGGACATTTACAGTTTTGGGGTGATCTTGCTGGAGATTGTGAGTTGCAGGCGGAATGTGGAGCTAGAGATAGCAGATGAGGAACAAGCAATACTGACATACTGGGCAAACGACTGCTACAGAAGTGGGCGGCTTGACTTGTTAGTGAAGGGCGATGACGAGGCAATCTTCAACATAAGCAAGGTGGAACGCTTCGTCGCCGTGGCACTGTGGTGTCTCCAGGAGGAGCCGACAATGCGGCCTACCATGCTGAAAGTGACACAGATGCTTGATGGATCCGTCACGATCCCCACACCCCCTGACCCATCTTCCTACATCAGTTCACTCCAGTAGAAGAGCGCGTTTTTATATGCAAGTTGCGGTTTAAAATAAGAGTATGCTGGACATATATTGCTACAGAAAATAGTAAATATCAGTGACGATTCCTCCAAATGTCGTGAGTGGAAGTAGGAAAGTACTACTACATAAGAGAAATGTATGCATATGTTATAAGTTCCGAAAATAACGGTAGTTTTTTTTTTGCAATCTTCATGTACCATCATTTTAGGTCCAGTACCAGAGTTAAGACATGGATGTATTACATTGTGATTTGTGAATCGGTGAGAATTTTTGGTATATTGCCTAGCATTGAAGGATGAAACTGGAGGCTGCAAGAAAACACTGAAAAGTAGTGTGTGGCAACCAGTGGGCAAGATTTATATTTTTTTTACGCATTTATGGCTGAAAAGCTAGAGGAGTAGAGGTGTCAACTTATTTAGAAAATACCAATATACCATTTCATGGGGGGTAATTTTTGGCCAGGTTATGCTCAAGTCACAATGTGTGTTAGTCATTAGGTTAGCAACGAGAACAGACCGTCGGTCTGGTGGCTAGGCGTGCGGGAGCGCACTCTGCCCACCCAGGTTCGAACCTTGGGTTCGGCGGGTGCTCAGGAGTTTTCTTCTATAAAAATGCCAACGGGTGCTAGTGTCTGGGTTGGTCGCATTTTTCATTAGGTTAGCAACCATTAGGATTTCGATGCAGAGTTGTAATTGTGACACTGATTGATACATAAAGTATGGACTCCATACTACAGGGCCGGCTAATTAGTGTTGATACAGTAAGTATTGAAGTGGATATGCCGGACAAGAGAGGACTCCAACCAACCAGGAATGCTCGCAACTCATGCAAAATACAACGAACACAAATCATCGCAGAAGCGATCTATACTACTCCAGTAATTACTCAAACCTCCTGGAGTTACCGACCCCTTGGGCCTTCTCCTCGAAGTGCCGCCTCCAGCGCTCTCCGCACCTTCATCGATCTGCGACCGGAGCAGCGGAGGGAGGGGACGGTGAGGGAGGGAATGCGCCGGACAACGGCGGCTGTGGAGGGCAGCACTGCCGCTGCGGCCTGACTCTGCGCCGCCGCGGCCCGACTGCCGGAGCGCACCACCGTTGCCGTCAGAGAGCCCAGAGGCGCACCCTTCCTACTTTCCTCCCAACTTGTTTAAGCCCATTAGCATCACCTGGGCCGGTACGTCGGCCCATTTCGACGTGAAAACACGAGCCCTAATAAGCACTGGACCGGACACAACAAGACCCTAGACGGTTAAACCCTCTCCTTCTTCCCTTCCTCCGCAAAGACCCACAAGCGTCCACCCACCGCCGCCGCCACCGCAACAGCTCCGTCCGGCCATGGCGAAGAAGAGGAAGCGCAGCTCCGATGCTCCCGCCGCCGCCGCCGTAGAGAAGCCCGACGACTCTGCGCCGGAGCGGCCGGCGCGCACGCTCTTCGGGTTCAAGGACAAGCCGGACTCCGCCGCCGCCGAGCCTGCTTCCAAGGACGGTGCGCCGTTCCGGAACAAGGAGAAGGTGCTCGTTACCTGCTCCCGCCGCATCATCTACAGGTGAGCGCGCCGCCCTCTCCGCTCCGAGCTCCTTCGGCTTTGGTTGGACCGATGTTTGTATGTACGGGCATCTGATGTTGGGTTCTGGACTTGGTGCGCGCCTAGGTACCGGCATCTGATGCAGAACGTGGTGTCGCTGCTGCCGCACGCCAAGAAGGACAGCAAGGTCGAGTCCAAGCAGAGCAAGGGCGGCCAGCTCAACGAGCTCGTCGAGCTCAGGAGCTGCTCCAGCTGCCTCTTCTTCGAGGTATTATTACACATGTATACTCCGTTTGGTGCGTGGCTTGCTTGATGAATAAGTATGATTTATGTTGAAGGTTGACTAAGGTGATAGGCGAACGACATAATACGAATGGTCATACTGCGTTTAAATTGAATAAGTTAGTCTTGTCTGGTGCTAAATGACCTTTAAACTTTAGCTTTAACTTTGCATTAGTTAGTATTGCTACTATGGCATGAACCTTTACTGAGCTTTGTAAACCACACAGTATGTTTCAGCATCTTAAAAACGTGTTGTGACAACGCTCCAGAATTAAGCAGAGTTCCAAATTCCTATACTGAGGCATCTTCTACATGTGTATTGCAGTGCAGAAAGCAGAAAGATCTTTACCTGTGGATGGTCAAGTCTCCCGCAGGGCCATCAGTCAAGTTTCTAGTCAACGCTGGTATACTCTCAAACCAATAGTAGGAGCTATCCAGTTGCTTTACATGATGCTTCATCGTCTACTAATCCCCAACCGTCCCATAACATTTACGTGCAGTTCACACTATGGAGGAACTGAAGCTCACTGGCAACCATCTGAAAGGGTCACGCCCTCTGCTTACGTTTTCTTCAAATTTTGACCAGCAGCCTCACTGGAAGCTCTTGAAGGAAATGATAACTCAAGTACGTGGATAGTTTGACATGTTACATTATTCCGTGCATGTGTTATCAACCATTTGCATAATCTGATATTGACCTGTGTTCTTATTTTTTGCAAAAAATCATTTTTTTTCTTATTTACCCTTTGTTCTAACTTGGTGTCAAAAGAGATCACACTTGATTTTATGACTAGTGTTTATCATAAAGTCATATTTATAACACTGAAGTGTGCTACTGTAGTATTAGATTAGCATGTGCTTATTTGCTCTGATGTGTATATTTGCATGCAAGTTGTGGACAAACAAGTACGGTAAAAGTATATTTGTATTTCAATTGCGTCCTGTGGCTGCGAAAATAGAGCTGTGTTTATGATGTCTTCAGATCATTAACAGTGATGTGGTACTATTGTGTTTGAAATTAGTTCTATATGCTCAAATTAATTATATTCAGACATGCTCTTCTTTTATTCAAAGAACTTCAGAGCTAACTCGTTGCACATTGCTGCACTTGCAGATTTTCGCTACTCCAAAAGATCATCGAAAGGCAAAACCTTTTCATGATCATGTGTTTGTCTTCTCCATTGTGGATGACCACATTTGGTTCAGAAATTACCAGGTGATGTATTGCTCTGTTTGGATTTTGGTTCTCATTAGCTTTCACTTTCTGAACCAATTAAGTTATTAGCATCATGCCATCATCTGAATTTTAGCAAATGATAATACTTGCAGATTTCTGTTCCCCACAATGAGATTGACAAAGTTGATAAAGGAGGCCTGGATAAAATGACACTTGTTGAGGTAAAAGTTCAGTGAGCTTATATCTGGACAGTGTACATACCTCGTGGTTGCTAACCAAAATTTTAATTGAATTGCTCTGTGTAGGTTGGCCCCAGGTTCTGTTTGAATCCGATCAAAATATTTGGCGGTAGTTTTGGTGGCCCCACATTGTACGAGAACCCGTTCTACGTGTCTCCCAATCAGGTATTGCTTTCACCTGTTGATGAATGTTTATAGTATGGTGAATTTTGCGTGATTAGAAACAGTCAACTCTTAGAAAGTCAACTGGATATTCAATATTTGGAGTATGCTAGTATTCTTTTGGGGGGAATTTATGAAGTGTTCTACAATGGCAAGGCATGCTGACAATTATCACTCTTTCAGATATTCCTTGTAGTGTTCGAATAAAACACTCCTTGCACATTATTCCACCACTCCGTTCTCCTTGTTTTGGCTAACTCATAATGTTTGATCTGCATGCTTACAAATACAGTTTAGTTTTATAGTATGCTCACCAGGATTCCAGTGCTATTCTGTATTTGATTCAGTTGTCACAAGGCAGTTCCTGACATGTTCAATCTATATGTCTTCCATCTACACTCATAGGTCCTATTTTAACGATTATTTATTTCACCAGATCCGGGCACTAGAGAAGCGGAAGAAGGCAGGGAAGTATGCCCACAAGGTGAAGGCCAAGGTGAGGCGGAGGGAGCATGAGAAGGTGCACCACCTGGAACCCGATGAGTTTGCTGATATTTGGAAAGGGGAAGACTAGTGCAGACGCAACGATTGAGCCGATGGACTCGTCGAACAAAGGATTGTACTACTCGCGCTGGCTATCATCAAGCAGTGAATTTTGGGTACCGTTCTGATGTAGTTCTTGTATGACAAAGCATGTGCTTGCTATTATTTACATAAACAACCAGAATTTGATGTTACGAGTACCTGCATCGCCTTTTTTTTTGTGTCCTCAAGTGTGTTTGACTCCATTCCGCTAGCTGTCTGTGTTTTTCGCCTGTTTGTTCACGTGTCTTTTCTTCTCTGATATTGTAATCGCAAAGCAATTGTGAAAGCTTTGATACAAAATGATTGCAGGTGTCACAGGTTGTTACTTAAGTACCGGTTTATAGGATCTGTGTGTATCCCTAGATTATTAGTTTGACCAAAACAACATAAATTGTAGAACAGTAAAGTTATATCATTGAAAGAGCATATGAACATCCTAATGATGTATGTTTTGCAATATGTATCTTGGTTAAATTTACAATAGGAACACGGGTAGGATTGATGAATTGGGAGGGAGACAATGTTAAGTCAATACGAGAGGTGGAGCGGAACAGCTATTACCAGGAATGCTAATTGATCTGAGTTGAACTAATAATTTTGCGTAAACGAAGCATAAAAACAATCGAACTTGAATCTGCTTTTATAGAGAGCAAGTGACGAACAAACGCACGAAGTCTGAGAAGCACCATGTCGTTTTTGCTCTTATAATGGGCCAGAAACTACGCAAGGCACTATGACACAAACGGGCCGTTTAGGCCTCTACAGCAAGCCCAGCAACACAGTCCAGAAACCAACTAGGGTTTCCACCTCCGCGCAGCCGCACACATATAAACCTGCGACCACGCACGCCCGTCCATTCTTCTTCCTCCACCCTCCCTCCCCGAGCCGCAGCGCCGCCGCCGCCGCCGCCGCCGCCTCCACCCAAGGGATCCCCCAATGGCTCCGTCGTCGAAGATGGCGCTGGGCATCAAGCGCGCGTCGCGGTCCAACACCTACCACCGCCGCGGCCTCTGGGCCATCAAGGCCAAGAACGGCGGAGCCTTCCCCAAGGCCGACAAGCCCGCCGCCGCCGCCGAGCCCAAGTTCTACCCCGCCGACGACGTCAAGCCGCGCACCGTCAGCACCCGCAAGCCGAAGCCCACCAAGCTCAGGTGCGTCGCCCTGCCCGCCGCCCGTCTCTCTCTCTCTCTCTCTCTCTCTCTCTCTCTCTCTCTCTCGATCCCGTTGTGCGGAACCTTTACGCTGAGATCGATTTGGTTTGTCGCAGGTCTACCATCACGCCCGGGACGGTGCTCATCCTGCTCGCTGGGAGGTACATGGGGAAGCGCGTGGTGTTCCTCAAGCAGCTCAAGTCCGGCCTGCTCCTCATCACTGGTAAGTCGCTGCTGCCTTCTGCACCACAGTTCCTTTCCTTGATAACCTTGTATTTTAGCCCAGTACGGTAGCTGTATGCGTTTCTGATTACTGGACTACGTTCTAGGTTAGCTATCCAAAGTAAAGTAATTATTTGCATGGTAGACGATCTCGCTTGTTTTGGTTACCCACATCAGTCTAGCTTGTTGTTAGATCGACCCTGTTACTAACGTTTGGTTTTGTTTGTTTGCTTCTTCCCTTGCATTGGCGCTGTACTGGCAAGTGTGCTTAGAAAGCTGACTTAGGAACTACAATGAAATGCAAATGAAATACCTTATGTAGTTTTTTGCATTATTTCTTTTGGGATTGCGGTACTTGTATCAGCATCCGTTGGCATATATGTTATTCGTGGACATCAGGCAATCTTACGTAATATTGTGCTGCCATTGACTTTTTGTACTGGACAAGTTTTGATGTAAATTCAGGGGCCCTCTTCTATTTGAGTTAGGTTATATATGAACTGACCTGCTGTCTGGGAATTGATAACGAGAAAATTATCTAATTGCATGATTGCCTAGTAGGCATTGATATGGGGAACTGGATTTTATATGGCCAATTCAGACTGCAACTAGTTGTGCGCTTGAGTTACTTCTCTGTTTCATGATCCTACAATGTAGCATGTCTAATAACCAACTATGTTGATTTCTTCAGGTCCTTTCAAGATCAACGGCGTGCCAGTTCGCCGTGTCAACCAGACCTATGTCATTGCCACATCCACAAAGGTTGACATCTCTGGTGTTAAGGTTGATAAGTTTGATGACAAATACTTTGCGAGGGAGAAGAAGACCCGGGCCAAGAAGACCGAGGGGGAGCTGTTTGAGACAGAGAAGGAGGTACATCCATGAACAATCTCCATTTGATTCTGGTTTCAGTCTTTGCTATGATACTTTACTTATTCTAATACCTAATTCTATCTTTTATCTGTTAAACCTACAGGCAACAAAGAACCTGCCTGACTTCAAGAAGGATGACCAGAAGGCCATCGATGCCGAGCTGATCAAGGCTATCGAGGCTGTCCCAGAGCTTAAGAACTATCTTAGTGCCCGGTTCTCCCTCAGGGACGGTGACAAGCCCCATGAGATGTCCTTCTAAGCTACAAGTTCCTGAGTTTGGGAAGTGTTTTGCCTAGCTTGTTTCTGAACTTTGTACCCTCTTAGTTAACTTCCTATATCTGTTGAAGTGACTGTCAAATATTATGAGAAGATTTAAGAGAATCAATTCCAGCCTTGGTGCTTCGTTGTGACATTTGCTCAATGCGTAAAGTCATTATTGTGCTGTAATTTGTTTTCATAGTCGATTCATCTCATCATATGCTGATGGTTCTGAAGGTGAGTACGCAAGATTTTGTTGAGGACAGCTTGCCAAACATAGGTTAACATAAAACAAAAATGAGCTGTAGGGGTTCTCCCCGAGTCCCAAGTAGTAACTTACTCTCCAGTCTTGCAAATTCACCGATCAGAGTGGGATGAATACAAGGCCAACCACGACGTCAGTACACACTTTCTTTTATTCAGTTTTTGTATACTTTCGAACAGATGATGTTTTGACGATAAATACAACCTTTACACATTTTCTTTTATTCAGTTCTTGTATACTTCTGAACAGATTTTCTTTTTTTGACAACCAATACCAACAATTAAAGTAAAGTCAAATCTCGAGATCTTCAAACCTTTTATATTTCTATGATATAATAATCTACTTTTCTGAAATCAGCTGAAAATATAATAACGAAGATGAGAAATGGCTACCACATTACCCCACCATTATGGAATACGTAGCAGTCGCGATAGCTATGAGAAAATAATATATCCAAAATCTATCTATTGAAGAAGATTCTAAGGCTCATACCTACAGAATTTTAATTTTTCTAAGACCGCCGTTTAGGTCAGGAAGGGGATCTAATCGTTGAAGGGTCGAAAATCATTTATTGATGACATCTTCATTAATACAGAGTTCAAAAACAAGATAACTTTGCCCTAACATAATTATTAAAAACATAGCTTTTATTAAGAACTCTAGGTATAGATCAGGTTTCCCACCCAATTCGACAAACACAAAAACACTTGAGAAGATTGAACCCACCTATGGAGAAAGCGAAGTTTCATTGGGGATGATATATTTTTTTACACATGTGTTCGAAGGATACAAAACAAGCATGTTAGCCAGACAAGGAGTCAAACCCGTGTCAATAGATATGTGACATTCTCCTAAATGGAGGATATGAAGAGGATGGTGGTGAATGGAATGGATGGAGAAGAGAAGGTTGGATATGATAGATGATCGTCGATGGTGTCCTCCTATAGTATTCACATATTATCGTTGTATCAGCACGTTGATCCAACCTGTTGTCCTATCTAACATGACATGAAAAATGTTCGAATGAGGTAAAACCGTGTTCGAAACTAATTAGAGAAAATATTCCTGTAGAATTTTCACTAAAGGGGAATGTGTGTAACAAACACATGCTAATACACTAAAGTTTTAATAGATAGATATGTAAAATATAGAATTTTGGTGAAGTTAGAACTTTAAATACTCTCCGTCCCATGAAACATATCAAAGGTTTATCAAAATTTGAATTATTTTGATACATCTAAATTTAAACAAATTTTTAGAGGGAGACCGAAGGAATAGTATGGATTGAAACGGAAGGATGCAATCTGAGGCAAGAGACCGGAGACGACGACGCGAGAAAGCCCGCGGTTTCGAGGACTCTTCTTTTCACGCCCCCCCTCTTTCATTTTGGCGGGAAAATTCCGTCGAACTCGAACCCTAACCAGGCGGCCATGGACAAGTTCCTCGTGGCGGCGCCACCTTGTGCCGGCGAGGACCCTGAAGCGCCACCACCGCCGCCTCGGAGGTGCTACGCCTCGGACTACATCTCCCCCCTCCCCCACTGTTCCACCTCCTCTCTGTTCTCACCTGCCTTCTGGTCCGTAGGTGGCACCGGTGGAGCCGCATCGCAGTTGAGCTGGACGGGCGCATCGACGCCAGGTTCCGGCACAGGGAATTGCGCCGTCTCCTTGATTCCTACTCTGAGGTTGTAGAATTTTCGAAACATTTGATGCTTTTTTTTCCGGTTTTTGCTGGGTTGCTCTGTTCCCGACTGGAATGACTTATGACTAAGTAGGTGTCCGAGAATAGGCTGACTAAGTAGGTGTCCGAGAATAGGCTATGAAATCTTCAGAACCGTAGAATGGCTAATTTATCACATTCTCAGGGAATCCAGTGGTAAGGCAATATTAGAGTAGCTCAATGGGAAGAAACTTAAACAGTTCAGATCATCTCACTGGAAATGGGGGAATTATTGTTGAGGGCTAGGTCAGATAGATCATCTCTTTTGTGCCAAAAAATTTGCACAATCCTATTTATGTTTTGTAGTTTATGCTATTTACGGATGTATCTACAGTTCTACACACTAAAAACATGTCTAGATACAACCGTATCTAGAAAAACTTGAGCAACTTATTTTGGGACGGAGGGAGTATTAAATTTGGAACTCTATACCAGAAAAATGGAGGAATTTTAGCAGTGCCTAACTGCCTATGTTACTTACAAAGTATTTTTATTCAAGTGAAGCAATTTTATTCTATTTATATATTTGAAATAATTTTGCAAACTGTTATTTTTTTAATCCTGAGAAGACTAGGACCTTCGAACACAAGTACTACACGCATGGCGAGCAACGGTGTCAGACATATGTAATGCTGATAAGTACGCTGATTTATATTTTGTAGTGCTGGGCCATGTGTATTATGTGGCTAATCTGTTTACGCTGCTGCTCCTTTTAGGTGAATCGTATGATTAATGCTTCAAATTTTGCTGGGTGTTACCATCCAGCGAGGTAAGTATTTATCTTTTATGTTTTTGTTGGAGTATTTCAAATTTTCAATGCAGAATCACTACTTTTATCTACAGTTCCATTGCACACATTGTAGTAACATGTCCTTATTAGACAAGCTAATAATAAACTTGTTTATTGTATTTGGGCAGGGAGGGAGTTTCAGCAATGGAATTTGATAAAAAGGTAGTATTGAAATGTATGAGAACACTCATTATTTGTAAGTTTAGTATCGCTACCAGAGGTGTATCAACGGAATTAATAAATATAACCAAAGTCTATTGATTCCTTGCTGATTTTTAGTCAGACTGTGATACATAAAATATTTAAGGATCTTCCTTGTGTTTTTATTGCGCAGGGAGTATATCTTGCATCAGTGACACTCTCAGGGTGTTTAACAGTACATGACTTTGAGACTCTATACTGCTCCTTGTATGGCCCATCATGTAGTAAGTTAAGCTTACCCGACTCACTTTTCTAGAAAAATGCTGAAAGCAGATGCATCTGAAAAAATATTCTCAGGATTATGTTCGATCCCTGTGTTGGTAGGATGTGGATCATAGAATAATTGTTGGATAACACCTTAAGATCTTTGTTAGTGGATCATAAGATCTGGGTTCTGCATAGGATCAGGATTTGGAGTCCAACAGGAATATATGGTCCTACACTGTACCAATTGCGATCTTGGGGAACTTTGCTTTAAGATATATCAGGCATTTGGAAGTTCTCGCTATTAAATATGCATCAATAACTTCCCTAAGAATGATGGTATAGTTTTGAAACCCTGATGTTTTTGTAGAGAAATAGGGCCATGTGCATGTGATTTTGATGCCAGATTAAGGATTCCAATATTGTGGATGTACCTCTGTGTCTTCTTTGGATTAAAATGGCCGTGTTAGCCATTCTAATATCCAGTTAGAATTTTTATATCCATATTAGCGAACCAAAAAGGTTGAAATGAAACATACTGGTATATTTGTAATTTCTAAACCAGATAACTTTGAAAACTACCTTTCAAAATATTCGACATACTCCGAGATAAGGAGAAGTGGACACCAAACGATCTATTCATCATTTACTATCTCAGGTCATTGTCATAATCCTGCTGCATTTTACTGTTTCATTGATAGGTTTGCCAGATGACTCATCAAACTATGTGCTCCATATATC
Source organism: Lolium rigidum (assembly GCF_022539505.1). Taxonomy (NCBI): domain Eukaryota; kingdom Viridiplantae; phylum Streptophyta; class Magnoliopsida; order Poales; family Poaceae; genus Lolium; species Lolium rigidum. The sequence continues at coordinate 189,529,326 of NC_061509.1, forward strand.
AAACCAATTGCCCCTGTGTGCTGTCAGATGGAATCCAGGAAATCAAGATGAGGTCGGTATCAGCATTGAATTTTACATTTTCACTTTATTTTAGGTCAGTGAATTTGGCACATTGACGAGGAATGCTAACTCCTAAGTGTACCTGGCAGTTAGGGACTAGAATTTGGTTTATTTTATGAATTGAATGAAGTGCTTTTGACTTCATATGTTTTGTATCTAACTTTATTATTGAGCTTTAAGCATTCCTGATGCAGATTGTTTGCTCATCTAGCCAAAGTGACAAAGTTTCACTATTTGATATCGGTTATGTCTCTTCTGTTCCTACTGAAGTAAGTACCATTTTTTTCACTGTTCCTTACAAATGCTTCACATTTTACTCACGGATACTTTAAATATATTTTCTCCATGTTGAATTACATCTGAATTCCAAAGATCATATTCTTTCCTTCTTCAATTCCTAAATAATCATGCCATTAAAATACATATCTGGTGTTACTTTCCCTGTTTTGTTTCTGCCAAACGGCACAACATATGGCCATGGGATGAGCTTATGTTGCGTAGCACAGTATGCACGTTTTCCCCCCAGTTTGCTAGGTACAGTTCAAATATCATAACCGCTAACAGCTACACCTATGTTTAGAAAGCGAAGTTACGCAATGCTAAAGAAAAGGTTTCCAGATGATATTTGAAGAAAAATGTACTTCCAGATGCACCTTAGTCCATTCAACAACAACAACATCAACATCAAAGCCTTTTTCCCAAGCAAGTTGGGGTAGGCTGGCTATGAAATCCTATGGAAACAAAAACAAGGAGAGAAAAAAAGAACATGTAAACTAAGATTCACACATGGATCACATATTTCCATGCAGTCCTATTAAAAGTCAAATCTCTAGGGACATTACAATCCCTCAAGTCTCTTTTTACCGCCTCCGCCCATGTCAACTTTGGTCATCCTATGCCCCTCCTATTTTCCATACTATTTAGAATTCCACTGGTGTTTCTGGAGGCCCCTGTTGGTTATGACCAAACCACCTTAGTCGGTGTTGGACTAGCTTCTCGTTGGTCAGTGCCACTTGTAGCCTATCACGTATTACCAAATTTCTAATCCGACCCTTTCTTGTATGGCCACACATCATGCGCATCTCCGCCACTCATTTGTTGGATGTGCTGTCTTTTAGTGGGCCAACATTCTGCTCCATATAGCATCGCTGGTCTGATTGCTATCCTATAGAACTTACCTTTTAGCTTTTGTGGGACCTTGTTGTCACATAGAATGCCAGATGCTTGTTGCCACTTCATCCATCCTGCCTTGATTCTGTGGCAAACATCCTCATCGATATCACCAGAAAGGAAAATTATTATAGTAGCTCGAGGTCCATTATTACGTCGCTCCTATTATTGTTACACAACCCCTCACGACCCTTCTGATTTTTTTGTTACTGTATTTTAGGTTCTACAGAAAGGGAAGACCAAATTTCACGCTCTCTGCTCTGAATCCCGGAAGGGTTTGACTGATCTAGCTTTCACGTCAGATGATAAGTCACGGTATGTGACAGTTTTGTACTTATTCACACCATCATGTCATTTGAGAGAACGCCTATCATAAAACATTTCTATTTTGTAATTGATGTGAAGCTTAATATAGACAACTGACTGTATAGCATGTTCTTTTGTCTTCTTTTGTGGAAAGTATTGTTGGACCCTATGTATTGTCTTAAAGAAAGACTTAATAAATAATAAAGTTGTGAAGCTAAAGAAATGGAGCCGTGCTAATATTTGTTATTAACCCGATGATAGACATCTTTTTCGCGAAAACGCAAAAGACTTGCATTTCGATGCATTGATAGATAAAGAAGGTTACATGTACATGCCCAAAAGAGGGACAAACACCCCGCGCTACAACTCGACCCAAGAAAAGAGAGACCCTAGTCTAGGGGAGGAGTTGGCGGACACCCCGGGCTCCCGCGTCTGCCCATTGCCGCGCCTCGGTCCTGATGTCGTTGAACAAGGAAGGCACCGAAGGCTGTGCGTTGTCGAAGATCGCAGCATTCCGATGTTTCCAGATCCACCACGCCGTGAGCATGATTATCAACGAAGTACCTTTGCGCAGCTGGCGGGGGGCCGTCCGCACCACCAGCGACCACCACTCCGTGAAGTCGCCCTCCGAAGGAGGCCCCGAGGTGGATCGGATCCACGAGAGGACCTCGTACCAGACCGTCCTGGAGAATGGGCATCCGGTGAGTAGATGCATCATGGTCTCCTCAGACTGATCACAGAGATCTGGGCGCATGTGGTAGGCCACGACGCGCCAGCCTCTCACCCGTCCAACACCTGTCAAGGCAGGCCAGCCAGATAAAGAATTTCACCCTCGGAGGCGCCCATGATCTCCAGTTTAGCTCCCAAGATGCTGAGGTGATCGCCCCCTGGAAATGGGCCTCATAGCAAGAATGTGAGGTGTACTGGCCATCCGTCGTCCATATCCAGGTCATCCTGTCTTGTTCCGCCGAAAGCTGGAACTCCCTTAGCCTGCCCCATAGCTGTACATACTGCCATAGTGCAAGGGCGCTAGGTGCTCCAGCTGTAGGTACTACCCGATGATAGACATCTTACTTGTCAGGATGAGGTGAGATGTGTTTCTAGAACAGAGTACGTAGTACGTTTGGTATAACTGTGAAGTTCATGGTGGATGTTGATTCACCAGGTGAAGGCAGGTTATCAGTGTTAATTACAAAGCGCGCTGATAGCATTTCTACCACCTTACCAATATTGGTATTTTAGGAGGCATAAGCTATGTATACATGCACCAGATACTGATATTCTTAATGAGACTTATATTTCTGGTAATTATGCATAAACTTTGCACTTATCAGTTCTCCATATCTAGGCTATTTGCATCTGGGCTTGATGGTGCAGTCTACATGTGGGATAGGCGGCTAAGTAAGACACACTGTATTGAGCTTACAGCACTCCCTGAATCTCAGTTTACCAGTGTCAAGCTAAATATGGATAATCGGGTATGCTGATTCTCATGTTATGTATTTGTTGTTCTATAAAAACCAGTATGTATCTCTCCTAATTGTCAGGGTAAGAACATGATGTTCTAGAACAATAGTTCTTTAGCATTGTTGATGCTATATGTATCTCTCCTAATTGTCAGGGTAAGAACATGATGTTCTAGAACAATAGTTCTTTAGCATTGTTGATGCTATCCTCTTATACACCAAGTCACCAACCTATATTTCAGACTGTCTTGCTTTTTAAATACCATCGATTATGTTGTACTGTACTTAGTCTGATGATTTGTTGTTTGTATTACTTAACTGTAATATCCTGTCTAGGTGCAACTACTGTATGATCAATAAAAACATGGTCTTGTGCTCATCCGAACTTAATGTTACATAAGAGGACAATCTAGTAATTTTTTCTATTGATGCAGCTTACATTTTCTGTTAACTTTAATAATTCATCTGATTTACACTTTATCTTAACTTCAGCGATTGGTTTATTCTAGCCATAAACATTGCACCACTCACCTATAGGGACTTATTGTTTATCTTTTCAGACAGTGTTTGGTGCAACTAGAAATGGCACTATTCATGCTTGGGATACCCGTGGAGGGAGAGCTTCCACTGCTTTTCAAAGCCATAATGAGGTATATTCAGCAGATAAATATCTTGCTAGTTCTGCTTCTTTTCATTTGATCCAAGGTCAAGCAACTTGATTCCACATGACGATTTCAGTGTTTCGAGAATAATTAAAAAAAACCTCTGTTTCTGAACTTTATATATGCTGTACCAACGAATTTCTACAGTTTTTCACATGCACTGTCTGGTAGAGCTAGTCAGCTAGTTTACAAGTAGTGCAAGATAGTTCTCTCTGACTAAATACACACTTTTTACTAAAATATTTTCAAATGATATCCCATAAGTTGCTTTTATCCTTCCATCTTTATATACTTGTAAACTGGGATAACTGGTTTCCAGGTGGCAAGAAAATAAAAAATGAACAAATTCTCAGAGTAAGGATACATGAGCCTCATCCAGGGAAGTATGGAATCTTAGTGATAAATCATAACTGTGGGACTTAATCTGGAACTTATTAATACTTAAAATATGCTAAAGAACCCAAAATTGCTGAAACCACTTTTGTCAAGATATCATGTTAAATAGATGAGGAAGTTGGAAATAGGTAGTGTACAGCTATGAAGTGCACTTGAGAGGGATACTCTATCTGATTTGATATTAATTTTGTATTTCATGCCATGACCCCTGTGTTGCGGTCAGAAACCCACCGGCGGGCAGCGACTGGCAACACCGTAGAGCCGGGAACAACTAGGGCTGCGGCTGGCCCCAGTCCCTCAGAGCGACGGCCCGCAAAGCCTTCTGGTCACACGTCCGATGCTTGTCGCAAGGGCGTGCCACCTGACCTATACCCGGTCGGGAAGGTGTTGGATGATGCCTCGCTTAGTTTCCTGCATGGCATACATGTAAACGTTAAATACGAGTCTCGATCGGCTCTCAGGTTGTCCTGTGAATCGGCTCAAAGAGCCGATCCACCCATGATTCATACGAGGTGTACGAATATATGGTGGTCCTGCTTGATCAAGATAAAGCTAAAGCGATCTACGACGATTTAGGGTTTTCACCGCATAATCGGATCATCCTACTCACGATTGGGCCTCGCGCTCGCGTACGGTGATCGTAAGCCGATCCTAGACAGGGCCTAAAAACCAACACGAGGTTGATCCCGGAACATCCTGTCTAGGGCTAGCAAACTACACCCTACACGCCGCTGGATCCTCCAACCCTTTGTAAGGCCTAACTATTGCGGATATTAAACTAATCCTTGAAGAACAAGGAGCAACCGTAACGGATCGGATCTACTAAACAATGATCAAGCGGGGTGCCGCCCTACACCTAAGATAGGTGTAAGGGCGGCTAGATGTATAAGGGTTGCACTACGACGAGCATATGATACGAAGAACAATGCAAACCCTAACACATCTAAGATAACTACGTTGCTCGCCATCAAAAAGGCTTCGACACGAGCAACGCATGAACAACGTAATAAGCTTATGCTGCCTAGATCGCAAGATGCGATCTAGGCAGCATGGTGCTTACCGGGAGAAACCCTCGAGACGAAGGAGTTGGCGATGCGCCGAGATTGATTGTGTTGAACGTTGGTTGTTGTTTATTTCATAAACCCTAGATACATATTTATAGTCCAAGGGACTTTCTAATTCGAGCGTGCACCTAACCGTGCACGGGTAAAACTCCAACTCCTAACCGACACGTAATCTAATATGTTACGGACACAAGGGCAAACTAGCCCAAACTTTGCATGTAAGGCCGATTCACGTATTTCTTCTATATATATTCTTCAAGCCCATCTTGATCACGGCCCACCTCGACTCGGTCAAATTCGGTGATAACACATGCCCCTCTGGTTTTGGAAATGACATTTCCAAAATCATTACGCTTTCTTTCGTCGGGTCATGTCGTGGCGGAGCGGAACTGCCGCGGAATCTTCCATCATTTCGCCTCGCCTCCTGGGCTTCTCTGCACGAATTGACAATTTCGGCATAACGTCCTCGAGAACCGTCATGGCATTAAATCTCCACTACACTCCCTTTATTTATCTGTGCCAAACGGTTCACCACTCCATCCTCTTGCTCTGTTCTGTCCACCAGCGCCAAAAAACCCTTTTCCCCTGCAGCCATGTCTTCCTCTTCCTCCTCCGCCTCAGGCCTCCCCCTCCAACCGTCGCCGAAGAACAAGAATGAGGACGACCTCCACTCCGGGGCGAACCCCATCTCCTCCGACAAGGAGAAGAAAGAAGGAGAAGTAACGAAGGCCAAGGCCTCCCCCCTCGCCAAACTCCCGCCGAAGAAGCGCTCCCGCATGTGGGCGGACAGCGAGGACGAAGATGACGACGAGGCGGGGAGAAGAGGAGGAGGAGGAGGATGATTCCTCCTCTTCCGCTGGGTACCCGCCGACGAAGCGCTTCCGCACTTGGGCGGACAGCGAGGATGATGATGATGACGAGGAAGAGGAGGCTCCGGCCGAAGGTTGGGGCAGCAGCGACGAGGAAGCCTCCGGAGGTAGCGCCGGCGGCAACTCCGATGCCGACGATGACGCTAGCGAGGATTAGCAACGTAGGATTAGTAACCCCCGAGCAATCGGCTCTTCTTTTGTTCTTCCTTTCTTCTTTGAGCAGTCGGCTCTTCATTGTAAGAAATCCCAATATTAATGAAGAATTTCCCTTAACTTGATTTCGCCGATTTTTTTTCGTACTGATTTGGCCGATTGCTAATTTGATCACCGCTCGATAAGCCGATGGCAACGCATCGGTAACCTGCGAACCCTGCCAGACCCTTCTCTTCCAAACCCCCTTTGCTTTCAGGGGCTCCCTGAGACCATTGCTAACTCAACCCAGAGGCTGGAGATGATACTTCTGCAGGACAGGATCCTGCTCCGTTTTTTCCGCAGCAACTATTCCTCAAAAGCTGAGATGTAGAGCTAACCGATTTCAACAAAATCGGCTCCTTATAGCAAAGGGTCCTTCAGGGCAAGCTGCCCCCCGAGCCTCAGTCAAGGCGGGAAAGGTAGTGAGTCAGCCCAATGTGCCGCCATTGGCCTCAAGTCATAACGCGAGCCGGCCGATTTCAACAAAATCGGCTCCCCGAACGAGAGAACCTTCAGGGTGAGCTGCCCCCCAAGCTTCTTCAGTCCACTTCTCGCGCCTTGCAGGTCAGATCGGGTCACCCATCCTTAACCTGATCTGCACGTCCAGGCTGCTCCTAACCGACACGATATCCTTAACTCGATGTCTGCGCATCGGCTGTGCTTAAAATTTTTTGAATTTTTTACGGCCGATTTATGTATCGACCCCCATACTTCAATACCCATCATCAAAGAATATCTTGGGCTGCTGGGTGTTTGCAAGATACTCCTGCTTCATATCCTCGTGTTTATCCACCTAGGTGCCCCCCGAGCCGATTCTGTCAAGAGAATTGATGGTATCGGCTCTTTAGGCATTCCCTGCTGGATCAAATGTTGAACCCAGGCAGAATGGATGGTGAGGATAATTTTGGCCGATTGCTGGAATCGGCCTCCACGTTGCTTGCTCGATGAAGGTTTTGCAATGTTCCTCCATAAATCCTTGGGGCCGATCTCCTGGATCGGCATCGCCATGTTTGTCCATAGACGCTGTTTTTATTACACGGTCAGGCCGGTGGATGAAACCAACCTAACCCCGTTCTTTGTCACGTCGATGCGCTCGCAGTCGCCCAATCCTGGAGCACTAAACTCCGTTGGAAGGATGGAGACCATGTTTGTGCCAGCCGATGTCTCATCATCGGCTTTCTTTTGTCTGGGCGCCACTCCTTTCTTTGTGGCCGACCTTCTTCGTCCGAGGGTTCGCTGAATTTTGGCGGCCGGATCGGGCCGTGCCTTCCTCAACGTGTGCAGGTATAATCTTTCGGCTTCTTCCAACCCACGTAGACGCTGAACCCTTCGCTTCGGGAACGGCTGAGCCCATCGGGGCACCACACGGGCCGATGATACTTGTCTTCTTCATCATCGTCCTCTAGTTCCTCGAGATCTTCCACCCGAGCGGACTCAGCATGCTTGTTCCGAGGCGGGAGAGGCCCTAGACGCTTGAACACGGACACGTTAGCTGCATCCTTCTTCTTTTGTTTGCATTCTGGGCAGTTGCCGATTGTTGGCAATCGGCTCATTCCTGAATCTCAGCAGTGTCTGAAGAAGGGGCAGTCCCAGTGCCTATCCTCGTCGTCTTGCTCCCTCGACTTTTCCTTGGCGTGGCGCTCGTATCGTTCCTCGTCGTGATCATGCCGACGACGTCTCCTGTCGTCCCTAGCCCGACGATCTTTTTCATCATCGTCGTTGTATCGTCGGCGTTGGTCATACTGACTCACATACTTGTTGAGGAGGTGATCAGAGAGAGGTCGCCGATATCTTATGTTCTTCACTTCTCCCCTCGTGACGTAGCGCTTGCCGTCGTGGCGGAGCCGATCGCGTGGAGCGGCTTCCTCTGTGTCTTTGCTATGAGAGCAGCTGCCCTCATCTCCGTCCTTACCAGAGTGGTGCCCAGGTCCCACCATGTTGATATTGCACGAGAAATCTGGCTGGCACCCTCCATGGTAAGCACACTCCACCATATTAACGGCGGGGAAGGGTGTGTGTCGACCTTCATGGCGTATCGGTTGAAAATTAGCCGTCCTTTTTCTATCGCCATTTGGATCTGCCGACGCCACACCCTGCGGTCGTTAGTGGTGTGGGTGAACGTGTTATGCCACTTGCGGTATGGCTTTCCGTTCAGCTCCTGGACCGTAGGGATCTTGTGGCCTTCGGGTACCTTTATATGCTTCTCCGTGAGTAAGAGATCGAAAATCTGCTCGGTTTTGGTCACGTCGAAGTCGAACCCTTTTGGAGGGCCTTGTGGCTTAACCCACTTGCGGGACACGGGGCCCGCCGCCGAGTCCATTCAGCCACCGCTACCTCTTGATCTCCCGCAGCACCTTCATCCTCGTACGCCTCAACCGGGACCACCGCACGCTTGAATTTGTCCTGGTAAACATCCGGGTGGCGGCTGTTCATATGCCGACAACTTCGCACCATGTGCGCCAATGAAGGGTAGTCCGCTTGGGAGGCCACGTCCTTGATCGATGATGAGAGACCCACCACCGCCAACTCGATCGCTTCTTTTTCACTTACGTGAACCGAATAGCATCGGTTCCTAATGGTCCTGAAGCGCTGGATGTATTCGACACTGTTTCCCGCGCTTCGTCGTACTTGTGCTAGATCGGCAATGCCAGCCTCGGAAGCCTCCGAGTGATACTGCTCATGGAACTGCTCTTCCAACCGCTTCCAAGTCCGGATTGAGTTCGGTGGCGGCGATGTGTACCACCCGAAAGCCGATCCTGTGAGGGATCGTGCGAAGAACCTCACACGCAGCTCGTCTGATGCTGAGATCGTGCCCAGCTGTGCCAAATATCGGCTCACATGCTCGATGGAGCTGGAACCATCTGATCCACTAAACTTTGTGAAGTCCGGGAGCCGATATTTGGGTGGTAGCGGGATCAAGTCGTACTCGTTGGGGTACGGCTTGGTATAGCCGAACGTCTTCCTTTTCGACATCATGCCGAACTGATCTTTCAGAATTGTACAAATCTGATCCGCGGTGATGGCTGAAGGTGTCGAACCACGAAGATTCGCCGGGGTGGCATACTTAGCCGGCCATGCTTGCTTTTCCGGTTCCGAGCCAAGCTGCGGGAGCTGGGCTGCGGAGGTTTGTCGGAGTGGCGTACTTAGCTAACCACGTTTGCTTCTCAAGATCTGCTCCCGACGTCCCTCCTCGCTGTTCCGGAGGCCCTGCTCGTTGCGGCCTGGTTCGAGAGTGCCCGAGTGCTGCGATGCCAGTACGTATGCGCACGTGTATCCGTGCGGGATCTCCTTGGGCGCCTCGGGTAGGAATTGGTAGTCACTAGGGTCACCACCAATCTTGTAGACGACGTATGCCGATGAGTTCGGCACTTCCGGTGCTGCCAACGCGAACGGCAGCGGTGGACGGGACTCGGAATGGTATTTCTCCTTTGTAAGTCCCCGAGCTGGTCCCGACGGAGAAAATTGATGGCTCATGATTTCCTGGATCACGCGCGAGCGACACGCTCCAAAGTGTTCACCGAGGCTCTCGAGTGGCGGTGCGGCGAATGAGCCACCATGAAGTTGATCTCTCGACGCAGCGACTCGGTGCGTTCTTCTGACGGGGCGGACAGGTCCACTCCATCGAGCGCGCCTTCAGGTGAGAACCCCTTCCACCTGACGCCGTGGGAGCGGGTTCGGTGGAAAGAGCCGATGAGGTCGGCTTCGAGGACCGCCTTAATCTCGTCATGCTTCTTCTTGAGCTCGTCAGGCAGATCCTCGTACTTGACCGGAGTGCTTTCCGCCATCTCGGATGTAGATGGCGATGCGGTGGATGTCGAAGATTGTCCCACCGGGTGTGCCAGAATGTGTTGCGGTCAGAAACCCACCGGCGGGCAGCGGCGGCAACACCGTAGAGCCGGGAACAACTAGGGCTGCGGCTGGCCCCGGTCCCTCGGAGCGACGGCCCGCAAAGCCTTCCGGTCACACGTCCGATGCTGTCGCAAGGGCGTGCCACCTGACCTATACCTGGTCAGGAAGGTGTTGGATGATGCATCGCTTAGTTTCCTGCATGGCATACACGTAAACGTTAAATACGAGCCTCGATCGGCTCTCAGGTTGTCCTGTGAACCCATGATTCATACGAGGTGTACGAATATATGGTGGTCCTGCTTGATCAAGATAAAGCTAAAGCGATCTACGACGATTTAGGGTTTTCACCGCATAATCGGATCATCCTACTCACGATTGGGCCTCGTGCTCGCGTACGGTGATCGTAAGCCGATCCTAGACAGGGCCTAAAAACCAACACGAGGTTGATCCCGGAACATCCTGTCTAGGGCTAGCAAACTACACCCTACACGCCGCTGGATCCTCCAACCCTTTGTAAGGCCTAACTATTGCGGATATTAAACTAATCCTTGAAGAACAAGGAGCAACCGTAACGGATCGGATCTACTAAACAATGATCAAGCGGGGTGCCGCCCCTACACCTAAGATAGGTGTAAGGGCGGCTAGATGTATAAGGGTTGCACTACGACAGCATATGATACGAAGAACAATGCAAACCCTAACACATCTAAGATAACTACGTTGCTCGCCATCAAAAAGGCTTCAGCACGAGCAACGCATGAACAACGTAATAAGCTTATGCTGCCTAGATCGCAAGATGCGATCTAGGCAGCATGGTGCTTACCAGGAGAAACCCTCGAGACGAAGGAGTTGGCGATGCGCCGAGATTGATTGTGTTGAACGTTGGTTGTTGTTTATTTCATAAACCCTAGATACATATTTATAGTCCAAGGGACTTTCTAATTCAGGCGTGCACCTAACCGTGCACGGGTAAAACTCCAACTCCTAACCGACACGTAATCTAATATGTTACAGACACAAGGGCAAACTAGCCCAAACTTTGCATGTAAGGCCGATTCACGTATTTCTTCTATATATATTCTTCAAGCCCATCTTGATCACGGCCCACCTCTGACTCGGTCAAATTCTGGTGATAACACCCTGACAATGCTAGTGCCTTTTATATGACAGAGAAAGTAGTAGACACTTCTTACTCAGCAATGTCATAGCTGTCTTGGCAACACTAGTAGTAGTTTTTTTGTTGCCTTGGTCCTAGGTTGATAAAACTTTTTTCCAGGTTCAACCATTATCATCAGTGAAGATATCAACGTTGTTGGGCAAAATTGCATCGCTGAAGGTATGGGAAAGATAAATACTTATATAATTGGCATTTATGCTAAAGAAAGCTCATGTATCTCTTCCCATTCTTGTGACCCATATTGACGCCTCACATACACACAGTATTAATGACATGATTCTAGGTCAAAGCCGTCCACATGAACTATCAACTTGTTCGACTGGGGAACAGTGGAAGCATCCAAATTGTTAGAATTATTATACGAATATCGGCATATGGTGACTCATATTAAAAAAATTAGTCTAGTCCACTGAACCAACATATCTATTTTTTAGACACCAAACAGTATTATATGCATCCTTTTATGTTTGAAATGCATAATTACATGTTTGATTAAACGATATATAAAAATAAATGGGAGTTTCTTTTCTTGTTCTGATATAAGGCACATAAAGTAAAACTAGGAATCAGCTCCAGAGGATATCATCTGTGGTGAAGGCACTATTATGTTCACATAACTTATTTTAACATTTTTTTCACCTTGTCTACTATTTTCAGGAACAATCAAACATTGTTTCAAGTGAAATTCTGTCTATAGATTTTAACCCTAGTTGCTCATACCAGTTGGCCTTCCATCTTGATGATGGCTGGTAAATATCTCAGATTTCACTGCCATTATCTAATAATAAGAAGTAAGGGGTTACTTGTGCCAGATCTCAATACTCTTCCATCTGCATCCATTGTTAGGTCTGGAGTCCTCAATGTTAACACCCTCAGTGTGAGCCATCTGCACTGCCCTCCTCCTTCTTGGTTGTAAGTGTTGATCTACGGATTTCTTCAAACTTGGATCACATTACAAAAAAATCTTATTAAACATTGCAAATATGACCAAATTGTTTTGTGGTTCTCTGCTATTTCCTATATTAGGGAGGGTGTGGACTCTGTGTTGCATAAGCGGAAAGCGACCTGGCTGTCAACATCTTCAGTAAGAAAATATTTTAGGGCACCTTTGATCTTAGCACATGAAGGATTTTCTTAAAATTGTACCCTTAAGAAATCAGGTTGAGGTGAATAAATGTTCACGAATGCTATAAGATGGTCCTGCATACCATGTTTGCCATACTTTCTATTTTTATAATTCTTGTCATAAAATATAGTGAATAACAGCAAGGAATTTGATGCATGTCATATGGTTAAATTGTACAGATTTATGCAGTTGGATCTTCCTCCAATAATGGAATGTATGTACTTGATTTTCATCCACATACAAGCTCTGCATGCCATGTGGACTACAAGTGAGCTGTCTTTCCTCTCTTTTCTCCTGGTTTTCTCACAACCAACTAACATGACATTCTGATCTTCTTAGTTGTTTCTGGGAACATATGTGGAGAAGTTCCACAGTTTCAGCAATTCATTGATTAACATTTTCTGTCGCATCGTTTTCTTAAAAGGTCCCTTGGAAATAAACTCTTGCTATTCTATGTTTCAGTGAGGAAACAAAAGGCTTCGAAGAAAACCAACCTGCAGAAAACAAGTTTATTCCTTTATCTGAAGGCGTGCTTTCATGTGCAGCCCATCCACTCAGTCATAACATAATTGCTGGTACTGAGGTCCGTTTGCTTATCTGATCCAAGTGACGAGCCATACTCGATACTTATGTATATGCCGAATGGCTTTGGTTCTTACCTTGCGTGTAGAACTGAAAATCGTCAGATTTACAAATCAAATTCGAGTCAGGTGGCAAAAAGATATAACTAGTCACTATTGTCTGCAGTTCTCGTCATTGCTTATGGTATCACAAAAGCATGAGATCATCAGAGATCCAGAGTAGTGCCAAGGCGCATCAGGAGCTTCCTCCAAGCACAAGCAATACCCCCGATTGCAGCATTCATATGCTGCTTATTAGCTCATGGCCGTCCTGCACGTAAGAAAGATCTGCAGCATGAGGACCTTTGATGGGGCCATACAAGCTTTGACTTTGGCTGGCAGGTCGGTCTATCTGGGAAGTTCTTCAGCCCATGAAAAGATTCACCATGCGGCCAATACCCTTCTTATACAGACGGACATCGTCATTGCTGACATCCATACGAGTGCAATGACGTTGTTGTACTTGATTTTCAAAGTGTAGACCTGTGCAAGGCATGCTTCCAGGGAATGGGTTCATTGTAATTATCATTTTTTCCTTTGTTATTCTTGACCTGGTAGTAATCAGAAAGTGTTGTCCGTGTTTGGGGTTTATGGTATATAGTGTTCTGTACGTGAGCTGTTTGCTATCAGTAATTGGTGTCCTGTACATGAGCTGTTTGATATTGGTAATTTGTGTTCTGTGCATGAACCTTGTTTATTACAATGCTTTAAGATGGTATCGAGATTTCAGCATGCTGAGTTGCGCAGGCATCATCATCCAGCGGGGTTTCTGTTCCTGGTCTTGTTCTGAAGGGACACTGGACACTGCAAGCACTGTTCCCTGGTAAGGTACTTTGGCCCAAAAGAAAAACAAAGGAAATTTGAGAAGTTAGAAGACGGCTTGAAATGGAGGGTGGTTGATGGAAGTAGAATCTCCAACAAATGTGAGATCACCAGACATTGTTTGATGCTTCAAACATGCCTGTTGTAGAGTGCTGCAAGATCATGTTGTTCAAGTGCATTGACAATTCCATCAAGACTATTTGCAGCAATATAAGTTCTGCAGTTGACTACAACTCCCAAACAGCAAATCGCTGTTGCCCTGCAACACATTCTGAAGAACAGAACGTCCATAGCATGCAAAACTGGGACAAACCACTCAATCTATAGAATTCATGTAAAGCCGTAAATCTCCAACATGACAACCATAAACTAATGCTGATATCTGCTCAGAATCTAGAATAAAGCCAATAACCTCGATCCACAAGTTACACAACTAGAAGAAATCTAAGAAGGCAGGCATGTCTAGAACCAACAAGATGTTATGTTACCCCACAATGCAGCTACAAACTATTTTTAGACCAGTCTTACTCCTATTTATTACTCTCTCCATTCCGAATTATAAGATGTTCTTGTTTTTTCTGAATTGTATGTATCTAGATACATTTCAGTCTACTTTCAGTGTGTCTGTCACTCATTTCAATTCATACGTAGTCTACATTGAAATATCCAAAACATTTTGTAGTACAGAGGAATAGCTAATTTCACAAACAAGGAGGCACTGCAACAGTGGTTCATGTGCCAAATACAGTATTGAACATCGAATTACACGCAAGAACAAGTTCAACTGAATGAGAAAACACACACAGCCAAATCTTAAAGCAGTAGCTAACAGCTAATCCTACATACGCCCTCAAGCAGAGAGCCAGTAACCTCCCAATAATCCCAGGCCCTCAAGCAGAGAACCATGAACCCATACCCCCAGGTCCTCAAGCAGAGAACCATGAACACAACACCAAAGCGAAAACCGAGTACTACCGACGAGAGATGCGCAGCCTCTGGTTAGGACTGGCCGCTAAGAAAGCAGCAGACAAGAGGGAACCTGCAGCTCAGCGCATAGACATCAGGGTGCGCCTCTGCACAGCCGGGGTCTTGGAAGGCCGAGCAGCCTTGGGCTCAACTCGCTTCAGGTTCCGGCGCACCATCTTCTCAATCTGTTCTATGGAGTTGGCCAGCTGCTGCTCCACGACACAAGCGGGAGCCGGGGGGTCACACGGTCTGGATGGAGTCTGCAAGGAGCAGCCATCAGATACCCCAAGCGTGCCCTCGGCCAAGCAGGCTGCTGACGATGTCGTTGCAACAGCTTCAGCCGAGGCAGTAGGGCCAGAGGCGACGACAGCCAGAGTCTCATCTGTTGGTGGTGCGCTTTGCTGAAAATCCTGGTCTGTTTGTGCTGCATCACCAGACTGCGCTGTTTGTGCAGCAGGGCCAGAGGCGACGACAGCCAGAGTCTCATCTGTTGGTGGTGCGCTTTGCTGAAAACCCTGGTCTGTTTGTGCTGCATCACCAGACTGCGAGGTGGAGTCTTCATCCCACTGGAGCTGCCGAGCCGCAGCATCTCGCAGGCGATTTTTCCACTCAACAGCCTGCAGAACGTTCAGTTAGTATTGCACCAGATTGCCATGAAAACATAACTAGATGCATGAAATTAGTAAATTACGCACAAAAATCTAGTTCTTGTCAGTATAGCAAAATATGGCAATGGAAGCATATCTAGAGGAATGAGATTAGACACGAAAAAACAAGGGAGAAACTGCATTTTCAGTTTTTCACCTATAGTGGAACAAGCTCATGTTCAACACTTAAACAGTACTATGAGCAGGAATAAAAGGCATGAACAGCTAACTGCACACAATTACCTATTTCAGAGAAATGTTGCATGCCTTTTCTGTAGCATACAAGGGAAGTACTGAAGCAATATTTGTTGTAAATTCTAGATTTTCTGTTGCACACAATTAACCATTGAGATCTCAAAAATAGGGTTATAGGTAGATGACTGAACATGGGAGTAAAACTTGACACACAAACACATTGCCGACAGTGAGCATCAAGGTTCTTCTAAAATTGCTGCTAGTAAGGTTATCTGTACAGACAACAAGGTACAGGTAAAATTCACATAGATCATGTAATGCAAAACTGTCATGGTTCATGAAGGAACAGACCCAAATGAGGAAATGGTTATCACCTTGATGACTGATGTGATGTCGCGGAGTGGAGTCCTCGGGTACCACTCGGGCAGAGCGCTCCTCCTCTTCGGGGCAGTCCACGCTGCCCATGCTGGCGGCACGTTCTCCTTGTTGCTAGACGGCAATGGATCCCGTCGAGCCAGCGGCTTGACGCCGCCGTTCTCCACCACAGCTCCGGGAGAGACCAGCCTCCTGATAAAGAATCCACCACTAGAGCGATCTGCTACAGTCGTCCTGCTGGCCATCCTCACTTCGGCCATCTTGGCTGCGATAAAGTTATGGCAGGTCAGCATAACCCAAGAACTTCATCGAAGATGGATACGTAGTCCTAGAAATCACTTTTTTTTTTTTTACCTTGCAGTTGTTCTGCGCTCTCCTGTTCTTCTTTCTTGTGACGAGTCCTGCAGCAAAATCCTAGTACACTCGTCTCTAGTTGCGATTCTTGTACTCCCTGCTACGGCCCCAAGATACCTGCAAAAACGCCTCAACGGGATGAGAACCCAAGAAAATCAGCCGTAACATCAAGAAATGGACTCGAAACACAAAGACGCGGCTATTCCCCCGCCCATTCTAGGCTGTATCCAACTGAAATCCTCTTAACTCCCAAAGATTCGCAACCAAAAGGGCCCAAGAAACGGATCCGGAAAAAGCAAGAATGCCATCTGGGGCGGGCGGGAGGCAACCAAAACTGCTCACCTCAGATTCCTGCCGCTCCGAATCTCACGCCAATTCTCACCCTTCCGCAGATCTGCGAGGACGGAGACAACATAAACGCATCAAGAAATCGCTCGGGAAACGATAAGAACACAACCCCCAAGAAACTGCAAAACTGCTCACGATTTGATCGGCTGTTCCTCGATTCCTGCCGATTCGAACCTCGCGATGGCCACTTCCCTAAGGTACAGCCCTAACCGAGCCCTGATTGATTCCTAGGGTTTGGGCTTGAAGGTGGCTCTGGTTTTCGGGAGTATTGAAGGTGGCTACTGGCTATCTATCTAACGGGGGGGGAGGGGGATGAGGAGCGCGATCTGATTGTGTTTTCAAATGCCGTGCCCAAAACGGGGAGAGTTGTCAATGGACCTAGTGTACGGTTCATAAAATTCGACCGTTGATTGTTCTGGTCTTTTTTTTTTATTGAATTGACTAGGAAATATGCCGTGCATTACTATGGGTTAATATTTATTTTATCATCCCTTGTTTCTTGTGGTAGTTACCGCGTAGAATATTTCACACCAAAATCGATCGACCGACATAACCCTACCTTTACTTCACCCTTTCGTCGTTGTCTACAATCAGTGGCGTACTCTAGCAACTTGGTGAGTACCATGTTGTTGTAGCATACCGACACCGGTCACCCCATTGCCTAGACGCCACCATGAAGAAGGATACATGTTGGTGCGGGGTGAGGCACCCGCTTGATAAAAAATAGAGTTTTTGACTGCCACATGTGAAATGTATTTAAACTATAGGGTTTGTTTAATTGATTTTTCTATCGAGTACCTAAAATCTGGTAAGTAGCTGTGTATGACATAAAGAAAAGCGCTTACCAATTCTTGGTTCGGACAAAGCAAACACAAAGATAGATCAATTTGCTCAGTGGTGACGTTAGCAATGATGTAATCGCATGCTGCACAATTCCTATCTCCATATAGGGGATGATATGTTGCAAACGTATCTATAATTTTTGATGCTCCATGCTTGTTTTGCACCAATTCCAACATGTTTTATAGGCACTTTGTATCATATTATGTCATTATTTGGACTAACCTATTAACAAGTGCCACAGTGCCAGTTTCTGTTTATTATGTCTGTTTATTGCAGAAATAGTCTAAAAATGAAAGTGCTCAGAAAAATCTGGGAAATTCACCAAAATTCTTATTCACCAGAAGACTCCGGGAGCCAGAAGGGGAGTGCCGGGAGAGCCACAGGGTGTCTATGCATGGGCCAGGCGCGACCTGGACCCTGGCCGCGCGTGCCCCATGTATTCCCCCTCGAGCACCGCCTCGCGTCGCCTCTTTGCCTATAAGATCCCCTCTGACCTAAAAGTTACGGGAATATCAGTCTCCGCACACGAAAAGTCCCGAAGCTCCGTCGCCGTCCGAAACCCTAATCCGGGGGACAGAAGTCTCTGTTTCGGCACCCTGCCGGCACGGGGAATTGCCCCCGGTACCTTCTCCATCGACTCCACCGCCATCTTCATCGCCATCACTGCCTCCTATGATGAGGAGGGAGTAGTTCACCCCCGGGGCTGAGGGATCGTACCGGTAGCTATGTGGTTTCTCTCTCTCTCTCTCTCGTGATATGATCTTTTATGTGATCGTGGGCTTTGTAATCTAGATGTTGTTGCGCTACTCTAGTGTTTTATCATATGAACTTTGGGGTCAGCGTGATCGCGGTATGTACCGTGTGTGGATCCCTTATGAATTGTGTAATGTTAGTTCCTCCTATGAATACTCAAAGTGACAGCGTGGCGTGTTCATGGTATTTGGGGCTGCATCTTGAGGTGTGCTTTTATAGCCCATGCACGATGAGTTTGTGTTCTTTATCCAACAAGAAAGTGTTTCGTAGTAGCATGATGAAGTGCTTATATTTATATCTAATTATGATTGCATTGTTGAGAGTGCCACTGGTGAAAGTATGATCCCTGGGCCTTGTTTCCAAATATTACATCACACTCCTTAGTGCCAACGAAGATCTTTTCTGGCACCATTCGTTTACTGTTTTACTGCATGTTTACTTGTTGCATATTTATATTATCGCTCATATTCATCCATACCACCTGTGTTTTACTATCTCTTCGCCGAACTAGTGCACTGATGGCGTGTAAGACACACGTCCGTTAGGAACCCCAAGAGGAAGGTGTGATGCGTACAGCAGCAAGTTTTCCCTCAGTAAGAAACCAAGGTTATCGAACCAGTAGGAGTCAAGGAACACGTGAAGGTTGTTGGTGACGGAGTGTAGTGCGGCGCAACACCGGGGATTCCGGCGCCAACGTGGAACCTGCACAACACAATCAAAGTACTTTGCCCCAACGTAACGAGTGAGGTTGTCAATCTCACCGGCTTGCTGTAAACAAAGGATTAAATGTATAGTGTGGAAGATGATGTTTGTTTGCGAAGAACAGGTAAAGAACGAGTTTGCGATGAGATTGTATTTCAGATGTAAAGAATGGACCGGGGTCCACAGTTCACTAGTGGTGTCTCTCCCATAAGATAAATAGCATGTTGGGTGAACAAATTACGGTTGGGCAATTGACAAATAGAGAGGGCATAACAATGCACATACATATCACGATGACTACTATGAGATTTAATCGGGGCATTACGACAAAGTACATAGACCGCTATCCAGCATGCATCTATGCCTAAAAAGTCCACCTTCAGGTTATCATCCGACCCCTTCCAGTATTAAGTTGCAAACAACAGACAATTGCATTAAGTATGGTGCGTAATGTAATCAACACAAATATCCTTAGACAAAGCATTGATGTTTTATCCCTAGTGGCAACAGCACATCCACAACCTTAGAACTTTCTGTCACTGTCCCAGATTCAATGGAGGCATGAACCCACTATCGAGCATAAATACTCCCTCTTGGAGTCACAAGTATCAACTTGGCCGAGCCTCTACTAGCAACGGAGAGCATGCAAGAACATAAACAACATATATGATAGATTGATAATCAACTTGACATAGTATTCCATATTCATCGGATCCCAACAAACACAACATGTAGCATTACAAATAGACGATCTTGATCATGATAGGCAGCTCACAAGATCTAACATGATAGCACAAGAGGAGAAGACAACCATCTAGCTACTGCTATGGACCCATAGTCCAGGGGTGAACTACTCACACATCAATCCGGAGGCGATCATGGCGATGAAGAGTCCTCCGGGAGATGATTCCCCTCTCCGGCAGGGTGCCGGAGGCGATCTCCTGAATCCCCGAGATGGGATTGGCGGCGACGGCGTCTCTGGAAGGTTTTCCGTATCGTGGCTCTCGGTACTGGGGTTTTCGCGACGAAGGCTATAAGTAGGCGGAAGGGCAGAGTCGGAGGGCTGACGAGGGGCCCACACCATAGGGGGGCGCGGGCCCCACCCGGCCCTATGGTGGCGGCGCCTCGTCGCCCCACTTCGTAACCCTTTCGGTCTTCTGGAAGCTTCGTGGAAAAATAAGACCCTGGGCGTTGATTTCGTCCAATTCCGAGAATATTTCTTTTGTAGGATTTCTGAAACCAAAAACAGCAAAAAACATCAACTGGCTCTTCGGCATCTCGTCAATAGGTTAGTGCCGGAAAATGCATAATAATGACATAAAGTGTGTATAAAACATGTGAGTATCATCATAAAAGTAGCATGGAACATAAGAAATTATAGATACGTTTGAGACGTATCAAGCATCCCTAAGCTTAGTTCCTACTCGCCCTCGAGTAGGTAAACGATAACAAGGATAATTTCTGAAGTGACATGCTATCATAATCTTGATCAATACTATTGTAAAGCATATGAGATGAATGCAGCGATTCGAAGCAATGGTAAAGACAATGAATAAACAAGCTGAATCATATAGCAAAGACTTTTCATGAATAATACTTTCAAGACAAGCATCAATAAGACTTGCATAAGAGTTTACTCATAAAGCAATAAATTCAAACTAAAAATCTTTGAAGCAACACAAAGGAAGATATAAGTTTCAGGAGTTGCTTTCAACTTCAACATGTTTATCTCATGGATAATTGTCAACACAAAGTAATATAACAAGTGCAATAGGTAAACATGTAAGAATCAATGCACACAGTTCACAGAAGTGTTTGCTTCTAAGATAGAAAGAATAGGTAAACTGACTCAACAATAAAGTAGAAGAAAGGCCCTTCGCAGAGGGAAGCATGGATTACTATTTTTGTGCTAGAGCTTTTCATTTTGAAAACATAGAAACAATTTTGTCATCGGTAGTAATAAATCATATGTGTTATGTATAAGACATCCTATAAGTTGCAAGTCTCATGCATAGATTACCAATAGTGCTCGCACCTTGTCCTAATTAGCTTGGATTTACATGGATTATAATTGCATAACATATGTTTCAACCAAGTGTCACAAAGGGGTACCTCTATGCCGCCTGTACAAAGGTCCAAGGAGATAGATCGCATTTGATTTCTCGTTTTTGATAGATCTCAACTTAGGACATCCATACCGGGACAACATAGACAACAGATAATGGACTCCTCTTTAATGCATAAGCATTCAACAACGGATAATATTCTCATAAGAGATTGAGGATTGTTGTCCAAACTGAAACTTTCACCATGGATCATGGCTTTAGTTAGCGGCCCAATGTTCTTCTCTAACAATATGCATACTCAAACCATTTGATCATGATAAATCACCCTTGCTTCAGACAAGACGAACATGCATAACATCTCACATGATATTCAACAAAGGTGTAATAGTTGGTGGCGTCCCCAGAAACATGGTTACCGCTCAACAAGCAACTTATAAGAAATAAGACACATAAGCTACATATTCTTTACCACAATAGTTTTTAAGGCTATTTCCCATGAGCTATATATTGCAAAGACAAAGAATAGAATTTTAAAGGTAGCACTCAAGTAATTTACTTTGGAATGGCAGAGAAATACCATGTAGTAGGTAGGTATGGTGGACACAAATGGCATAGTTTTTGGCTCAAGGATTTGGATGCACGAGAAGAATTCCTCTCAATACAAGGCTTAGGCTAGCAAGGTTGTTTGAAGCAAACTCAAGTATAAACCGGTACAACAAAACTTACATAAGAACATATTGCAAGCATTATAAGACTCTACACTGTTTTCCTTGTTGTTCAAACACCTTAACCAGAAAATATCTAGACTCTAGAGAGACCAATCATGCAAACCAAATTTTAACAAGCTCTATGTAGTTCTTCATTAATGGGTACAAAGTACATGATGCAAGAGTTTAAACATGATCTGTATGAGCACAACAATTGCCAAGTATCAAATTATTCAAGACATTATACCAATTACCACATGAAGCATTTTCTGTTTCCAACCATATAACAATGAACGATGTAGTTTCAACCTTCGCCATGAACATTAAAAGTAAAGCTAAGAACACATGTGTTCATATGCAACAGCGGAGCGTGTCTCTCTCCCAAACAAGGAATGCTAGGATCCGATTTTATTCAAACAAAAACAAAAACAAACAGACGCTCCAAGTAAAGCACATAAGATGTGACGGAATAAAAATATAGTTTCACTAGAGATGACCTGATAAGTTGTCGATGAAGAAGGGATGCCTTGGGCATCCCCAAGCTTAGATGCTTGAGTCTTCTTAAAATATGCAGGGATGAACCACGGGGGCATCCCCAAGCTTAGACTTTTCACTCTTCTTGATCATATTGTATCATCCTCCTCTCTTGACCCTTGAAAACTTCCTCCACACCAAACTCAAAACAAACTCATTAGAGGGTTAGTGCATAATTGAAAATTCATATATTCAGAGGTGACATAATCATTCCTAACACTTCTGGACATTGCACAAAGCCACTGAAAGTTAATGGAACAAAGAAATCCATCAAACATAGCAAAACAGGCAATGCGAAATAAAAGGCAGAATCTGTCAAAACAGAACAGTCCGTAAAGACGAATTTTTCTGGGGCACTTAACTTGCTCAGATGGAAAAGCTCAAATTTAATGAAAGTTGCGTACATATCTGAGGATCACGCACGTAAATTGGCAGATTTTTCTGAGTTACCTACAGAAGGGGCTGCTCAATTTCGTGACAGTAAGAAATCTGTTTCTGCGCAGTAATCCAAATCCAGTATTGACTTTACTATCAAAGACTTTACTTGGCACAACAATGCAATAAAATAAATATAAGGAGAGGTTGCTACAGTAGTAACAACTTCCAGGACTCAAATATAAAACAAAAGTGTAGAAGTAAAATAATGGGTTGTCTCCCATAAGCGCTTTTCTTTAACGCCTTTCAGCTAGGCGCAGAAAGTGTGAATCAAGTATTATCGAGAGATGAAGCATTAACATCATAATTTGTTCTAATAATAGAATCATAAGGTAAATTCATTCTCTTTCTAGGGAAGTGTTCCATACCTTTCTTGAGAGGAAATTGATACTTAATATTACCTTCCTTCATATCAATAATAGCACCAACAGTTCGAAGAAAAGGTCTTCCCAATATAATGGGACAAAATGCATTGCATTCAATATCCAAGACAACAAAATCAACGGGGACAAGGTTATTGTTAACCATAATGCGAAAATTATCGATCCTCCCCAAAGGTTTCTTTATAGCATTATCAGCAAGATTAACATCCAAATAACAATTTTTCAATGTTGGCAAGTCAAGCGTATCATAGATTTTCTTAGGCATAACAGAAATACTTGCACCAAGATCACATAAAGCATTACAATCAAAATCATTGACCTTCATCTTAATGATGGGCTCCCAACCATCTTCCAACTTCCTAGGAATAGAAGTTTCAAGTTTTAATTTATCTTCTCTAGCTTTTATGAGAGCATTTGTAATATGTTTTGTAAAGGCCAAATTTATAGCACTAGCATTGGGACTTCTAGCAAGTTTTTGTAAGAACTTTATAACTTCAGAGATGTGACAATCATCAAAATCTAAACCATTATGATCTATAGCAATGGGATCATTGTCCCCAATATTTTGAAAAATTTCAGCAGTTTTATCACAAACGGTTTCAACGAGTTTTAGCAGTTTCAGTAGTTTCAGGCAATTTTGCACGCTTTGCACTAGGAGTAGAAACATTGCCAACACCAATTATTTTACCATTGATAGTAGGGGGTGTAGCAACATGTGAAGCATCATCATTACTAGTGGTGGTAATAGTCCAAACTTTAGCTACATTATTCTCTTTAGTTAGTTTTTCTTCTCTTTCCCACCTAGCATGCAATTCAGCCATCAATCTAATATTTTTATTAATTCGAACTTGGATGGCGTTTGCTGTAGCAAATGACTTAATATCTTTATCTTCATTAGGCATAACTTTCAGTTTTAAAAGATCAACATCAGAGGCAAGACTATCAACCTTAGAAGCAAGAATATCAATTTTATCAAGCTTTTCTTCAACAGATTTGTTAAAAGCAGTTTGTGTACTAATTAATTCTTTAAGCATGGCTTCAAGACCAGGGGGTACACTCCTATTATTGTTGTAAGAATTACCATAACCATTACCATTATTAGAAGGATATGGCATATAGTTGTTACCAGAATTATTCCTATAAGCATTGTTGTTGAAATTATTACTTTTAATGAAGTTCACATCAACATGCTTGATACGTCTCAAACGTCTCAATAATTTCTTATGTTCCATGCTAATTTTATGATGATACTCACATGTTTTATACACACTTTATGTCATTATTATGCATTTTACGGCACTAACCTATTGACGAGATGCCGAAGAGCCAGTTGTTGTTTTCTGCTGTTTTTGTTTCGAAATCCTACAAAGGAAATATTCTCGGAATTGGACGAAATCAATGCCCAGGGTCTTATTTTTCCACGAAGCTTCCAGAAGACCGAAAGGGATACGAAGTGGGGCGACGAGGCGCCCAGACCACAGGGTCGCGTGGCCAACAGTGGGCCCGCGCCGCCCTATGGTGTGGGGCTTCGTGCCTCCACCGACGCTACCCTTCCGCCTACTTAAAGCCTTCGTCGTGAAAACCCCAGTACCGAGAGCCACGATACGGAAAACCTTCCAGAGACGCCGCCGCCACCAATCCCATCTCGGGGGATTCAGGAGATCGCCTCCGGCACCCTGCCGGAGAGGGGAATCATCTCCGGAGGACTCTTCATCACCATGATCGCCTCCGGATTGATGTGTGAGTAGTTCAACCCTGGACTATGGGTCCATAGCAGTAGCTAGATAGTTGTCTTCTCCTCATTGTGCTATCATGTTAGATCTTGTGAGCTGCCTATCATGATCAAGATCATCTATTTGTAATGCTACATGTTGTGTTTGTTGGGATCCGATGAATATTGAATACTATGTCAAGTTGATTATCAATCTATCATATATGTGTTGTTTATGTTCTTGCATGCTCTCCGTTGCTAGTAGAGGCTCGGCCAAGTTGATACTTGTGACTCCAAGAGGGAGTATTTATGCTCGATAGTGGGTTCATGACTCCATTGAATGCTGGGACAGTGATGAAAAGTTCTAAGGTTGTGGATGTGTCTGTTGCCACTAGGGATAAAACATCAATGCTTTGTCTAAGGATATTTGTGTTGATTACACTACGCACCATACTTAATGCAATTGTCTCGTTGTTTGCAACTTAATACTGGAAGGGGTTCGGATGATAACCTGAAGGTGGACTTTTTAGGCATAGATGCATGCTGGATAGCGGTCTATGTACTTTGTCGTAATGCCCTGATTAAATCTCATAGTAGTCATCGTGATATATGTATGTGCATTGTTATGCCTTCTTTATTTGTCAATTGCCCAACTGTAATTTATTCACCCAACATGTCATTTATCTTATGGGAGAGACACCACTAGTGAACTGTGGACCCCGGTCCATTCTTTACATCTGAAATACAATCTACTGCAAACTCTGTTCTTTACTGTTCTTCGCAAACAAACATCATCTTCCACACTATACATCCAATCATTTGTTTACAGCAAGCCGGTGAGATTGACAACCTCACTGTTACGTTGGGGCAAAGTACTTTGATTGTGTTGTGCAGGTTCCACGTTGGCGCCGGAATCCCTGGTGTTTCGCCGCACTACACTCCGTCACCAACGACCTTCACGTGATCCTTGACTCCTACTGGTTCGATAAACCTTGGTTTCTTACTGAGGGAAACTTGTTGCTGTACGCATCACACCTTCCACTTGGGGTTCCCAACGGGCGTGTGCTTTACGCGTATCAATGCTCTTCTTGAGCAACCAATGAAGCTAAAGGAACATTATTAGGATCAACATTAGATCTACCATTCACAAGCATAGACATAATAGCATCAATCTTATCACTCAAGGAGGAGGTTTCTTCAACAGAATTTACCTTCTTACCTTGTGGAGCTCTTTCCGTGTGCCATTCAGAGTAATTTATCATCATATCATCAAGGAGCTTTGTTGCCGCGCCTAAGGTGATGGACATAAAAGTACCTCCAGCAGCTGAATCCAATAGGTTCCGCGAAGAAAAATTCAATCCTGCATAGAAGGTTTGGATGCTCATCCAAGTAGTCAGTCCATGGGTAAGGCAATTCTTTACCAAAGATTTCATTCTTTCCCATGCTTGGGCAACATGCTCATTATCCAATTGCTTAAAATTCATTATGCTACTTCTCAAAGATATAATTTTAGCGGGAGGATAATATCTACCAATGAAAGCATCCTTACATTTAGTCCATGAATCAATACCATTCTTAGGCAAAGATAGCAACCAATCTTTAGCTCTTCCTCTTAAGGAGAAAGGAAACAATTTCAATTTTATAATGTCACCATCTACATCCTTATACTTTTGCATTTCACAAAGTTCAACAAAATTATTAAGATGGGCAGCATCATCATCGAACTAACACCGGAAAATTGCTCTCTCATAACAAGATTTAGTAAAGCAGGTTTAATTTCATAAAATTCTCGTCGTAGTAGCGAGTGGAGCAATAGGTGTGCATAGGAAATCATTATTATTTGTACTAGTGAAGTCACACAACTTAGTATTCTCAGCAGTATTCATTTTAACAGTAGTAAATAAAGCAAACTAAATAAAGTAAATGCAAGTAACTAATTTTTTGTGTTTTTAATATAGAGATCAAGACAGTAAATAAAGTAAAGCTAGTAACTATTTTTTGTGTGTTTTTGATATAGAAAGCAAACAAAGCAGTAAATAAAATAAAGTAAAGCAAGACAAAAACAAAGTAAAGAGATTGGATGTGGGAGACTCCCCTTGCAGCGTGTCTTGATCTCCCCGGCAACGGCGCCAGAAAAAGTGCTTGATGGCGTGTAAGACACACGTCCGTTGGGAACCCCAAGAGGAAGGTGTGATGCGTACAGTAGCAAGTTTTCCCTCAGTAAGAAACCAAGGTTATCGAACCAGTAGGAGTTAAGGAACACGTGAAGGTTGTTGGTGGCGGAGTGTAGTGCGGCGCAACACCAGGGATTCCGGCGCCAACGTGGAACCTGCACAACACAATCAAAGTACTTTGCCCCAACGTAACGGTGAGGTTGTCAATCTCACCGGCTTGCTATAAACAAAGGATTAAATGTATAGTGTGGAAGATGATGTTTGTTTGCGAAGAACGATAAAGAACAGAGTTTGCGATAGATTGTATTTCAGATGTAAAGAATGGACCGGGGTCCACAGTTCACTAGTGGTGTCTCTCCCATAAGATAAATAGCATGTTGGGTGAACAAATTACAGTTGGGCAATGGACAAATAGAGAGGGCATAACAATGCACATACATATCACGATGACTACTATGAGATTTAATCAGGGCATTACGACAAAGTACATAGACCGCTATCCAGCATGCATCTATGCCTAAAAAGTCCACCTTCAGGTTATCGTCTGAACCCCTTCCAGTATTAAGTTGAAAACAATAGACAATTGCATTAAGTATGGTGCGTAATGTAATCAACACAAATATCCTTAGACAAAGCATTGATGTTTTATCCCTAGTGACAACAACACATCCACAACCTTAGAACTTTCTGTCACTGTCCCAGATTCAATGGAGGCATGAACCCACTATCGAGCATAAATACTCCCTCTTGGAGTCACAAGTATCAACTTGGCCAGAGCCTCTACTAGCAACGGAGAGCATGCAAGAACATAAACAACATATATGATAGATTGATAATCAACTTGACATAGTATTCCATATTCATCGGATCCAAACAAACACAACATGTAGCATTACAAATAGACGATCTTGATCATGATAGGCAGCTCACAAGATCTAACATGATAGCACAAGAGGAGAAGACAACCATCTAGCTACTGCTATGGACCCATAGTCCAGGGGTGAACTACTCACACATCAATCCGGAGGCGATCATGGCGATGAAGAGTCCTCCGGGAGATGATTCCCCTCTCGGCAGGGTGCCGGAGGCGATCTCCTGAATCCCTCGAGATGGGATTGGCGGCGGCGGCGTCTCTGGAAGGTTTTCCGTATCGTGGCTCTCGGTACTGGGGTTTTCGCGACGAAGGCTATAAGTAGGCGGAAGGGCAGAGTCGGAGGGCTGACGAGGGGCCCACACCATAGGGCGGCGGGGGCCGCGCGGCCCTATGGTGGCGGCGCCTCGTCGCCCCACTTCGTAACCCTTTCGGTCTTCTGGAAGCTTCGTGGAAAAATAAGACCCTGGGCGTTGATTTCGTCCAATTCCGAGAATATTTCCTTTGTAGGATTTCTGAAACCAAAAACAACAGAAAACAGCAACTGGCTCTTTGGCATCTCGTCAATAGGTTAGTGCCGGAAAATGCATAATAATGACATAAAGTGTGTATAAAACATGTGAGTATCATCATAAAAGTAGCATGGAACATAAGAAATTATAGATACGTTTGAGACGTATTATGCACCTATACATTTGACAAATGTATCGGGTGTGTTGGGGACACAAGATACTTTTGCATCTTAATTGCAGGGTTGCTTGAGAGGGATATCTTTGACCTCTACCTCCCTGAGTTCGATAAACCTTGGGTGATTCACTTAAGGAAAACTTGCTGATGTTCTATAAACCTCTGCTCTTGGAGGACCAACACTGTCTAAAGGAATAGGAGTGTGCGTAGACATCAGGGGAGTTTGGTTTACTAGGCTTATTTTCGCTTTGCCATGCGGACAGGCTCTATGGAGAAGGCCTGTTTGAAAAGGCTCATTGGGCCAAAAACTACACGTTGTTTGGTTGCTTCCGAAGCCATTTTCTACATTGGAAAGAGAAGATAGGTCTCATTGTTTGGTCGGTTGCATGCTTTTTCTAGCCTCACCTATATGGCAACATGGTAACCTTACCTCACCCATCACAAGATCAGGACCACGAAGCCAACCACCACCATGGCACCGCCGTTCACGCCAGTTACAAGCATCACCACGTCGCCAACCACGAAGCTGAACACCACCATGACACCACCGGTCACGCCGTTCACAAGCTTCGGCACGTCGGCGATCATGAAGCTAGACACCACCATGGCACCGTCGTTCACACCGGTCACAAGCATCACCACGTCGCCAACCACGAAGACGAACACCAACATGACACCATTAGTCAAGCCGGTCACAAGCATCACTACGTCGCCGACCACGAAGACGAATACCACCATGACACCATTGTTCACACCTGTCACAAGCATCACCATGTCGTCGACCACAAAGACGAAGAACCCCATGGCACTGCCGGTCACTTCGCCGACCACGAAGACGAAGACCACCATGACACCGCCGTTGATGCCCGTCACAAGCATCATCATGTCACCGATGACGAAGCTGAATACCACCATGACACCGCCGGTCACGCCGGTCACAAGCATCACCGCGTCGCCGACCACCAAAACGAACATCACCATGCCGCCACCACCATGGATTATAATCTCTCACTTCTCACATATCATCACCACGTCGCCATCCATGAAAATGGCAAGCGAGAAGTTGAGCAAGAATACTCCAAACTATATTCACACATACTTACACATTACACTATACTAGCGAGTCATTTATCTATCCGTGTATGTACACCGAAACAAAAACCTGTCAACATGAAAGTCATACGGAATGGTGAGGTGAACCCACTCCTCAAAGGAAGTTTCAAACGGTTGAGCGTGTGCGACGAATTTGACAAAATTTGCTTAAAACTTCATACACGAAATTAATGAGTTACGACTGACGAAACTCGAAACCGATTATCAGAATTGATTCATATCTTCGACACACATCTTTTTCATTACAAATTATTTTGATTCCAACTATGTTTGTGTTGATTTGAAGAGAGGGTGTGTGGAGTAGTGTAAGGAAAAGTGAGCTTAGCAAGAGCACTGATACGTCCAAAACGTATCTACTTTCCCGAACACTTTTGCTATTGTTTTGCCTCTAATTTGTGTATTTTGGATGCAACTAACACGGACTAACGCTGTTTTCAGCGAAGCTGATTACGGTGTCTCGTTTTTGTGCGAAATCCAACTTTCGGGAAAAACCTCGGAATTTATGCGAAGGCCCTATTTTCCCGGAAAACTCACGGAGCCGAAGGGCAAGTCGGGTGGAGGCCCGAGGGCCCCACACCCTAGGGCGGCGCGGCCCAGGAGGGGGGCGCACGGCCCTAGCGTGTGGCCCCCTCGGCCAGCCTCCGACGCCCTCCTTCGGACTACTTATCGCCTTCGACCTAAAAACGCACGGGGAGAAGTCGAAGTCGCCAGAAACCCTCCAGAACGCCGCCACATCGCGAAACTCCGTCTCGGGAGCCAGAAGTCTCCGTTCTGGCACTCCGCCGGGATGGGGAATTGGAGGAGATCATCGCCATCATCATCACCGACGCCTCTCCATCGACCAACCATGTTTCCCCCATCCATGTGTGAGTAATTCCCCCGATGTAGGCTGAAGGGGATGGTAGGGATTGGATGAGATTGGTCATGTAATAGTGTAAGATTGTTAGGGCATAGTGTCTAGTGTCCGTAATTGGTACTTTGATGATATTGTTGCAACTTGTTATGCTTAATGCTTGTAACTAGGGCCCGAGTGCCATGATCTCAGATCTGAACATGTTATTATTTCATCATGATATTCATTGTTTATGGTCTTACTCGCAAGTTGTATACACATGTCGCTGTCCGGAACCAATGGCCCCGAAGTGACGAAATCGGGACAACCGGAGGGGATGGTAGTGATGTGAGGATCACATGTGTTCACGGAGTGTTAATGCTTTGCTCCGGTACTCTATTAAAAGGAGTACCTTAATATCCGATAGATTCCCTTGAGGCCCGGCTGCCACCGGTCTGGTAGGACAAAAGATGTTGTGCAAGTTTCTCATTGCGAGCACGTACGACTATAATTGGAACACATGCCTATTGATTGCTTTGTACTTAGACACCGTTTTATTATTATCCGCAAATTCCCTGCTTGATTGTTACATGAGTTTCTCTCATCCATGCAACGCCCGTTATCCGTCCCCGTGCCTACGGTATTTTAATCCTGCTTGTTTACTATAATCACTTCTGCTTGTCTTTGTTACTTCTGTCTTTGTTATTTCACTACGCTACTTGCTATAAAGCTGTTACTATCGATAAACTCTTGCGAGCAAGTCTGTTTCCAGGTGCAGCTGAATTGACAACTCCGCTGTTAAGGCTTTCAAGTATTCTTTGTCTCCCCTTGTGTCGAATCAATAAATTGGGGGTTTTACTACCCGCGAAGACTGCTGCGATCCCCTATACTTGTGGGTTATCAAGACCGTTTTCTGGCGCCGTTGCCGGGGAGCATAGCTTTATTTGGAAGTTCACTTGGATTGATATTGTTCGCTGCAAATTCTCCATCATGGGTAAAACTCGCGATCCTAAAGTCGATATATTACCATCCACTACAAGAAAAGGTACAACTCTGAGTACCTCTGCTGCTCTTGATTCACCATCTGTGATTGATAAACTTGTTTCACCACCACATGCTTCACTTGCTGGTACTTCTGCTGAATCTGAAAATTCTTATAATATTGATGATGCTTCTGTTGTGCTTGATGATAGTGGTTCATTGGGATCTTTTCTAGATGCTACAATTGCTAGGTCTAGACAAATTGAAAATACTGAAACTCCTGATGTTACTACACCTGTTAATTCACCTGAACTTGATTATTCTAGTGATGATCCTGATGAAGATTATGTGGAGCTTAATGATGATTTTATTAATAGATGCAATGCTACTGCTGATGCAAGAAAAATTAAAAAGTTTCTCACACAATATCTTGTTAGACATAAGTTATCTCCCGATCCTAAATTTGCCACATCTCCTATATGCATTAAGGATAAAGATTATGATTTTTCTCTTGATCTATCTCATATAGCTATTGTAGAGAAAGCACCCTTTTGTGGTACTTGAAAAAGAAAGTGTCTGTAGAACACATGATTGAACTTTCTTCTATGAGTAGCTTGTTTTCCGATGATGTCAAGATGCGTACTTATTTTGTCGCTAAATTTTTTCCTTTCTCATTAAAGGATGATGCTAAAACTTGGTATAATAATTTGCCTCCTGGTTCTATTAAAAGTCCAACTGATTTGCGTGATGTTTTCTTTCGAAAATACTTTCCTGCTAGTGCTCAACATGTTGCTTTACGAGAAAATTTATAGATTTGACCGGGGAGATGAAGAGAAATTGCCCGAGGCTTGGGCAAGATTTTGTTCTCTTATCGAGCTCGACCTGGACATGATTTAGAAAAGAATGATCTACTTGATATATTTTATAGTGGACTAACCATTGAGTCTAGGGCATACCTGGATAGTTGTGCTGGTTGTGTTTTCAGGAAAAGAACTCCAGACGAAGCTAAAGAATTATTGGCTAAAATAGGCCGGAATCATGATGATTGGACTACGCCTGAACCAATTCCAACGCCAATATTGAAGAAGAGGGGTTTAATTAAATTGAATGATGAAGATATGAGGGAAGCCAAGAAGTCTCTCAAGGAGAAAGGTATTAAATGCGAAGATGTGAAGAATCTACCTCCCATAGAAGATATATGTGAGATAATTCCCCCTTCATCCATGATTGAGGTAAACTCCCTTCAGCGCTTTACTAGGGAAGATATTCCGTATTCAAAACCTCCTGCGCAATGCTTAGATGAGTTTGATAATTATATTGTTAAGCAAGAAAATTTTAATATGAGAGTAGAGAATCATCAAATGGAAAATTCTCAAGCTATTAGCAATTTGCATGATATTGTGGAGAGAACCTCCAATGATGTTAAGATGCTTGTTAAACATTTTCAAATGGTTCAAACTCAAATTGATCAACTCACTAAAGTGCAAAATGACTTATTACAAAATAATTCTAAAGAGAAACATGCTTATGAAGTAACAACTAGAGGTGGTGTCTCAACCCAGGATCCTCTATATCCTGAAGGGCATCCCAAAATAATTGAACAAGATTCTCAACGCATTGAATCTAGAGCTCCTTCTAAGAAAAAGAAAAAGAAACATAAAAATGTTGTAGAATCCTCTGAACCTGTTAATTATCCTAATAGTATTTCTATTTCTGATGTTGAAACTGAAAGTGGTAATGAACATGATAATAATAAAGATAATGATAAGAATGATGCTTCTGATAAAGAAGAGGTTGAAGATGAACCTGAAAAGCAAGATAAAAATAAAAAGTATACTAAAGAAGATTTTATTGCTAAGAAACATGGTAATGAAAGGGAACCTTGGGTGCAAAAGCAAATGCCTTTTCCTGCTAAGAAACTAAAATCAAAGGAAGAAGAACACTATAATAAATTTTGTGATTGGATGAAACCTTTATTCTTGCAAATCCCTTTGATCGATGCTATTAAATTGCCTCCTCATTCAAAGTATATGAAAGATATTGTTACTAACAAAAGGAAAATCCCCAATGAGGAAATTTCCACTATGCTTGCTAATTACTCTTTCAATGGCAAAGTTCCAATGAAGTTGGGCGACCCGGTATACCTACTATTCCTTGTTCTATTAAGAATAATTATGTTAAAAGCTGCTCTATGTGACTTGGGAGCCGGTGTTAGTGTTATGCCTTTTTCTCTTTATAAGAGACTTTACTTAGATAATTTGATACCTACTTGATATATCTTTGCAAATGGCTGATAAATCTACTGCTATTCCTGTTGGTATATGTGAGGATGTTCCTGTTCAAGTTACTAATAAGCTGCTTGATATTAACTGATTTTGTTGTGTTGGAAATGCACGAAGATGATAATATGTCTATTATTCTTGGGAGACCTTTTCTTAACACCGCAGGGGCTGTTATTGATTGCAATAAAGGAAAGGTTACTTTCAATGTTGATGATAGGGAGCACACCGTCTATTTCCCCAAGAGGATTGAAAAAGCATGTGGAGTTAATACTATTTCTAATGTGAGAACTATCAAAGTTGGAACTATTGATTGTCCTATATATGAGCCTAAAGAAGAATATCAAACTCTTGTGATTGGATCCATATCAATACAATACAAGGTAACATGATTGATTTGAGGTTTATTTCTTCATATGCTATGTAAAATTTATTTGGTGACAAGACTTGATCAACCTTGTTAACAAATACTTTTTATATGCATAGAGGAAGTAAACAACATTTCTTTCTTCCTCCACTTATCCTACTTGCTGTAGCACTTTTATTTTGCAAAGTTCCTTAGTTAATTAGATATTTCAAAAAAATTCCTGGCCAGTAATAATAAATTTAATACCCAGAAATGTGCATTTTTCAAAGTTTTCAAAAATTCACAAAAATTATACCGTTGGTCCTATTTTTCGAAAATGCACCTGGGAGCACCTGGGGATGACCAGTGGGGCACCCCAGGGTGGCACCCCACAGGCTGGCGCGGCCAGCAAGACGGGCGCGCCACCCTGGTGTGTGGGCCCCCCTTTGCCCCACTTCAGCATCTCTTCCTCCCACACTCTTCTCTCTCCCGAAAAAATCGACACCGGCTTCCTCTCACTCGTGTTTTTGCTCAAGAACTCCAGATTTCTCGATCTCTTTGCTCAGCCCAGATTTCTGTCTGAAATTTGGCACATTTGCTCTTCGGTATGTGACTCCTCCAACCATCCAAGTAGAATTTTGTTTGGTTGAGTATATCTTGAATATTTTCCTGCTGTAGGTAACATGTTTAGTGAGCTTGCATGCTTGTTCTAAGCGGTAGAAACTAGTTTTGATGCATGATTAGTACTCTAGCAAGTTCCTATGGTAGTTTCCCTCGATTATATGTCACCAAATCAAATTTTATATTGTTTGTTGAAAAATTTCAGAAAATGGAAGGGAGTAGGCACCAACTCAACCAACAAGAATTGGAGGTGCAACAGGTCATGAGAGTTCGCCGCGAAGAAGGAGTATACCCCGCTTACTACCCGTGCGTGGATTTTATGAGTAGTGCAGGAATCTTGCAAGATGTTCGAAGTCTGATTTCTCGTGCAGGGTTGGATGATTTTGTTGATGGTGAACCATGCCAATATGCAAAACTGACTATGTCAGTAGTACAGGATTTTAAATTCAGTTGGTCACGATCTAACCCCATGGTCCAATACAAAATTTATAATAAAACTGTCAACTTGCCATTCAATGATTTTTGTGCAACAATCAAAGTACCGCAATGGGGATCATGCGAGAAGATAAGGGGATCGCCGCAAGAGTTCTTGGACCTCTTCAAGATGATTTGTCATGGAAGAAGCTTCTCAGAGGATGGTGGTAAAATCGGTAGCATTCATCTCCCGGCTATTCGTTACTTTGCTTATTTCATCACCAAGTGCGTTCTAGCAAGAAGGAATGGAAGTAAAATATCTATCCGGGATCTAGCCTTTCTAGCTGCTTGCATTACAAGGTAATGGGACTTATAACTTGGGTGCTTTGATAGCCAACGAGACTTGCTACTAACCGTGAGAAGGGAGGAATTTGTGGAGGTCTCATCGCCTCTCGCTTATTAGCTATGCATGGTGTAGAACCTCACCATCTTGATATTCAGCTCCCCATAGAGAAACTTGACATAGTCTCCATGATTAAGCATGAATTTGTTTCGATTCGTCTAATTTGAGCAACCTTGTCTTACATAATAACATTTTACAAGAAAGCTTGGAGATTAACTAAGAAAACTGAAAAATTAGTAGGATTGCCTGCACCTGCTCTGTTTAACCTTGATTCCAGGGAGGATTGGTCAGTCACGGAAGGTGAACTGAATGCATACATAAAGGGAGATGGCCATCGTGTAAGGGACAACACGGATAAGGTCGAGGAACACCTCGACTCGTCATCATATGCAGCAAGTTCTTCGCATCAACAAGTTGGGCATGAGGAGCCTCCACGCTTTTCTTCTGCATCGGTACCTTATTATGACTACGCCATGTATGATCCACCGGCGTGGAACCCAGACCCTCGCTGGGGTTGATCTCCACTTAGGCCAAAAGCCTAAGCTTGGGGGGTATACCGGCATCACTCATTCTTTGCATATTATGGTTGCTGTATACTTGTATATACTTGTTTAGTTTCTTTGAGTGGCTTTCTAATGAGAGGGAGATGATATTTGGGGAAGTGCTGCCTGAAAACAGATTCTGGACTGTTACTAAAAAAATTCGTGCGCACATCCAGAACCTTATTTTGAGCTGCCAATTTTTGTGCATGTTCCCCAGGTTGTTATCTAACTTTCATTAGTTGAACACTTTTCGATCTGAGCAGTTTAAGAATTTCTTTAAAATCGATTACTGTACTGCTGTCAAGTTTTGGCAGATTTCTGCCATCTTGCTTTTCTGTGTTTCTTTTAGTTTTCACTTTCTTATTCTTGTTTTGTTTCTTTCCTAAAACACAAAAAGACCAAAAATATTTCTGTTGTTTCTCTTCACCACTTGTTTACTTTGGTTTCTTGCATTTGTCTTGCTTTATTTGCTATTGCTAGTTTGCTATAAGAAAACCCAAAAAGATTGTGCTTTGTTTGTTTGCTTGCTTCTTTTTATTCTTGTTTCCAAATTCGAAAACACCAAAAATATTTGCTGTTCTTCTTTGGTTTTGTAAATTTCTTTATGAGTTCAATGGTCTTCGGTGGCTGGAGCGTGGTTTTCATTTCATATTATCCAAGCTACACAAGTGAAAAGGCAATAATGACGATATACGACGATCTGATTGTGGTGAGAGGTCTGGTATGAACTCTATTTGTTTTCATTTTTGTACATATACTCATCCATGTGAGCATGCTTAGTTGGTTCATGTGAGGTATATGTCATTTAAGAAAGTCTAGTAGTTCATGATCTCTCATGTTTAGCTCCAATTTATTAATATGAGTAGCATGTCATGGATGTTTGCTTGCATTGTTTTATTCATAGATAGGTATGATATTGTGGTATCCTCCTCCGAATAATTCGTTTGAATTAACTTGGCACATGCTCACGCATGCATATGGCTGAACAAAAGTCAATTAAGCCTCGATGATTTATATTGCTTCGGAGTTCGGTATCACTTTTATGCCTCGGTTAATTTATTTTGCCGCAAGCATGATTATGACGATTCTTGCTCTCTTGATTTGTTGCTCCCTAGTCTTTTGCTAGCCTTCACTTGTGCTGAGCGGGAACGCTGCTCGTGCTTCCAAACACATGAAAACCAAGTTATTCCGAGTGTCCACCATAAATACCTATGCATGGCATTTCAAACCATTCCAAGTAAATTCTCATGCGCTACCTTTAAACCTTCAAAATGCTTCTCAATTTGTGTTAATGTTTCATAGCTCATGAGGAAGTATGTGGTGTTTAACTTTCAACCTTGTCATTTACTCTTGACGGACTTTCATATGGACTAGTGGCACATCCGCTTATCCAATAATTTTGCAAAAAGAGCTGGCAATGGGGTTCCCGGCCCCAATTAATCAACTTTCACTAATAATTCTCTTCACATGTTTTGCTCCGATTCATCGGTAAGCAACTTAATTTTGCAAATAGACACTCCTCCATGGTATGTGATTGATGGAAGGCACCCGAGGATTCGGTTAGCCATGGCTTGTGTAAGCAAAGGTTGGGGGGAGTGTCACCCATAATAAAACTAAAATACGTGTGTAAACAAAAGAGAAGAGGGATGATCTACCTTCGTTGGTAGAGATAACGTCCTTCATGGGAGCCGCTCTTGGAAGTCCGGTTGGCGAGGTAGTTGGTGTACCCATTACCATTCGTTGACAACAACAAACACCTCTCAAAACAATTTTACTCCCGTTTTAAAAATGAAAAGCTCTAGCGCATGTTAATCCCTGCTTCCCTCTGCGAAGGGTCAATCTTTTACTTTTATGTTGTGTCTCCATCCTTTCTTTGAGCACTTTCTTGAGAGCACAACTATCATTCTTAGTATAATATGCTTGTCTCAAGATATAATTGATTGTAGTGTAACTTTGATGCTTTTATCTTTGACAATCACTATTTCTAGTCTTTCTATGAACTTCAGAGGTGCCTGAGCATTTATGTTTTGCTGATCAAATATGGGCAAGCGAGATACCGCTCTATCATACTCTTTTATGAACATTGCAATCCTGCTTATATACATGATTCATGATGCTTATTATTGATTGTTGGTACCTTTCCATGATTGACATAGCTATTGGATGAT
The DNA here is from genome assembly GCF_022539505.1 of Lolium rigidum. NCBI lineage: Eukaryota > Viridiplantae > Streptophyta > Magnoliopsida > Poales > Poaceae > Lolium > Lolium rigidum. The sequence continues at coordinate 189,567,555 of NC_061509.1, forward strand.
TTTATTTGCATATATCCTATTATGAACTGCCTAAGTGTTAGCCATAGCATGAGAATATTTACATCATATGAACAAATGTGTTCGTGAAAGTTCTTTTATCGCTCAGTTGTTAACTGAATTGCTTGAGGACAAGCAATAAGCTAAGCTTGGGGGAGTTGATACGTCCAAAACGTATCTACTTTCCCGAACACTTTTGCTATTGTTTTGCCTCTAATTTGTGTATTTTGGATGCAACTAACACGGACTAACGCTGTTTTCGAGCGGAAGCTGTTCTAGTGTCTCGTTTTTGTGCAGAAATCCAACTTTCGGGAAAAACCTCGGAATTTATGCGAGAAGGCCCTATTTTCCCGGAAAACTCACGGAGCCAGAAGGGCAAGTCAGGTGGAGGCCCGAGGGCCCCACACCCTAGGGCGGCGCGGCCCAGGAGGGGGGCGCGCGGCCCTAGCGTGTGGCCCCCTCGGCCGGCCTCCGGCGCCCTCCTTCGGACTACTTATCGCCTTCGACCTAAAAACGCACGGGGAGAAGTCGAAGTCGCCAGAAACCCTCCAGAACGCCTCCACATCGCGAAACTCCGTCTCGGGAGCCAGAAGTCTCGCGTTCGGCACTCCGCCGGGACGGGGAATTGGAGGAGATCATCGCCATCATCACCACCGACGCCTCTCCATCGACCAGCCATGTTTCCCCCATCCATGTGTGAGTAATTCCCCCGCTGTAGGCTGAAGGGGATGGTAGGGATTGGATGAGATTGGTCATGTAATAGTGTAATATTGTTAGGGCATAGTGCCTAGTTACAAGGTATTAACTTATCAATGCCTACGAGTTGTAGACTAGGGTTTAGTTGGAAGTAGAGGGCAAGTAGATCTCGAAGGTTTCAGCCGAAAAGTACTCGACGATTATGAAACTAGGGTTTGAGAAACAATGATTCGATGATCTCTTTGTCCCTCGACCCCCCTTATATAGGAGGTGGTGCCGAGGGATTCGTATTGTACGGAGTTACGGAGTCCGGGTAGGTTTCTAACTCCTCCCGCAAGATTACAAATATTACTTCCTATTACAACTCTAGCTTTCCTTAACAATATCTTGGGCTTCCGAATCTTCTTATTCTTCGAGTAGTGGGCCTTCGATAAACCTCGGGTACTATCTTCGGCGGGCCCATTGGGGATGCCTATGTCGGTAGCCCCGAGATTTTGCTTGAATCGTAGAGTCGGGGAAAATCTCCATTGTTTATTTTTACTCGACAACTTAAACTTTTCTATATTTCTTCATATAAATTTCTATATTGTACAGGGATAATGGTAGTTGGGGCTAGTTCATCCGACGGATCGGGTACTAGTTAAGCTGCTCTAGTGGCAATCCGCAAAAACCTACTTCAAAATCACGTCCCTGGACATGATTTCGGGATACTGGTGTAAACTTCGACGGAGTGCCGCTTAAGGTCTTACCATTCCGTCGAGTCCCGATCATATTTATCGGGTACCTAACGCGTCCGTTAGGATTTTTCTTCGTATCCGTTGATACGGATAAAAGTAGAAAATCGACGTCGAGAGACGGCGCCACGCCTCACAGAATGGATCTGGGGTCTTACCTTCGCAAAGTTTTGCGGCATTCAGAAATTGATCGCAACTTCGGCGTTATGAGAATATATTGTCGAGTGCTTATTCGGCTGATGGAATGGCACATTTTATCGAGTCAAAGATGACTTATATTGCTCTCCCGATGGGAGTATATGCGAGTTATTTATAACTCGAAATATACTCTTTTGCTCTTCTATCTTTCTTCTTTTCATTACTGTCTTTCTTTTTTATAATTTTATCGGGCACGCGAACAGCGTTCCCGATGGGAGTAGCCCCGAGGCTACAGCCAAGGACTTGTGCTTGGTTGTAGGCTCCACGCTTTATGCCGCTATATTTTCTTTCTCTCCCGAAGTTTTATAATTTCTCGGGTGCGCGAACAGCGCTCCCGATGGGAGTAGCCCCCGAGGCTATGAACAAATATTTGTATTTGATCATAGGCTCACGCCATTTCTATTTTTTCTTTCTTGATCTTTTCATTTTTCCAAAGTAGCCCCTGAGCACTTGACCAAAAACTTGTATTTGATCAAAGGCTCTCCAATATTTTTGCATGTCGCCTTTTGATGCAGCTGTTGAGTCGAATTTTTCTCTCTGCCAAGGTGACGTTATTGCTGACGATAGCCACGATTGTAAGTCCAAAAACCGCGAGAAGTTTTCTCCCGCTGCCTTGCGGGCCCAATTTATCCATTATCTTGACACGTCGTATAGGTGGGGGACACACGTCCTCCGCTTTTCCTGGCGCACGTACCGTAACTTCTCCAGTGTTAAAATACTTTTTTACCCTTGTTTCCACGTGGTTATCATCTGCCGCACACTTTTTCCATCCAACGGTCCGCCGCTTCACCGCACCTCTATATAAGATCTCCTTCTTCTTCCTCGAGCACTTCCGCTCGCGCCGTTCTCCTGCTCTCCTCTGCAAAACCTCCTCCTGCGCCCCTCAATTCCTTAAGATTATCTTCTCCAAGCTGCATTCCTACGCCATTGTTAATGCCACCGCGTCGGTTGACCAGGCACAGCACGCCTGAATCATCAATGGCCGCCGCGGATCTGGGAAGCGCGGAGTGGGAAAGGTCCAAAATTTCCACCCAGGACATCAATCTCTTGAAGAAGCTGGGGATTAACAAGAAACCCAAGGCCCTGTGCTTCCCTAGTGAAGAAAGCTACCCAACTCCTCCAATGGGGTATCGGGTAAGCTTCGTCGACCATCTCATTCGTGGTCTTTCCGCCCCTATTCATCCTTTCCTCCGTGGATTGCTTTTTGTTTATGGTCTTCAACTTCACCATCTCACGCCCAACTCTATCCTCCATATCTCCATTTTCATCACCCTCTGCGAGGCCTTCCTTGGCGTTCGGCCTAGCTGGGCGCTATGGAAGCGCATTTTCTTTTGTCGCCGCAATGGCTCTCCCAACATCGCCTATAATATAGGCGGCGTTGTTATTTCGTTCGCCCCACGGTCGATTACTTCGACGTCAAACTCCACGACTCAGTTCAAGGGTGGCGCAAGAAGTGGTTGTATATTCGGGAGGAGAACCATGGATGTGCTTGAAGACAACATCCCTCCTTTCGATGGTGCCGAGAAAATCCTTCGCCGCCGTTCTGGGATGCGAGAGGCTACCGAGGAAGAAAAAACTTCGACGAGAGGCCACGATGACTCGCATCCATGAGTTGCAAAATACTCGCGGCAAAGAGTTGTCGGGTATCCAAATTACGAGCGTATTTTCTTAGGACCGAGTGCGGCCTCTTCAGGCTCGCAAAAACCCTCTCTGGAAGTATGCTGGCGACGAAGACGTGGATCGGTTGTCAGTGGATTTGGAGGTCAAGGATTTAGAAAAGCTTGTCCGAAAAATCTCTTCTCTCAGCAAAAAAGATTCTGTCCCTTCTTCTTGTCGTGTAAAACCGTACAGCGCTAGCAATGCGCTTCCCAAGGTAAACTTTGTCGATTGACTTGTTATTGCCTTGCTATTTTTTTTATAACTCCTTTTTTTGACATCTTCCCCTGTTTTTATATAGAACCATCCAAATCTTATCTCGCTTCCTCCCCTTCCTGAGGGTGGAGAAGTCGAGGAAAGGGCCGTTGTCAACGACGACAACCAAGATGCCCCCTCTTTTGTGAATGAACCCACGGATTCTCGAAAATATGCGGGATGCGTTGAAAAGGAAGCTGCCTCTGAAGGTACTGCGTCGGCACAATCTCCTCCTCCTGCTGTTTCTCCAAAGAACAAAAGGAAAAGGAATGATGTCGAAGACTCCGGCACCTCGAAAGCCGAAGAAGCTGTTCCTTCACATCAGAAAGCAGCTTATGATCCATACCTTGAGGCCCTCATCAGTTCGTAAGTCACCTCTTTTTTATTTTTATTTTTTACTCGAAGATTTTTCTCTATCTTGCTTTTTATGCTTGCCGGCATTTAATCGCGATGATGATGAGGAAGAAGTACCAGCTTTTGATGTGGCTGCTCGAACGAGTACGTCACATACTCTAGTTGTTTCGGAGACGCCGGTTGAAGGAGAAGAATCCTCGCCTCCTCAACAAAACGTCGGCGCTTCTACTCCTCCTTCGAGCCCCCTTGTCCCTTCACCGAAAAGGGCAAGGGTTGAAACAATCCCGGAGCCTACTCTCCAATTGAGTAACTCCGCTAACCCTCTCTCGGACGATGTGAGTTCTTAATTTTCTTGTCACTGTCTATATTTCCTCTGTTTGCTTCCTTATGCCATCATATTTTTCCCATACCGACATTTTCTTTCTTTATCCTTGTTTGATAGCCTATGATCAAAGAGCTCATTCGTATCGGTGCCCAATTCATTGGGTATCGTGAATATGCGAGTAAGGTCGAAGGTAATGCCTTGCTTGCTTCTTTTTGCCCTTGCCTTCTTATTCCTTTGTTGTCGATGTTTTTTAACTAAAATTAACTTTCTTGGCGAGAAAAAGCGACGAGAGGTCAACGAACGTGCCAATATACTTGCTCAAAAATTAAAGCAAAGTGAAGAGGCTCGTAAGAAGGCCGAATCGAGATGCTATCCAAGCTAAAACGAGAGGCCGACAAGGCCAAGGCCGATCTTGCTTGGTGTCGAAGATCTTAGGAAGAGACTTCACGATGCCGAAACTTCGCTGAGCGAGCATATAACCGCACAATCTGCTCGCGAGGAAGCGATCATTAAGCGCGTAAGGTCGCAAAACCGTCGCTTTGTCAGTAAGTATCTGAACCACTTCACATCCTTTCGACTTTCTTTCTTTCACTCGTTTGTTGACCAAGAAGTTTTTATCTTGACAGGTAAAACATCTCAAGAATTTGAACTTGAAGACCCCGACAACGATCCTCTTCTTGATGCCATTTCATTCCTTGAGTTTCATGGAACGGAAGCACGCGAGGGCATTGATCAAGCTAAATCCGGGTTGTCGCGACTCTTCCCCTATTTCTTCCCGAAGAAAGAGGAACCCGCGACTTTCCTTGCTCTTGCCAAGTGTTTTAATCCACCGAGAAGATCTTGGACTGAAGATGCGCCAGGAGAACATGAAGGTTGCTTGTTGAAAGCACTTGTTGCCTTGGTCGGCGATAGCCAACAAACTGTCGGCTGGGCAAAAGTAGGCGACACGGAGCGAGATAGAACGGACAAAGTGGCGATCATTGATCAAGGCGGCAAAACCCAACACGAAGAAAATCCTGTCCTATCTCGGGATCAAGCCATCTTCGACTCCTAGCTCATCAAAGCCGGAGGTCTAGTTGAATGCCCCTTCTTTTTATTTTTCCTGTTTCTTTAGCTGTTGTCGCCATATGAGTTTTGGCGACAATTACCTTAGTACTTTTGAAGAACTCCTTCTGTAATATCCATGTAAATTTCTTGAAGAGCAATGGAATTCTATCTTGTGCAATCCTTTGATATTTGAATTTTCTTTTCCAGTTGATATTTGATAACTACTCTGCTGATCCCCATTCTGCCGATACTTCTCCCGCTTCTTCCTTCTCGAAGAAAACACTAGTCAATGATAACTTTGTCGACGATTCGTTGGGACAACATTTGTCGCAAGATTTGCAAGAATTGCGCCAACAACTCCAATCTATGAAAAAACAAACTCTTGTGATGATGGAACAATCTCGACGGGCATCGAGAGAGAGAACATTGCTCTTCAACAGGCAAAAGAAGCCATTGCTGCAAAGGATGTTGCTGTTGCTGAGGCTACCGAAGCTTCCTCTCGAGAAAATTATATGCTTCAGCTAATGGCTGACGCCAGCCTGGACATGACAGGTATATTTCCTATTTATAACCATGCTGTATATTATTGCTGCTATTCTTCCTTCCTTGACAGTTTGTTTGCTGTACTAGGCTCATTTTTGGATACTGCTGCCGAGGATCAACGTGTTGAAACTCGAACCAATGTTTTGCTCAGACTGGCTGCACAACATGGTTCTAACTTTTGGGTCACTCCTGAGCGTACCCGCCAAATTGTCAGATTCCAAGATCGCGCGGGTCAGGTCCGTGATTTCCTTGACTTCTGTACGAAGACTTTGTTTTTAGTTTATGGAACCATGTTCCCTCGCAACAAAATGCCAGAAACTCTTCCTGCATTAATGGAAAAGTTTCGAGATGCTCCTCGAATCCATGGCTTTGTGCGGGCTCAACTTTCTGCTGGCGCAAGATTTGCTATGATGATGATAAAAATTTGCCACCCAAAATTGCCCTTGGATCAAATTGTTCCCACGTGCACGGCTAAAATGTCGAAGAAAAAGAGAAACGTGGGCAAGATTGATGATCCGGTGACTCCCGTAGCCGAAGATATGATGGATGAACTTCTTCGGATGGACGCTGAATTCTTCGTGAAGGGTAGCTATGCCGAGCATAGTACTCGTCCTTCCAATGAACGAATAACCATCGACCATGTGCTAGGTATCCATTGAGGGTTATTTCCTTTTTCTTGCTGTAGTTTCGCCATTGATACGTCCTTGTAAACATGATCTATCTTGTAAAGCTGTCAATTACGTAAGTATGTATTGTTTCTATTTTTGATCGTCGAGCCCCAGAGCCTTTGGCTGGAGCGTATACTTGTTTTGTTATCCCGAAGATTTTTCTCTTATCGCGAGAAGGTGTATATATTTTGCTATCAATGGGCACGGCCCCCGAGTGTCTTGGTGGTGACGTTCTATATTTTTGTTGCGAGGTTGTCAGACCAAAGCAATAACATTTTGACGAGTGCACTATATTTATAGTTGTTAGCTTCCGATGTTCTATTTGGCGAGGTATTCTTGTACCAAAGCGAAATATTTCGGTAAGTCTAGTTTATCTATATTGTATATATTTAGTAACTTGAAGGCATTGAGCCCCCGAGCGTGTCGAAAAATGAGAAGTATATCTCCACTATCTTTATTATATTGCAGCACCGCGAGCCCGCCTCATTAAAAACCTTTCCGGCCCCACTCGGTGCCCCGAAAAGGAAAAGAGTGCGTACGAAAACTCGCGGGCGTTTCGGTACATTGTATTTTTACAAAGGAGGACTATATTTTGACTCTAAGCGTAGAACCGCCTGAGCTGCGCCACGTTCCAGGGATTTTTCTCGGGAACCCCTGTCTTCTTGTCCTTGATCCTGTACGCTCCTCCGTCGATGACTTCCGTGACGACGTAAGGTCCCAACCATGGTGACTCGAGCTTCTCTGTACTTTGCTGGTTGAGCCGTAGGACCAAATCGCCGACCTGGAAAGATCTCGGCCGCAATCGTCGACTGTGGTAGTTCTTCAGGTCTTGCTGGTACTTGGTAACTCGTGATAGTACTTCATCTCGAGCTTCATCGAGTGCATCCATATCATCCTCCCGAACTTTTCGTGATGTTTCTTCGTCATACTCTGTTACTCTTGGAGAATCGTGCTCTATTTCAATTGGTAGTACGGCTTCGGCTCCGTGGACGAGGAAGAACGGGGTTTCTTGTGTCGCCGTGTTTGGTGTTGTCCGGATGCTCCACAAAACACTTGGCAATTCTTCGGCCGGGTGTGTCGAGCCTTTTCAAGCGGTCCTAGCGGACGTTTTTTAATGCCATTGCGAGATGATACCATTGGCTTTCTCAACTTGACCATTAGTTTGGGGATGTGCAACCGACGCGAAGTGCAATTTGATGCCTACTTCTGCACAGTACGCCTTGAACTCCTTCGACGTAAAGTTGCTGCCATTATATGTGACGATGTTGTGAGGTACTCCAAATCGAAAAACGATGCCCTTCACGAACTTTATTGTTGATGCTGCATCTGGTGAATTTATTGGCTTCGCTTCTACCCACTTGGTGAATTTGTCGACAACAACCAACAGGTACTCGTATCCTCCTGGCGAAGCTTTGTGCAACTTGCCTACCATGTCGAGTCCCCATTGGGCAAAGGGCCACGACAATGGTATTGGCATTAGTTCTGCCGCCGGAGAGTGCGGTTTTGCGGCAAATCTCCGGCACGCGTCGCAAGTTCGTACTATCTCTTTTGCGTCCTCGATTGCTTGTCAACCAGTAGAATCCTGCCCGAAAAACCTTGGCTGCAATAGCTCGACTGCTTGCGTGGTGACCACATATTCCTTCATGCACATCCTTTAGGATTATTCTTCCTTCTTCGGGTGTGACACACCTTTGCAAGACGCCTGAAATACTTCGCTTATATAACTCCCCTTTGACCACTTGTGAAAGCTTTGGATCGTCGAATAACTCGCCTTGCTGCAAGCTGGATCGTCGGGTATTTCCTTCCCGAGGATATACGATATGTACGCTTGCATCCAAGGGACTTCTATCATCATCACAAGTTCTTGGTCCTCTTCGTCCTCCACGGTTTCTTTGAAAGACGCCGAAGTTTTTTCTTCTTTTGCTTTTTTCTGCATCTTCTTCGGCTTCGTTGATCTCTCCGCTATTTCTTCCCAAAATACGCCTGGCGGGATTGGAAGGCACTGTGACCCGATGTTTGCGAGGACGTCGGCTTCATCATTGCTCAGTCTACTGATATGATTTACCTCGCATCCATCAAACAGCTTCTCAAGCTCATTGTACACCTCCTTGTATGCTATCATGCTATCATTGACTGCATCACATTGGTTCATAACTTGCTGAGCCACCAATTGTGAGTCGCCAAAGATTTTTAGTCGAGTTGCACCGCAAGCTTTCGCCATCTTCATCCCGTGTATAAGGGCTTCGTATTCTGCTTCATTGTTGGATGCGTTTGGGAACGTCATCCGTAGGACATATTTTAACTTGTCGCCTTCAGGTGATATAAGTATCACTCCTGCGCCAGCTCCTTCTACTCTCTTGGATCCGTCGAAGTTCATGGTCCAAGTTCTCGACAAATACGGGGGTCCCGTGTTTTGCAGCTCCATCCATTCTGCGATGAAGTCTGGCAAAACTTGCGACTTGATTGCCTTTCTTTTTTCATACGTGATGTCCCGAGGGGAAGTTCTATTCCCCAAAGGGAGACACGCCCTGTAGCTTCTGGATTGTTCAGTATATTTGAGAGAGGTGCTTCATTGACTACTATTATCGGGTGTGCCGAAAAATAGTGGCGCAACTTTCTTGCTTGTTGTAATCACTCCATATGCTAGTTTCTAGTACTTGCGGGTACCGCTGTTTGGAAGGCGATAAAACTTCACTAATGAAATATACCGGCCTTTGCACTCCATGGAGTTTTCCTTCTTCTTCTCTTTCGACAACTAGCACCGTGCTAACCACCTGGGGTGTGGCTGCGATGTACAACAGGAGAGGTTCCTTTTCCTTCGGCGCCACCAGGACTGGTGGTGTCGAAATTGTGCGTTTCAGATCGTCGAAAGCTCTATCAGCTTCTTCGTTCCACTGGAATTTCTCCCCTTGCTTTATCAAGGCGTAGAACGGTAGTGCTTTTTCTCCCAGCCTGGCGACGAATCTGCTCAAAGCTGCGACTCGCCCAGTTAATTGCTGTATTTCTTTTAACTTGGTTGGCTTCCTCATCGTTACGATGGCTTGTATTTTGTCGGGATTTGCTTCAATCCCTCTTGCTGAAACTAGGAACCCAAGAAGTTCTCCTGCTGGGACGCCAAAAGAGCACTTCGTCGGGTTCAGCTTGAGGCAGAATCTGTCGAGGTTATCAAAAGTTTCCTTGAGATCTTCGATCAGCGTCGTCCCCTTTTTTGACGTTATGACTACATCATCAATGTAAACTTGCACATTTTTTCCAATCTGTGTTGCCAAACACTACGCATCATCCTCGATACGTTGCTCCCGCGTTTTTCAAACCAAAAGGCATTGTTTTGTAGCAAAACACTCCGTAAGGTGTGATGAACGCTGTTTTTACTTCATCTTCTTCTTTTAATCTAATCTGGTTATAACCAGAATATGCGTCCGAGGAAGGAAAGACGTTCGCATCCTGCCGTGGAGTCGATAATTTGGTCGATCCTCGGGAGGGAAAGTGATCCTTTGGACAATGTTTATTGAGACACGTAAAATCGACGCACATGCGAAGGACTTTAGTGTTTTTCTTCGGCACCAACACTTGGATTTGCTACCCATGTGGCCTCTGTATGCAGCTCTTTGATAAAACCAGCTTCTCTTAGTCGATCGATTTCGACGAGCATAGCTTTGCGGTTTGGTTCCGAAAAACGTCGCAAAGGTTGTTTGATTGGTCTCGCTAGTGGATCCAAGTTTAGGTGGTGCTCGGCAAGTTCCTCGGGTACTCCTGGCATGTCGGCTGGACACCATGCGAAGATTTTCCAGTTCTCACGGAGGAACTCGACGAGCGCGCTTTCCTATGCGAGGTCCATGTCATTTGCGATGGATGTCGTCTTTTTTGGATCCGTCGGGTGAATCTGCACCTCCTTAGAATTTTTCTCAGTGTTGAAAGTTGATTCTTTATTTGGCCTTCCAACGTACGGCAGCACGTCGTAGTCGGTCATGAGCCTTGATGCCAAATACTCAGCTTGCATCCCGAAAGTTTCGACGGTCGATGAAAATCCTTGTCACATTTATCGGCTAGGGCGAAGCTTCCTTTGATTGTGATTGGTCCCTTAGGTCCGGGCATCCTCCACAATAGGTACGTGTAATGTGGTACCGCCATAAATCTAGCATATGCTGGTCGTCCCAACGGAGCGTGGTATTGTGACGGGAAATCTACGACTTCAAACTCCAATTTCTCGATTACGTAATTTTCTCGGGTCCCAAACTGAACGTCGAGATTAATCTTCCCCAACGGATAGCTTGGCTTCTCTGGTGTGATGCCGTGGAATCTCGTGTCTGTTGGTTTCAAGTTTGCTAGGGATATGTTCATCTTCCTTAATGTATCTGCGTACATAAGGTTTAGGCTGCTGCCACCATCTATAAACACGCGAGACACGTCAAATCCTGCGATGACCGCTGGTAGTATGAGTGCTGGACCGCCACTGGTCGAGGAACTTGCTGCGGATGATGCTGCTATAGTGAAGCCAATGTCTTGCCACGACCAATTAAGGTACTCAAGCTTGTTGGTGGAGGCATTTTCTCTGCCATGAACACCTGTCGCGAGATTACTTTACGAGTTCTATTGGATGGCCTTCCCTTCGAATCATCGAGACCGCTCCATTAGAGTTGGGATCAACGTAAGGTGGTGGTGCGGGCGCCGCCGCTATTCTTAGGCGATGTCGATTGTCATATGTTATCGCGGGAGGAGGTGGCAGGTGAACCTCACTTCGGGTTCTCGAGGATTTCTTTGCGGCTGCTCGAGCGTTAGCATGCCCTGCATATCTCGGCATTGCACTGGAAATTTCGACAATCCTTCGCGAGATGTCCCGACTGTCTTTTTCCGTTCTTTGTCGAGGAAAAAATGCATCTGACACGGCCCGTTCATCATTTCTTCGGGGGACATAAAAGGCCTCCGGAACCTTGGCCCGCTATTTTGCCTATTGTGTCGAGATTCATCTCTATTGTCGCCTCGTTGCTCATTACTTCTCTGGTAATCATCTCTGTTGTTTCCTCCTGCACTTGCTCGGAAACCAGCCGAGATTTGTCCTGGAGCATCATAACTCGAGTACTGCCGAGGAAATCGTCGCCTTGGTTGATAATTTCGACCGCGGTCCTCCTCTGGCGACCTATGCCGTTTGTTGTGGACAACATCTTCTCCATCTGCCCATCTGTTTGCTATTTCCATTAATGCAGATACTGTCTTTGGATTGGTTCTTCCCAAATCTTCGACAAAATCTCCACGCCTGATCCCTGCGACGAATGCATCTATTGCCCTCTCGTCAGATATATTTTCTACCGAGTTTTTGATGATGTTCCACCTTTGGATATATTTTCTCATTGGCTCGTCCGGCTTCGTCGACACGCCGTAACTCCTCTAGAGACGCGGGTTTCTTGCGGGTGGACCGGAAATTCTTGACGAATATGTCCTCAAAGCTATCCCAGCTGTCGATAGACCACTGGAGGAAGCTTTTGATCCAAGATCGTGCGGCTCCACTTAAATGCACTTGGATGCTTTGCATGGCTGTTGCCCTGGTCCCTCCGAGTTAACTTCACCGTCTCGAGGTAATCAACTAGCCAATCCTCCGGATCTTGCAGGCCGTCGAATTTCTTGAAATTATCGGGCAACTTAAATCCCGAAGGGACTCGAGTTTTCGTACTCTCCTTGTGAAGCACGGCAAACCGCACATATCCTCGTCGTTTAATTCGGGGAATACCGATGTTCCCTTACGCTTTGCCGTGCTCTGTCTACCCTTGCTTGTGCTGCCGTGTCTCTTGCTCCACTTGTTCCTTCGACATTTGCTTGCTGCTGCTGCCGCAGGTCGTGGACTATTTTGCCTTGCTTGCTCCTTACGGCGGTGTTGATGCAAACGCCGTTCCCATGGCTTCGGCTCCCGCCCTTGCCATGTTGTACAATGCCTCCCTTGGATCTCCTGGAGGTGGCCTAGATGCAAGGATAAAGGCTTGTGTCGCCATATACCCAGCTTCTGGTGTCTTGGGGATAATATTCCCTCTTGTGTCTATCGACATAAAAGACATGTCGAGATTTTGAACCAGGTACTCTCTTTCTCCTTCGGGTATGTGTTGCAATCTTGACCTTGCTCTGTTCCGAGCTTCTCTGTGGCTATCTCCCGAGGTTCCAGATTGTCGACTTAACTCTGCCCTTCGCCTGCTTGACGCGGAGGCTGCCTCCTTTCTTCTATTTAAAGCTTATGTCTGTTTTTGCAATTCCCTTGCAGCTCGTGCGAGCCTATATTGATATGCTTGCAACTCTGCTGGCGTGGCTGTTGTAGCCATTGGTTACGAGCCATCCATAGCTCTTGCGGCTCTATCCCATGCTGCTGCGGAAGCTGAACTCTATCGCGAGGCTCGGGGCCGACGTATTTCTTGCCTAGACCTTGTCGCAGATTAGAGGGATCAACGTATGGATTTCCCAAATCGTCGAAAGCCTCAGATGTTTCCTCCTGGTCACGGCTTGGCTCTCCGATAACATAAATCTGATGATGCTTTGTATTCAGATCTATGTTGGGTTTGGTGACACCATCATTTAGACTGGTGAAGACCTTGCCCATTGTAGTAGATTTGTCGATGAAGGCTGTAGCTGTCGACACTTGCTTGAGCCATCGCTTATATAGGAGTCCGCGAGATGACTCAAACGACATGTCGGCGAAGATCTTGGCGAGTTTTTCTCTTGCCCTAGTGCTGATGAAGCGTGACGACGAAGTTTCTTCCTCTCCTGATTCGGTTGACGATGTATAACTTGAAAAATCGGAATCGACCGCCGACGATCCCGATGAAATCGGAATTTCGACACGATACGATCCTTCTTTTTCGACGCGAAAGTGAAACCTTCCGAACGTCACCTCCATAGGCTCCTCCAGATGTGCATATGCATCCAAACGGGAGGGTGGGTGAGGAACAAAATCGACAAGACCGGTTGCGATCTGTTTACCTCGATCCATTGCGTTGTTTGCGGTTGATGAAGTCGACGATCTTGAACGTGCCATCGAGATCGGATCCTTGACGCCTCTAATTCCCACAGACGGCGCCAATTGACAAGGTATTAACTTATCAATGCCTACGAGTTGTAGACTAGGGTTTAGTTGGAAGTAGAGGGCAAGTAGATCTCGAAGGTTTCAGCCGAAAAGTTCTCGACGATTATGAAACTAGGGTTTGAGAAACAATGATTCGATGATCTCTTTGTCCCTCGACCCCCCCTTATATAGGAGGTGGTGCCGAGGGATTCGTATTGTACGAGGTTACGAGTCCGGGTAGGTTTCTAACTCCTCCCGCAAGATTACAAATATTACTTCCTATTACAACTCTAGCTTTTCTTAACAATATCTTGGGCTTCCGAATCTTCTTATTCTTCGAGTAGTGGGCCTTCAGTAAACCCCGGGTACTATCTTCGGCAGGCCCATTGGGGATGCCTATGTCACCTAGTGTCCGTAATTGGTACTTTGATGATATTGTTGCAACTTGTTATGCTTAATGCTTGTCACTAGGGCCCGAGTGCCATGATCTCAGATCTGAACATGTTATTATTTCATCATGATATTCATTGTTTATGGTCTTACCTGCAAGTTGTATACACATGTCGCTGTCCGGAACCAATGGCCCCGAAGTGACAGAAATCGGGACAACCGGAGGGGCTGGTAGTGATGTGAGGTTCACATGTGTTCACGGAGTGTTAATGCTTTGCTCCGGTACTCTATTAAAAGGAGTACCTTAATATCCAATAGATTCCCTTGAGGCCCGGTTGCCACCGTGCTGGTAGGACAAAAGATGTTGTGCAAGTTTCTCATTGCGAGCACGTACGACTATAATTGGAACACATGCCTATTGATTGCTTTGTACTTAGACATCGTTTTATTATTATCTCGCAAATGCCCCGCTTGATTGTTACATGAGTTTCTCTCATCCATGCAACGCCCGTTATCCGTCCCCGTGCCTACAGTATTTTAATCCTGCTCGTTTACTATAATCACTACTGCTGTCTTTGTTACTCTGCTCGCTATTATTTCACTACTGCTATCGCTATAAAGCTGCATTACTATCGATAAACTCTTGCGAGCAAGTCTGTTTTCGAGTGCAGCTGAATTGACAACTCCGCTGTTAAGGCTTTCAAGTATTCTTTGTCTCCCCTTGTGTCGAATCAATAAATTGGGTTTTACTACCCGCGAAGACTGCTGCGATCCCCTATACTTGTGGGTTATCAAGCACGTGCAATTGTTGCATCTGTCCAGCAAAGGAGTCACGGCAATAGGGCAGGCCGGCTAGAAACTGCCGATTTAGGCGTTGTTCTAGGCCTAACCCGAGGGTGCTTTGAGAAGCGGTTTGGTCACAATGCGAAGGCCTTCCAGGCAACCATACGGGCCGAAAATTTCTAGCCTGATTCGAGCCAAGGTGAGGCCAGGTAACCAAACACGCCGTAGATTGGCTTTCAAGCTGCATGTTGTGCCTACTGGCTATTGCTCGTCGCCTGTCCGAAACACCCGAGGCCATCTATTCTCGTTCTCCAACGTTGGGCGGACAAGCATCGATTGATAGCAAAACTCCTCAACCAAGCCCTGTCTGTGGCATTCTTCCTGGGAGGCCTGAGCTGGGTCCACGGCCCTGTCCTATGCGCGCATGAATCAGGCGAGTGGGATGTCGTAGGTACCCCTAGCGCCTAGCGATCATGGGGCTCCTTCCCTCAGCAACCGCATCCATGTTCGCTGCACCAGGAAGTTGAATACTGGGGAAGAAATCACCGGGATGGCGCTGCTGAGGAAAAATTCCGATCGGAAACACCGAAATCCTAGATCGGAGAGGCCTCGGGGGAATAAATAAAGGGGCGTGTTGAGTGTCCCCTAGGGATCAAATTGTTCGATCCCCGGGTGGGCAGCCGTACGATGGAGGCAATCATAACCATCCACCTCTCACCTCTAGGGTCAACATTTCCCGCAAAGCAAAATAGAAAGAAAAAACACACCCACGAAGTGGATTTGACAGTGTCTTCGTCCCATGACCCCTGCCTCCCGCACAACACGGATGCCAATGGTACATCCTCTGTGGCGCCGTCAGATTCACCGAAGAAGCCATCGCGGCGTCGCCGGAGAACCCATCATGGCCCCACCGATGCAGCAACCCTCGTCACCGCTCTGCCTCCCCCATCCGTGCACGGCGGTATCGCTCCTCCGCCAACATGGTGGGTGATTGTAGCATCCCCGATGCGCCATTGTAGCAGCCTCGATGCGCCAGTGTAGCAGCCTCGATGCGCCTTTGCAGTAGCCCCGATGAGCCTTTGTAGCAATGCCAGTTTTCGCTGGCAGCGACGCCCTCGCGCCATAGCAGCAGCGCATGCTGTCCTTTGTAGCAACTCCGGCGGCGGCTTGCAGCAACGCCGCCGCCATGACATTGTAGCAACGCAGGCTGCCCTTTGTAGCAACGCCGCCTGGCCGCCATGTCCCATGTAGCAAGTCCGGCGGCGGCTTGCAGCAATGCCACCATGACATTGTAGCAGCGCAGGTCGCCATTTGTAGCAACGCCGCCCAGCCACTGTGCCCCATGTAGCAAGTCCAACCACCCAAGTGACCAACGCCGGCCGTGCCTTGTAGCACGACCGACCTCCGCTCGCAGCAACTCTTCCAGTACTCGTAGCAACTCCCGCCCCGCCGCTTGTTGCAATCCCTTCCGCCGCTCCCAGCAACGCCCACCCCTGTAGCCCGCCGCCACCCCTGCAGCAAACTCCATGGTGTCGACGACCTTTGCGAGTTGCGTTGTCCGGAGACACCGCACACGCCCTAGGCACCGCTGCAACCTAACGCCAACCCCCACCGGCGACATCAGCCGACACCGGCTTCCATGCCTCTCCACCTTGCCGCCGAAACGCGGTGACAGATCGAAAGACCCACCACCACCATCTGCAGGCCGACCATCTCCGGCGAAGAAGAAGGCCGCCTCCACCATCGAACCCAAGGCTGCTGCCCCGGGCGACCTCGTGCCGCGGGAGAAACCCAAGATCACCACGCACCGGCGAGAAGTGGGGGGGGGGGGGGGATGGCGCAGATCAAGGACCTGGACGCCACCCACCACCAGCCACCACCGGTGTGCCGCCGACGGGAGGCGGGGGGAGGGGGCGCAGCGCAGATCAGTTCTGGCCGCCGCCGCCCAGCCATCCACACGGGAGGCGGGGGGCACCGCCGCAACGTCGAGGAGAGGGAAACATCAACCAAGGAACTGGAACTTGTGATTAGTTTCTCACACTTGTGATTCTACCACCGGTCTCTCACTCGTGTGATTCTACCAATCGTATACCAGTCTTTCTCTCGGGGATTCTACCTCGTGCCTTTCTCTCTCAAGATTCTATCGGGATAGTGGTTCGGGCTATCGGGAGTAAACCGGAATTGTATCGGGTTGGTGTGCGTTTGCGTGTGTTCATCGCGTTCTTCGTCGTGTTCTTCCTGTTCTTCCTCTCCCTCGCCTTTCCCTCGGTCAATTCGTGAGATCGGGCAACCCACGTGACCTTAGACCCCATCATTATTACTAGAAAAATGTGAGGAATATGAATATGAAATAATTATGTTTTTATTCATTTTTTATTATTATTATCAAATAATATATGCATTATTCATATAATATGGTCAAATAATTAATATATTTAAATCTGTAAACCGCAATTAGATAAATAATATATGCATTATTATTAGAAAATGTGAGGAATTTGAATATGAAATAAAAAATTTATTATCAAATAATAATTGTATTATTCATATAATATGGACAAATAATAAATATCTTTAAATCTGTAAACCGCAATTGGACGAATAATATATGCATTATTATCAGAAAAATGTGAGGAATTTGAATATGAAATAATTATGTTTTTATTTATTTTATTATTATTATCAATTAATAATTGCATTATTCATATAAAATGGCCAAATAATTAATATCTTCAAATCTTTAAACTGCAATTGGACAAATAATATATGCATTATTATTTGAAAAATGTGAGGAATTTGAATATTAAATAATTATGTTTTTATTCATTTATTATTATTATTATCAAATAATAATTGCATTATTCATATAATATGCCAAATAATTAATATCTTTAAATATGTAAACCGCAATTGGAGAAATAATATACGCATTATTATTATAAAAATGTGAGGAATTTGAATATGAAATAATTATGTTTTTATTCATTATTATTATTATTTTCAAATAATAATTTCATTATTCATATAATATGTCCAAATAATTAATATCTTTAAATCTGTAAACCGCAATTGGACAAATAATATATGCTTTATTATTAGAAAAATATGAGGAATTTGAATATGAAATAATTATATTTTTCTTAATTTTATTATTAGTATCAAATAATAATTGCATTATTCATATAATATGTCCAAATAATTAATATCTTTAAATCTGTATACCGCAATTGGACAAATAATGGAGTCATTGGCCTTACTTTGTCAACGAGCATTCTGACCGTCTTGTGTTTGATATGAATTTCACCAAAAACACTAATACAACGGTTAAAAACTCATAATTTTGTTATCAAATACAAAAACTCACTTAGGGAGAGAAATTCCCTTTCACTAGCTTCCCACCTTATTGGGGTGCGCAAGGTTCGATATATTGAAAGATTCATAGTTCATACTAATATAGAAACACACACAGTCCATACAAATATAGAAGTCAATTTATAGAAAAACACATAGTTCATACAAATATATAAGACGATTTATAGAAAGACACACAGTTCATAGACATAGTTCGATATAGATTGAAGAAAAAATCATACACATAGTTCTTTAAATATTCAGAAGATCAACATGGCTATTGTAGCCAACTAGCTCCCAATAACTCCTAGACATCTCGAAACTCAGGTGAGCGTCTAGAGCGGCATAGCGCACTTGCTCGTAGCTCAATGGAACATTGACCCACCTAAAAATCAGTCCATCTACATTTTCTTCCGTGGCGTCCTTCTTCTTGTACTTCTTCCTCTTCTTCTTCTCAAGATTGTAACAATGATAGAATTTGCCAGATCATATAGACTCGGAATGGGATTTTTGGTGGGGTTCTGGAGTATCTTCAAGAGGTCGAACGCAGAAGTAATATCAATACTGTAGGGACTCAGCATTTCCACATCCTTGCCGATAGCCGCACCGTAGAATCTGATGGTCTCGCCCTCCAAGAACTCCTTGAGAACTTGTGGCACTTCATCAGCCCAACAAATCTGGAATACCAAATTCTCGGTCGCCACCGAGAGTTGAAGGATGGCGGCGCGCCTGATCACCCTAGCGAGGGTTGGTGAACTCGCAATCCAAGCCGACGTAATTGATTGGTGCGGCGTCGAGATAGTCCCTCTTGACGGCACGGATCCACTTCTCCACCCTTGATGCGCGGAGAATAACCGTGATCTTGAAAGACATCCCTTCGGCCATGAAGTGGTGTATCCGAGATCGAGGAGCCGGGTCGTGCGCGAGGTGCTCCATTGGGACCAGAACATCGATGGAGAGAGAGGTTTTTGGTAGAGAATGATGGAGATGTGAAGAATGTGTGTGGCAATGGTGTGGAGGAGATGAACATATAAAGGTAAGGAAGATGAATATGAACAGGCCAGCCACCGGGTGATCAATTCCCGTGGCTGGCCACCGGCGCCGGCGACCCAGATTTCCGTGGCCGTGCAGCGCGTGACGCTCGATTTCGACGCTAGTAATGGCGACGCAACGCTCGGCTTCCGTGGGAATGAACCGTTTGACTTTAAGTCCCGACTCGCGTCACCAGCCGAGACTAAAGGGGTACCGCAGACGTAACGGGCCGCAAAACCCTTTAATCCCGGTTTGGGATACAAACCGGGATAAATGGTTCCTAACGAACCGGAATCAATGGGTGTCGTACGCTTGGGTGGATTCGAGGCGACGTGGCCAGGCCTTTAGTCCCGGCCAGACACGGCCGGGACTAAAGGGGCCCGACGAAAGGCCTATTTTTTCTACTAGTGGTTGAAACGCTTCACCAGCTTTGTTGATTGAAATACGTGAATTTGGCACAATGTTAATTAACACTACTAAAATATGATACGACGACTATACTTTTTTTTATATAAAACATCATATAGAGATACAATGATCATACACTGCTTCGTGGCTAAGAATTGAGAAATGGAGTTTGCTCCGGTACAACCTCTTCTTTCAAACTCAAAGCAAACTTAAATAAAAAGGATGACTGAGACTGCTTGATACCCTTCGCTATTAATACATATATATAGCATGTATAAAACTCTTATGGCGCAACTAAATTGTACGAATATGTGGCATATGTATGAATACGAGTAAGTACGCATGCGGCTCATCGACGGCGACTCTTTGGCCAACACGAGCCTCGGCAATGCCTCGTAGATGCATGCCGGCAGGAGTTGGGGCGGCGTGCAGGCTAGACGGCGGCGCGATGAACAACCAGGTAGTCCAGGGCAATTCGCATGGACTGTTCGGTGCATTGGGAACAATATATACTAGATAGAATGTCTTGCGGTGCATGCACCAGATTGTCTTGCGGCACGGAACTGCATTGTGGTGCTCGTGCCGGGCTATCTTGCGGCTCCGGACTGCCTTGCCGCACCCGCGCCGGACTGCCTTGCGTTGCTCGCGTCGAACAGTTTTGCGTTGCCGGACT
The DNA here is from genome assembly GCF_022539505.1 of Lolium rigidum. Taxonomy (NCBI): domain Eukaryota; kingdom Viridiplantae; phylum Streptophyta; class Magnoliopsida; order Poales; family Poaceae; genus Lolium; species Lolium rigidum. The sequence goes on from NC_061509.1 coordinate 189,587,707, forward strand.
GCCTCGACGTGCCTGCGCCGGACTGCCTTGCGGTGCGATGGTATGCTTATACATATGCCTACTAGGTTTTGGATTTGGTTTGGATATGAGCCTGGACAGCTCGGTTGGGTTTGGTTGAGTTTTGGGGAGGGGTCGAATTTTGGGGAGGGAGTTGTAGTGGAGCAAGCCTCATGAGAATATTGTGTAGTTTCTCATGTTTCGAAATGACTGGGTGTGTTTATAAGAAATAACCAGTAGGATGTTGTTAACAGAACAAAGATGTGATTGAGACACATCTCCCTATATTCCAACTAAATCACTTGGGAATAATAGATCGCATCGGATGCTAAGATGGTCTATGTCAAACTCCAACTCATATAGTTTTTACATGGACATTCCTATTTTTCCGATGAAGGGGTGGTTCGATGAGGCAGACCGCTTCGATCCTTTTTTTCTTCTTCTTTTCAACTGTTTTCTAATGTGGAGGGGCAATCTGCTGTAAAATGTAGTAAATTGAAGTTCAAGTTAAGGTACCGCTCCGGTTCTCTTAGGCAGAAGCTCGGGAAACTACTCTCCACCAGTTTCTAGAATTGCACTAGGAGTTGACTTCGCGATGAAAATAAGCCCAAGTTAAGCCAGACAGTTGTTTTGAAAATTTGGTTTCTCCACTTTGGCACCTAGAAGCAGCTTTAGAAGCATAAAAGAAGTGTTCCTTGATCTCCGGTGCAAAACGGTTCTGCAACATCAATACTCCAGCTTCAGCTAATTAAGTATAAAAAATGATTTAGTTCAAGCAGAAAACAAGTGGTTTTTTGTAATTCAGAGTCGATGCCAGCCTCTCGGTGGACCTTAGCATTGCCTGAAAATTTTGACAGTCCTTCTGCAGGTGTCCTAACTGTCTTCCCATTGCTGTCGAGATAAAAGTGCAGCTGACACGGCCCGTTCATCATGTCCTCAGGGGACACGAAAGGTCTCTGGAACATTGGCCCATTATTTGGCTTATTATTTCGAGAATCATCTCTGTTGTTGCCTCGCTGCTCGCTACTCCTTTGATAGTCATCTCTATTGCTTCCTCCAGCGCTTGCTCGAAAACCAGCCGAGATTTGACCAGGAGCGTCGTAACTCGAGTACTGTCGAGAAAATCGTCGCCTATTTTGGAAATTTCGATTGCGGTCCTCTTCAGGCGACCTGTGCCGTTTATTGTGAACAACATCCTCTCCATCTGCCCACCTGTTTGCTATCTCCATCAATGCTGATACTGTTTTTGGGTTAGTTCTCCCCAAATCCTCGACAAAGTCTCCTCGTCGAATTCCTGCTACGAACGCATCTATCGCTCTCTCGTCAGATATGTTCTCTGCCGAGTTTTTAATGATATTCCACCTTTGGATATACTTTCTCATTGACTCATCATGCTTTTGTCGACACGATCTCAACTCTTCTAACGACGCAGGTTTTTTGCAGGTAGATCGGAAGTTCTTGACGAACACATCCTCAAAACTGTCCCAGCTGTCGATGGAACCTGGGGGAAGCTTCTTTATCCACGATCTTGCGGCTCCACTCAGATGTACTTGGATGCTCTGCATGGCTGTTGCTCTGGTTCCTCCTATCAGCTTCACCGTCTCGAGATAATCGACTAGCCAGTCCTCTGGATCTTGCAGGCCGTCGAATTTTTTAAAATTATCGGGTAATTTAATATAGTCGCAGATTATCAATCCTACGTGCAGGTTCGCTTATATGACCACATATGTTGGATTCATTTGTTGTTTTCTTTTTTGTTCCAGCCGATTATGTCTTTCTACACTTTGTTGCAGCCTAATTTTTTAGGGATACATGGGTATGTTCAAAATGTTACAATACTTTTTCACGATTTTAATGCAACACGGGAAAATTTGTTTGCGAGAGATGGTAGATGCATATGGAACAAAATGGGTCGTGTGAGGATATTTTTCATTGCATGGATGGAACACCCAGATTTCTTCACTTAAATGGAGGCTGATTGTAATATCCCAGGTTTAGAGGCTAAAAAAAAAGAGAACACCGGAGTGTGCATTGCATTCATGCATAGAAAATCCGGAGAATTTTCGCGCGTTTATTTAAAACTGTCAAAGGGATCGAGGTTTCTTTTGCATCAGTGGAATTGAGTTAGTCATCGATGCGAGTGCGACAAATTTTGACATGACCTCTACGAATGCATGTGTTTTGGGGAGAACAAATTTGAATTCAAATCAAATATAGATGATATGAATTCAAATAGTAAATGAATTGAATTTGAATTCCAAACTAAAATTTGAAATATAATATGTAAAAGTTAACACATTGATAATTCAAAATAGATAGATAACTTAAAACATTATTACAATAGAGCTCAATAAGGAAACTTGAGCTTTATTAATAAAAACAAACATTTACATTATCCTTACAATATTCAACATGTATTACAATACTAACTAAGTAAATAATAGAAAATACAATTACATGAATAAGAAAAGTAAAACAGATCCTAAACTAAATGTTGGAGATCTTCATTTCTTGTTTAGCTTGAGCACCTGCAAAACAAACAAAGAAAACACAAGATAGAAGTAATGCCAAGTGGCTATATAAAAAAATAAAGAGAAATGGAAAAGGAAGATCTTTTCTCAACCATGCATATCCACAAGAGGGGATGCACCTGGTTGGGACTTGTACCATACAAGCAAGCAGCACACACACATGTTTGCATGTATGTGCTGTCGATCACAAGTAGCAAGGGGAGCAGAGTATAAAAGCATGCTTGTGGTAGCTGCCGTAAGCACCACACTTCTATCCAACCCATCAACCAACCCAAGAACTACCAAGAACATCCTCTGTTCTTCATCCATCCAAAATATCAGATAATCAACAAGAAACAAACAAGGAAGAAGTGGGTCATCACCAAGATCAAGCCAAAGCTGCAAGATCTCATGAACCAGAATATGAGGAAGCACATGGAGAAGCTAGGAGGAGCAGGAATTCCACAAGAAGAAGATCAATCAACAGTCCAGAAGGCCAAGATCTCTACAAACAGCAGGTTGATCCATTGACTTAATAAAAGCATGTGTTCTTAGCCTTTGCATCTCAGGGAAAATAAAAGGGTAACATGCAAAGTAAATAAATCCAACCACCCTGCAACTAGATCTGGTCTAGGAGGATCAGGAGGAATTATTTCTCTCAGATGGCATAGAAGTGCTATGCTGAATCGTCATAGAGAATTTGGAAGCCATCTCTTAGTATCTGTTCTTATACAATATTTTTGCCTCGGCCTTTGCATCACAGGCTAAGCCAAGATATCAAACATAAGATTTGTTCTTATCAAGTAATAGCCATTAAGAGAGAGACCATCTGTGAGGGCAACAAGATCCCTGAGTAAAAGCCACCAAGTAATAAAGTCGACGAATCTGGTAGCACACTTACTTTGCACAACCACATGCAACTAATTGATATTCCCAAACTTATAAATGATCAGTGGATCCTTAGATCCTTTGGATCCAGCAGCAAGGCCCCAAGACTCATGTTACAACCAGAGGAACATAAGTATAATTTAAGCATGTGAAGCATCCAATTAAGCCATCAAGTAAATTGCCAAGTCAAGCATCAAGTAAATAATGCATCCTTTCAGTAAAAGCGACACCATCAGTGCATATGCCTGGATGAATCACTCATCCAAACAGGGGCATCACAGATAGATATCAACTGGTAGAGCATCCAGTTACTAATCAATTTAATTTATGAAGTTACTTAGGGTCTAGGAGTTACTGTCCAGTGTCCAGTACACTTACTCTCCAGTTCTATAAGCAACTAGTAATACATAACCACTCCAGGAAATTACTTGGGGTCCAGAAAATAGATTCCAGACCAACCAAGTAGAAACAAAGTAGTAGTAGTATTTAACGCATCAAGTAAACCATGTAACTGCAAGAAAGGGTAGTTACATCTTGCAGGTCTAAGTCCATTAAGATAAAGTATAGATAACTGACTAGAGTATTTCAGTGACTGAACTTTCCAGGTTCAGCCAGTCAACAAACCATCATGTCATGGATAAGCAAATTATCCAAATGGAGGCATCAACCATAGCACAAGGCAGTGTATATATGGATCAAAGAATTGCCAGATCAAGCCACACCTCACAGGAAATAATAATCCTTGCCTCCACTACATGGACATAATTTATTTAGCCCCACTATATACGCATATATACCACCAGTAGCACAAATGGAGCAGTAGTAAGGATGCAGCCAAACACTATAACCATGAACAGAGATGAGAGGTTTAGCTCACAGTGCCGTAGCGGAAAAGTGGTAGTCGATGCCGAGGTTGCGTTTGCAGCGCCGTCCATCGGTGTCGAGCACCACAGCTCACAGCCACATTACAGCATCACCATGAGCACCTCATCCCCAACACACACCACCAGGACACCACCACTTGAGGAAGCAGAGCAGCCGGGCATAGCAGAGTCGAGCTGGAGCTCGTGGCGCTCAGAGAGGAGGTCCAGTTCATCAAGGAGAGATAGCCAGAGGCGCCGGAGACGGTAGCGGCCGGAGGCGACCATGCCAACTGCAGCTAGGTCTTGCCCCAGGGGTGCAAGCGGGGGTGTGGAGAGGATGGCACCTATGAGGGGTTCTGTGGAGGAGGTAAAGTGGAGTGAGCGCAGGAAGGCGTCGAGGTGGCGGGTGAAGGTGAAGCCTCACCGGATAGCAACGGCGATCAGCGGTGGCGCTGGGGTTAGCCGGCGACGGCAAAACCGATCAGCGACCGCTAGGGTTCCAGGTTAGGGGCGGACAAGAGAGGCCACGATAATCAAATCGAGCAGGGGGATACCGTAGATCATGTCAAGGCGGAGCCAATCCATACCTCGCGAGGCGCCGGAGACGGCCGGCGCGGCCGGGAGAGAGAGGCGACACGGCGGAGCCTTGGGGGCGAGCATGGTGAGCCGGGGCGTTGCGGTGAAGGGGAATTAGTGCAGGAGAAAGAGGAGAGGACGGCGAGGCCCCGTTGCTGAGCGCTGGCACCGTAATCGGCCGGCGGCTGGCCGGAGCGACACCGGAGGAGCATCGAGCGAGCCAGGAGAGGGTCGCGTGCAGGCGTGAGATGGGGATCGATAGGGAGAGGTCCGTGAGCGTGAAGGGCTGGGTCGCGTGTGTGGTGTCGTCTTCGTGAATACACTCTTGGTCTGGGCCAAACCGATCAGTTTGTTGAAAATACGTGTGTGCTCTTGACCCATTAGCTATACTCAAATTAACTAGCCCATTAATATCTTGACGTGTGTATAAAAGTAGTGCATACACATATCTAGTTTTATTGGAGTACACTTGTGTAGAGTTAATGTTCACACTTTATATAAAATTATCCACTAATCTAATTTTGCATATATAAAGTGTACAATTATTTGATTATGATCTCGAAAAAAAAATATTTCTATTATGGTTCAAACATGGGTTAATAAATAAAACTTACTATTTGATTTTAAATTAAAAAAACATAAAAAAATAGAGTTAGCATAAATGCATTATAATTTATTTATAATACCTGGTTATATATTTTTGAATATTTTAGAGTAGTTAGAACATTAAAAATAAATTCCTTAAACCTAAATATGATATAAAGTGATGTACCCTTATTTTCTAAAATCAATAATGTTAGGAGATTAAAATCATATCTAAAGTCATGAAAACCCTAATTAATCATTACTTCAACATATAATTCCAAAACCTAGAAAAGAATTAAAAGATATACCCTTATTGCAATTATTATTTAAAAACCCTAAACTCTAACAGGACATTGATAGTAATTGTCTTATCCTAAACAACTAATTTTAGAATCTTTAATAAAAACCAATAAAAATCATGCTTGTATGCTACTCATAAACTCTACAATATAAATGAAATACATGTCCATGCCTTATTAGAATTATACAAGTTCCTTTTGCCAATAAGGTCATCATTTCATGTCTTCATTTTTGAATAAACTTTATATGACCAACTAGTATCACCTCATGGTGCTAATGCTTAACCAAATCTTGCAAGCCTTAGATGTTTATGAACTCAACTATGTAAGATTCCTCTAATACTACTTAGAAGACTCAATTGAACCTGTTAGTGAACTCTAATTAACTTGTTAGTTGCATATCCTCAACCTTAACCCCGTCAAGAACCATAGTGATCAACCACCATACTAACATTGTATAGTAATTCACTTTACATGCTCCTACTCAACTAAACTCTACTTGGGGTAATGAACCACCTAGCTTAGAAACCCATTATTGTTTATCTAGTGAAACAAATGGAAAGGTATAGTAAACCCTAATGGTTAACTCATGGAACCACTTTGATAACCATCCTTTAATATGATCACCTATAATCAACCATAGTAATAAACATGTCAATACTTGCTGCATATAGACCCATTCAACTTAAAGAACCAACTAGTCCCTATTAGTGAACAAAATGAATCCAATAATAAACCCTAGAAGCACATAGCTCCTATATGTTGTAGATCTTCTTCTTTATGTTCTTCAAAAGTTACTCTTTTGAAGTTAATATCAAGCAAACCATAGAAGCCAATAGTTCTTACTTGAAACACTTATTATTTCTTAATTAACATGTTCTTCAAAAGTTATTCTTTTGAAGTATAATATAAGTAATCATCAATCATGTCTTGTAGAACTTAAAATCTACCACTGTTCTTTACATATTATTCCACTACAATTCTTTGTATGTATGATTGTTATGATGCATTATATCACTTGCTTATGATACTAATATAACCCAACCCTAATAATAACCTTGTTTGAGAACCATTCTAAAAGTGCAACACACCCTAAAGAAATCTTTACAACTCATCAATCCTAAATCATCGGGATTAGGTTACGCTCGGGACGATTGCATCTCATACTATGCATTATAGCATCTTTGCCAGTTCATTTAAACATCGTCCTTACCAGACGATGATGCTATTTCAGAATTTGGAGTTACTGCGTATCGAAGACCTTGCCTGCATAATCTTGCAGTCAAGAAAGGCAGGTTCATCGCTTGCTCATGTCATTTGAGTATCTTTATCAAATTACTTGCAAAGTACTATGAATATCACTATTGCATAAAAACCAAAACCACTATTTTCATAACTATGAATATGACTATGTGGTGCGCAATGGAACCATGGATTGTGTTGATATGGTGGAGGTTCCATTGCAAGGGTTTATATCCATCTAGGATTAAACAACAAATGTCGTCCAGTGATTCTTGTGCCGTAATACCCGTGTTAACCATAAGATCCGGAGTGGGACGGAGTAGTCAAAAGTGTTTCCACCTCTCGTTCATCAACGGATGCGCTTTACTGTAGTACACTTGTAATCCAAGGGGGCAAGCGGTGAGGCTGGGGAGCCCTAAGTCCCCACGGTAGAGACCGTAGTACACTTGTCGCCCGAGGAGCAAGCGGTGAGGCTGGGGAGTCCTAAGTCCCCACGGTATTGCGGTCTATGATGGGTTGCAGCTGCCGGCGTAGGAATGTATGGTAGAGCCCTGCATTGACGTCGTGGTCGGGTGATGTCTACGTTCCCCCTCCTTTCCTGTAGACAGTGTTGGGCCTCCAAGAGCAGAGGTTTGTAGAACAGCAGCAAGTTTCCCTTAAGTGGATACCCAAGGTTTATCGAACTCAGGGAGGAAGAGGTCAAAGATATCCCTCTCATGCAACCACTGCAACCACAAAGCAAGAAGTCTCTTGTGTCCCCAACACACCAAATAGGTGCACTAGTTCGGCGAAGAGATAGTGAAATACGAGGTGGTATAAATAAGTATGAGCAGTAGCAATGGTGCCGGAAAAGTGTTTGGCGTGTAGTTGATGGTGGTGGTATTGCGGCGATAGTAACGCGATAGAAACGAGTAAACAAGCAGTAGTAACTCAGCGGTATTTAGGAACAAGGCCTAGGGATTACACTTTCACTAGTGGACACTCTCAACATTGATCACATAACAGAATAGATAAATGCATACTCTACACTTTTGTTGGATGATGAACATATTGCGTAGGATTACACGAACCCTCAATGCCGGAGTTAACAAGCTCCACAATAATGCTCATGTTTAAGTAACCTTTAGTGTAAGATAGATCAACGCTACTAAACCAAGTACTAGCATAGCATGCACACTTGTCACCTTCATGCATATGTAGGAGGAATAGATCACATCAATATATCATAGCAATAGTTAACTTCATAATCTACAAGAGATCATAATCATAGCATAAACCAAGTACTAACACGGTGCACGCACTTGTCACCTTTACACACGTGCGGGGAGGAATAGAACTACTTTAATAACATCACTAGAGTAGCACATAGATGAATTGTGATACAAAACTCATATGGATCTCAATCATGTAAAGCAGCTCATGAGATCATTGTATTTAAGTACATGGAAGAGAGATTAACCACATAGCTACCGGTACAGCCCCGAGCCTCGATGGGGAACTACTCCCTCCTCATGGGAGCAGCAGCGGTGATGAAGATGGCGGTGGAGATGGCAGCGGTGTCGATGGAGATGGCAGCGGTGTCGATGGAGAAGCCTTCGGGGGCACTTCCCCGCTCCGGCGGGGTGCCGGAACGAGTTCTGTCCCCCGGATTGGAGTTTCGCGACGGTGGCGGCGCCCCGGAGTCTTTCTCGAGTTTCGTCAATTGGTATCGGGTTTTCTGATCCAGGGGCTTTATATAGGCGAAGAGGCGGCGCCAGGGGGTCGAAGGGCTGGCCAAACCCTAGGGGGGCGCGGGCCCCCCCTAGGCCGCGCCAGGGTATGGTGTGGTGGCCCTGTGCCTCTTCTCTGGCGGTTCTCGTGTGTTCTGGAGGCTTCCGGGTAAAATAGGAACCTGGGCGTTGATTTCGTCCGATTCCGAGAATATTTCGTTACTAGGATTTACGAAACCAAAAACAGCGAGAAAACGAGAGCTGGCACTTCGGCATCTTGTTAATAGGTTAGTTCCGGAAAATGCACGAATATGACATAAAGTGTGCATATAACATGTAGATAACATCAATAATGTGGCATGGAACACAAGAAATTATCGATACGTTGGAGACGTATCGGCATCCCTAAGCTTAGTTACGCTCGTCCCGAGCGGGTAAAACGATAACAAAGATAATTTACGGAGTGACATGCCATCATAAACTTGATCATACTATTTGTAAAGCATATGTAGAGAATGCAGCGATCAAAACAATGTGTATGACATGAGTAAACAAGTGAATCATAAAGCAAAGACTTTTCATGAATAGCACTTCAAGACAAGCATCAATAAGTCTTGCATAAGAGTTAACTCATAAAGCAATAATTCAAAGTAAAGGTATTGAAGCAACACAAAAGAAGATGAAGTTTCAGCGGTTGCTTTCAACTTATAACATGTATATCTCATGGATAATTGTCAATGCAAAGCAATATAACAAATGCAATATGCAAATATGTAAGAGTCAATGCACAGTTCACACAAGTGTTTGCTTCTTGAGATGGAGAGAAATAGGTGAACTGACTCAACAATGAAAGTAAAAGAATGGTCCTCCATAGAGGAGAAGCATCGATTGCTATATTTGTGCTAGAGCTTTTATTTTGAAAACATAAAGAGAGCATAAAAGTAAAGTTTTGAGAGGTGTATGTTGTTGTCAACGAATGGTAGCGGGTACTCTAACCCCCTTGCCAGACAAACCTTCAAAGAGCGGCTCCCATTTTATTTTATTTTTGGATGGCACTCCTTCCAACCTTTCTTTCACAAACCATGGCTAACCGAATCCTCGGGTGCACTGCCAACAATCTCATACCATGAAGGAGTGCCCTTTTATTTTAGTTTTATTATGATGACACTCCTCCCAACCTTTGCTTACACAAGCCATGGCTAACCGAATCCTTCGGGTGCCGTCCAACAATCACATACCATGGAGGAGTGTCTATTTTTGGTTAATTAATTTGGGACTGGGAATCCCATTGCCAGCTCTTTTTGCAAAATTATTGGATAAGCGGATGAAGCCACTAGTCCATTGGTGAAAGTTGCCCAACAAGATTGAAAGATAAACACCACATACTTCCTCATGAGCTATAAAACATTGACACAAATAAGAGGTAATAAATTTTGAATTGTTTAAAGGTAGCACTCAAGCAATTTACTTTGGAATGGCGGAGAAATACCATGTAGTAGGTAGGTATGGTGGACACAAATGGCATAGTGTTGGCTCAAGTATTTGGATGCATGAGAAGTATTCCCTCTCGATACAAGGTTTAGGCTAGCAAGGCTTATTTGAAACAAACACAAGGATGAACCGGTGCAGCAAAACTCACATAAAAGACATATTGAAAACATTATAAGACTCTACACCGTCTTCCTTGTTGTTCAAACTCAATACTAGAAATTATCTAGACCTTAGAGAAACCAAATATGCAAACCAAATTTTAGCATGCTCTATGTATTCTTCACTAATAGGTGCAAAGTATATGATGCAAGAGCTTAAACATGAGCACAACAATTGCCAAGTATCACATTACCCAAGACATTATAGCAATTACTACATGTATCATTTTCCAATTCCAACCATATAACAATTTAACGAAGAGGAAACTTCGCCATGAATATTATGAGCTAAGAACACATGTGTTCATTTGAACCAGCGGAGCGTGTCTCTCCCCAACACAAGCATGATGTAATCCAATTTATTCAAACACAAACAAAAACAAAAGCAAACAAACAGACGCTCCAAGAAAAAGCACATAAGATGTGATGGAATAAAAATATAGTTTCGGGGAGGAACCTGATAATGTTGTCGATGAAGAAGGGGATGCCTTGGGCATCCCCAAGCTTAAACGCTTGAGTCTTCTTGATATATGCAGGGGTGAACCACCGGGTGCATCCCCAAGCTTAGAGCTTTCACTCTCCTTGATCATAGTATATCATCCTCCTCTCTTGACCCTTGAAAACTTCCTCCACACCAAACTCGAAACAACTCATTAGAGGGTTAGTGGACAATAAAAATTAACATGTTCAGAGGTGACACAATCATTCTTAACACTTCTGGACATTGCATAAAGCTACTGGACATTAATGGATCAAAGAAATTCATCCAACATAGCAAAAGAGGCAATGCGAAATAAAAGGCAGAATCTGTCAAAACAGAACAGTCCGTAAAGATGGATTTTATTAGGCCACCAGACTTGCTCAAATGAAAATGCTCAAATTGAATGAAAGTTGCGTACATATCTGAGGATCATGCACGTAAATTTGCATAATTTTCTGAGCTTCCTGCAGGGCAGTGGGCTCAGAGTCGTGACAGCAAAGAAATCTGGAACTGCGCAGTAATCCAAATCTAGTACTTACTTTTCTATCAACGGCTTAACTTGGCACAACAAAACTTAAAACTAAGATAAGGAGAGGTTGCTACAGTAGTAAACAACTTCCAATACACAAATATAAAACAAAGTACTGTAGCAAAATAACACATGGGTTATCTCCCAAGAAGTTCTTTCTTTTTAGCCATTAAGATGGGCTCAGCGAGTTTTAATGATGCACTCGCAAGAGATAGTATGTGAAGCAAAAGAGAGCATCAAGAGGCAAATTCAAAACACATTTAAGTCTAACATGCTTCCTATGCATAGGAATCTTGTAAATAAACAAGTTCATGAAGAGCAAAGTAACAAGCATAGGAAGATAAAACAAGTGTAGCTTCAAAAATTTCAGCACATAGAGAGGCATTTTAGTAACATGAAAATTTCTACAACCATATTTTCCTCTCTCATAATAACTTTCAGTAGCATCATGAGCAAACTCAACAATATAACCATCACATAAAGCATTCTTACCATGAGTCTCATGCATAAAATTATTACTCTCCACATAAGCATAATCAATTTTATTAGTTGTAGTGGGAGCAAATTCAACAAAGTAGCTATCATTATTATTCTCATCAAGTGTAGGAGGTATAGTATAATCACAACAAAATTTACTCTCAGCAGTAAGTGGCACCAAAAGACCATTATCATTATCATCATCCGAAATAGGAGGCAAAGTATCATCAAAGAAAATTTTCTCCTCAATGCTTGGGGGACTAAAAATATCATGAAAACCAGCTTCCCCAAGCTTAGAACTTTCTATATCATTGTCAACAATGGTGTTCAAAGCGTTCATACTAATATTACTACCCGCATGCAAAGAAGATTTCATAGGTTTTTTAATTTTCGCATCAAACAATCCATGTTTTAAATCAGGAAATAGAATAAGAAGCTCACTCTTGTACATTATGCCAAACTAGTGTAAACAAGAAACAACAAGATGCAATTGCGGGATCTAAAGGAAATAGCTTCGAGCACACACACAACGGCGCCAGAAAAATACTTTACACGGGACCGTAGTATGAGAGCCTTTTACCTTTCCTCCCCGGCAACGGCGCCGGAAAAGTGCTTGATGTCTACGTTCCCCCTCCTTTCCTGTAGACGGTGTTGGGCCTCCAAGAGCGAGAGGTTTGTAGAACAGCGGCAAGTTTCCCTTAAGTGGATACCCAAGGTTTATCGAACTCAGGGAGGAAGAGGTCAAAGATATCCCTCTCATGCAACACTGCAACCACAAAGCAAGAAGTCTCTTGTGTCCCCAACACACCAAATAGGTGCACTAGTTCGGCGAAGAGATAGTGAAATACAGGTGGTATAAATAAGTATGAGCGAGTAGCAATGGTGCCGAGAAAAGTGTTTGGCGTGTAGTTGATGGTGGTGGTATTGCGGCAGTAGTAACGCGATAAAACGATAAACAAGCGATAGTAACTCAGCGGTATTTAGGAACAAGGCCTAGGGATTACACTTTCACTAGTGGACACTCTCAACATTGATCACATAACAGAATAGATAAATGCATACTCTACACTTTTGTTGGATGATGAACATATTGCGTAGGATTACACGAACCCTCAATGCCGGAGTTAACAAGCTCCACAATAATGCTCATGTTTAAGTAACCTTTAGTGTAAGATAGATCAACGCTACTAAACCAAGTACTAGCATAGCATGCACACTGTCACCTTCATGCATATGTAGGAGGAATAGATCACATCAATATATCATAGCAATAGTTAACTTCATAATCTACAAGAGATCATAATCATAGCATAAACCAAGTACTAACACGGTGCACGCACTGTCACCTTTACACACGTGCAGGAGGAATAGAACTACTTTAATAACATCACTAGAGTAGCACATAGATGAATTGTGATACAAAACTCATATGGATCTCAATCATGTAAAGCAGCTCATGAGATCATTGTATTTAAGTACATGGAAGAGAGATTAACCACATAGCTACCGGTACAGCCCAGAGCCTCGATGGGGAACTACTCCCTCCTCATGGGAGCAGCGGCGGTGATGAAGATGGCGGTGGAGATGGCAGCGGTGTCGATGGAGATGGCAGCGGTGTCGATGGAGAAGCCTTCGGGGGCACTTCCCCGCTCCGGCGGGGTGCCGGAACGGAGTTCTGTCCCCGGATTGGAGTTTCGCGACGGTGGCGGCGCCTCGGAGTCTTTCTCGAGTTTCGTCAATTGGTATCGGGTTTTCGATCCGGGGGCTTTATATAGGCGAAGAGGCGGCGCCGAGGGGTCGAAGGGCTGGCCAAACCCTAGGGGGCGCGGGCCCCCTAGGCCGCGCCGAGGTATGGTGTGGTGGCCATGTGCCTCTTCTCTGGCGGTTCTCGTGTGTTACGGAGGCTTCGGGTAAAATAGGAACTCTGGGCGTTGATTTCGTCCGATTCGAGAATATTTCGTTACTAGGATTTCGAAACCAAAAACAGCAGAAAACGAGAGCGGCACTTCGGCATCTTGTTAATAGGTTAGTTCCAGAAAATGCACGAATATGACATAAAGTGTGCATATAACATGTAGATAACATCAATAATGTGGCATGGAACACAAGAAATTATCGATACGTTGGAGACGTATCATCGGGGTCCACCCTGAAATCTATGGGAATAATGGGACCGGCGTGGACCCAGGGTCGGAGTTTGCAACAAAGGGTGGGTGTTCGAGGTAGCGGAGGAACATGATTGGCTAGACCTTATACCGGTCCTCACACCATAGGAAGTGTGGACAGGAATGTACACCTGGTTGGCACCAAGGATAAGATCTCTTATGGGTAAAGCAACACACCTCTGCAGAGTGTAATAGTCGTGACTCTGTCACTCCCTGTTCGGGATATGGAGCTAGCGACACGCTGCTCGGAAAGGAGCTCCATGAAGTTCTAGTAAACCGGTGAAGGCTGACGGACATAGTTCTTCTAAATAAAAGCAACTTTTTGAAGAAATGGTTATGAAAACCTGCATTGGTATTAGACTTTCTGGTCTAATGCTGTAGCTAGTGCATTAAACACCTCTTTCCTATAATGAACTTGTTGAGTACGCTCGCTCGTACTCATCCCACTCTTAAATCCCCTGCTTAGATACGGAGGCATCGAAGGAGGATCTACAATACAACTCGAAGGCCGAGGAGTCAACAACTACTTCAAGGGATAGGACCCTGTCAGAAGAGTCAAATACCACATCCAACAAGGAGAAAACCTAGATTAGCCATAGAAGGGAACTAACTTCCTAAACCTAGCGCCTATTTAGCTAGAATCTATTCTTAGCCTTTATAGCTAGTTAAATACTCTACAAATAGAGTTCGTGAGGATTAGACTACGAGTCGTTCTTCTGGAGTTTAGTTGCAGTTTTACCTCATTGTAAAGTAGGAGGCTGTGTGGATCTTTTGTAAAGAGTCAGTGTTGTAATTCTATAGACATGCCTTGGACCCGCATATATTTCTGTTGTACCACTCTGAGCGATATAATACTAGTGGAACGGTGTTTCATTGGTGTTATATCAGACTTGCATACTACACCATGCAGTGGTATGCCGGGTCACCACACTGATCTTGGCGGAAGGATCAGCTGGGCCAAAAGATTTACATGCTCACATAGAATTTATGTGATATTTTGAAAAATAATAAAATAAAATGCCCTAATTTTTTTATTGAATACAACCTCCATCCTAAAGATTAAGGCTTATATTATTTTTAGAAAGTCAAACTACGTCAAGTTTGACTAAATTTAACCAAAAATTATTAACATGCAAAATATAAAATTAATATCATTAATTAGCGGCGCTGGCCAACACGAGCCTCGGTAATGCCTCGTAGGTGCATACCGGCAGGGGTTGGGGCGGCGTGTAGGCTAGACGACGGGTGATGAACAGCCAGGTAGTCCAGGGCAATTCGGATGGACTGTTCGGTGCATTGGGAACAATATATACTAGACAGAAGGTCCTGCGGTGCATGCACCAGATTGTCTTGCGGCACGGAACTGCCTTTCGGTGCTCGTGTCGGGCTATCTTGCGGCTCCGAACTGCCTTGCCGCACCCTCGCTAGATTGCCTTGCGTTGCTCGCGTCGAACGGTTTTGCGTCGCCGGACTGCCTCGCCGTGCCTGCGCCGGACTGCCTTGCGGCGCGATGGTATGCTTATACATATGCCTACTAGGTTTTGGATTTGGTTTGGATATGAGCATGGACAGCCAGTTGGGCTTGGTTGAGCTTTGGGGAGGGGTTGTACTGGAGCAAGGCTCATGAAATATTGTGTAGCTCCCCGTGTTTCGAAATGACCGTGTGTGTTTATAAAAAATAACCAGTAGGATGTTGTTAACAGAAAATAGATGTGTTTGAGACACATTTTCATATGTTTCAACTAAATCACTTGGGAATTTAGATCGCATCGGATGCTAAGATGGTCTATGTCAAACTCCAACTCATATATTTTTTACATGGACATTCCTATTAAGCAAAGCCTCATGTAAGGGTGACTTCTTTTGGGCTTCTGGACAGGCTTATAGGTTCCCCACAGCAGAAGCCCAAAAGAAGTCTCAAGCTTCTCCCCACCGAGAATCTCCCCCGGAAGCCCAGTTACATTCAGTGGAGAGAAACTGGTATCGACCAGTTTCCCGAGCTTCTCGCTACGGCCCAAGTCGTTTCCTTCAAATGGTCATGTTGTTTGCGGTGTTTACACGAAAATGCCACCGCCGAGGCGAGCCGGGAGAGAAAACAAAACGAACTCTCCCGTGGCCGAGCCCCTCCCACCGCCCTCGAGCTCGCCGCCGCCGTGGCTGAGCCCCCTCCCACCGCCGTCGACGCTCGGATCCCGGTGGGGACGGCCGGATCCCGCCCTCCCCACCGCTGCTCACCTACTGCTCTGCTCTGTCCCCGGCTCGTGCTCGAGCTGGCGCTCCAGCTCGCCCTCGAGCTCGCCGCCGCCCGCGGCCGAGCCCCTCCTCCCGCCGCCGCCGACGCCAGATCCTGGCGGGGACTGCCGGATCCCGCCCTCCCCGCCGCTGCTCACCTACTGCTCGTGCTGTCCCCGGCTCGTGCTCGAGCTCGTGCTCCAGCTCGCCCTCGAGCTCGCCGCCGCCGCCCGTGGCCGAGCCCCCTGCCGCCAACGCCGAACCTCGCGCCGCGAGTCCCCCACCGCCGCCACCCCGCACCGCGCATCCTCCGGCTCGTCCTCGAGCTCCTCCGCCCTGCCCCGGATCTAAGGGCATAACCAGACATTTAACAATTTAGGGCAGCAAATAAGCTAAATAGCACAAGCCCAAAAGAAGTCTCCTAATAGTTTCTGTCCACAGCAGTTTCCCCCCACCAAAATCTAGAAGCAGGCTTATGCAGAATCACAAGCCCAAAAGAAGTCACCCTAATTCAGTTCCAGGCTTAAACAGGATGTGGCCGTTTTGATTGGAACCGAGTAAGCAGAGCACGTAACGGAGGCCCATCCAATCCAACACCATAGGAGAAAAAACGCCCAGCCAACCAATTCCCTCGCTCTCTCCCCGCGCAGCGCAGCCGCGCAGAAGACTCGACCGAGATTATTAGTCCCACCTCGCTAACCGAACAACATTTACACCAGCTTAAATACGCAGGTCCCGACCCCCGCACCAGCCGAGCGTGGCAGCGCGCGCTCGTGACTCCAGCTATGGGAGGGCTAAAGAGTTGGTTTGGTGCGGTGGTGAGCTCTGCAGCCCATGTCAGCCAGATGAAATGGCCCGTCTCCCTCTTTCCGTCAGCGCAGCGCAGGCGGCCCACGGTTTGGCGGAAACTGCCCAGGAGGAAGGCCCGGCCCAGAGAGAATCTGCGTGCGCGGGTGCTTCGAGGAGTGGCAGGCCCACCGGTTTGGGCGCTGAGGAGTGCGCGCGCGCAGGATGAGGACGTGAAATGAGATGTAGAGCGGGATCTGGCCTGGCCCCAGGGCAAACCCTATACACCGACCAGGTCGGCGCGTACCGCGCGCCGCACACCCCCGCGCGCGGTACGGGCCGGCCCAGTTAGGTGCGGGCTGCCTCCTTTTTCGAATTTACTTTTCTTTTTTGTTTCTTATTTTCTGTTTCTTTTTTTTCCTGTTTTCTTTTTTCTGTTTTCTTTTTTCGTTTTTCTTTCGTTTTTTCTGTTTCCTTTTTTTACTTTTATTTTTCAGATTCAAAAAATAGAAATATTTTTAAAAATTAAATTAAAAAATGTTCAAATATAAAAAACCGTTCAAAATCTGAAACCGTTCAAATTTAAAAATCGTTCAAACATGAAAATTGTTCAAACATGAAAAATGTTCAAATTTAAAAACCGTTCAAATTTAAATATCGTTCAAACTTGAAAATTGTTCAAACATGAAAAATGTTCAAATTTAAAAACCGTTCAAATTTAAAAATCGTTCAAACATGAAAAATGTTCAAATTAAAAAACCGTTCAAATTAAAAAACCGTTCAAACGTGAAAAATGTTCAAATTTTGAAAAATATAATTTTTTGAAAAATATTCAAAATATAAAATCGTTCAAATTTTAAAACTGTTGAATTTAAAAATGTTCATATTTTGAAAAAAATCTTGAAAAATAATTTCATAAAAAATGTTAGATTTTGAAAAAGAAAAATATTAATAACAGAAAAAAAACAGAAGAAAGAGAAAAAGAAAAAAAAAACGTACCTGAGCTAATGGGCCGCGGCCCAAACTACCCGACCTGGTCGCTGGGGGTGTGCGGCACCCCGCACGCGCCGACCAGGTCGGCGTATGCAGTTCCCCTGGCCCCAGGCTGCCTGCGAGAGCTGGCCGGGGGTAGCTGTGCTTGGGGAGTAAAATACCTCAGCCGAACGCCCGGATACGATGCGCTGGGGCTTACACGGATACGGCCGAGCGCCGTGGCATCAAGCACAAGTGTTGTGCAGGGTGGATGCTCATGGCTTCGTCTCGATACGGGAGCCAGTTCGTGTAGCTTGGGCTCGCTCACTAACCAACCAAACCAACTCTTTTTATTTTTCCGAACAGCACCCAGGCGCCATGTGTGTATGTTGCAGTGTACGCCGGGCTCACAAATACACTCGCCTACAAACCAGAGATGCAATTTTCTCCGTGAAAAATAGTAGACTGGGTTCTTTATTTTAACACATTGCATTTTTTTTGCAGGAACACTCAATGTTTGGATTTATAGGAGGTTTTCATTAAAAAAAATGCGATTCAACACATTTATGGGGCTTTGTTTTTGTGTACACTTCGGCAAGAACACTTGATGTGTTGCGCGCATCATGCTTGCCTTCCGGCAGATCATGGTTAAGGGCGGGAGATCGTACGTACCGGGGTGTACATAGAGGATGCAATAAAACATCCCTCTCTTTGGGCTGACAAGGAGGAGTTGAAGTTAAATAGTCAAAATATAAATGCATGGAAAGTAGGGGTTGAAGTCAAATACCACGACAGGTCAAAATATAAATGAATTCAATAACATATGCTAAGAAGCATTGAACAAATACATTAGCGACATCTAGAGCGGAAATTCAATTCGGCTCCCGGGTGCGTATGCTCCCTCTACCAAAAAAACATATTTCGAAATGTTAAAAAATTTGGATAAAAAATTCTACATGTACATCTCCATAATGTATGTGCATTCGCTAAGTTTCAAGAAAAATAAATATTTTTTGTGGTCTATGTAAAAAGGAGAAACTTTATCTTGTGAAAAACATTATTTTTAGCACTGAATTTTGTCTTTTTTACACACGTCACATGATAAGTCCATTTTTTATGAAACGACTTTGTGAGCGTGTAGCATGTGAAGATGTACGTACAAAATTTTTATTGCAATTTTTTTAAAATTTAAAATATACATAACATGCATTTCAAAATATAGGGAGCATATGCACCCATGTTCCAAAACACCACTCCCCATCTAGAGAGCATACCAAAGTGGAGTAAATTTTAAACAAGGAAAGAAAAAATTGCTGGTGAATTTTTTTACCAGCGGGTACGGATACCCGCATGGGCAGGATACGTGTACACTTTTATATCCATGGATAATATCTATACTCTACCCGTTAAGTTATGTTATGTGTAGGGCACATGTATAGCCTCATACCCGCGGGTATGCGTGTACCCTATCTGTTTATTGTCAGTTTGTCATGTGAGACTCTATTCTTGCTGACTTATGTAATATCCCAGAACATAGGAACATCGAATAGTAGATTTAGAAATGGGATGTGCATTTCATCGCAAAACGAGGGAAATTTTCGCGCCTTATTGCATAAAAACCTAAGAGGGATCGAGGTTCTCTCTCATTGCAATTAGGGTTAGGGAATGTGAGGTTAAGAATTTTGACATGCTCTCTTTTGTAACTTGTTAATTTTGGGAGATGATTTGAATTGGCAATTCATATTTGAATTCAAACAAAAGAAATAATAGATAAACAATATAGAAATGAATTATGAATTCATAATGCTAAATCACTTTATATTTCAAATCATATTATACATACACAAATAACTCATAAGTAAATGATACATTTACAAATAAGCTCATAAGCAAAACTTAAGGTTTATTGATCATACACACATAATACATTGTCTTTACAATATTTGTCATACATGAATGGATGGAATAATAAATGAAACATAATTACAAGAATTGGATGAATAATAAAACAAAATAAAAGAAGATTACAAGAATTTGAGTCTATGCTAAAACCTAAAGTAAGTGTCTTGGAAGGAATTGTCCTTGGATCATCTTGAACATTGCAACCTGCAAAATAGAAAGAAACTAGGCAGGGGTTAAAACCAAGTGTCAAGGACACTTGGCAATGTCCAAAACTTGGCCAGAATCAAGATAGGCACTAGCAGACCAAACCTGAGCCAATGATGGGCTCAAGTTTCACCAAAGACACACACAACTCACAGAGCTGTTGTGCATCCAACAACAAGCCAAGACTATGGCTTAGTCACCAAGCCATGTCAGGCTTGTGTGTCACAGCCATGGTGAACCAGCAGTCAGTATAAAAGGGTAGAAACCATAGAAACAAATTCACAAGTCGACCAGATAAACATTCATCAAGCAACCAGCATGAATAGTGCATAGTTCATCCCTGTTCTTGCTCAATAACAGCAAAACCAACCACTGAAACCATCCATCCATCCAAAATCCACCAACCAAAACCAGTTAGGAAGATGAGAACTTAAGCAAGATCACCAGGAGCTAGGAGGAGCAGTGCAAGTAACCAGAAACATCAAGCAACACCTCAACAACAGCTGAGCATAGCCATCTAGGAGCTGGAACAAGGTATAACAAGTACCTGGAGAGGATCCAGTGGATCCAATCCATATTATTGCATGATACAAGGCATGAGATGAGCAAATGCTCATGGGGTTGTCATCACTTGGTGTTGACCAAGGATCACTGGCAGAAATGGAGCAGCTAGAGCCCAAAACCATCTAGATACTATTCCAGTTCAAATAGACAAGCATAGATGAACAGATAGCACCAGTAGAGGATCTGTACTAGAAGCTACCAAACACTACCTAGCAAGATCCTAGCCAAGGAAACCATCAGTTTAACCCTATATTTCTTCACAGGCAAGTATAATGGCATTCATATCATGTATGATTCCCTCCTGTGCAAGCGATATACTATGTATTATCAGCTCCCATTACACAAATTAAGTAATTCTTTTTTTGCTCAATACTGTACAATTGAGTGGTGAACTAATATTTTGTGTCTATTTGCATGTGAGTTTCTCACTGGTCAGATCTGAAACAGGTGTAACCCAACCATTGTCTCTGGAGCAGCTGTTTATACCCATGTACGGCATCCTTGGTTTGATATATCCCTGTCATGTGTTTGTGTTCTCCATTTTCCAACGTTTTGTTGGTATTCGTTTTGCAGTTTATCTTGTTTCATCTATAATTTTTTAGGATAACCACGATTTTCCGCAGAAAATGACAGGTAACATTCTAGCAGAGTGCTGCACGGGGTGTTACTTAGGGATAGATGCGGATAGTGTTCAGTACGTTGTTCCCATGTTGCAGTTTTTTGAGAGATATCTGTTAACGATGGCAAGATTGTATGTGTAAGATATTACTGCTTATCTGTCCGTGAAACATATTGACCTTTAATTTTACCACAAATATTAGTTTGGTGTTAATTTCGTCAAGCAACACATGAGATACTGTAGGCCGGGTATAGTCTTAAACCTTTTATGTAATAAAGCTCTTTATTGAAAAAAGAGATATTTGTAGCAGCTCTTAGTCTGGTATTGAACATGACAAAATGCTATTTGAACAGCTAAAATTTCATTCAGGGGTGTGGTGAAGCGCCATAACATATGGGACTAAGTGTGTGGTATATTCTTCTACAATCCAAACCTAATATACCACCGCGATAGCAGAAAAAACACACACGTCACCCCATTGTCCTGTTCTGTATCGATCTTTCATCACATATGCAAGCCGTCTGAGAACGTGAGGCAGGCGGCGCGGCGAAACGCGCTGTCCATCTAGTAGATATATCACCATACTAATAATGCACGCTCTAACATTTCACCCGCAACACTCACAGTTCTAGATGTTATCTTCCAACTTTTGCAGCTAAGGAGTTTCAATGTGAACTCACAAAACAAATTGCTTGATACCAATCTGTTTAGTAAAGTAAGCCGTTTTAGCAAACTAAAATATGTTGCTAAAACGGCTTATATTATTGAAGGGAGGTAGTACATAAGAACCACCAATCTAATGAGATCGTGGTGTTTTTAACTTAGCCAAAACACCACTTGTCAAACCAAAAGTATCAAATTGGTACTAATGAGAACTAATAAAACTACTATAGTTTTCTTAGTCAAACATTCACTTTTTATTACTCCCTCCGGTTAGTTGTAGATATATTTATTTTAGCATCAAATCAGTGGCGGAGGTTGGAAATTTTTTATGGACGGGCCAAGCGAAAAAAATACAAAGGATTGTTCCAAACCATACTACTACCTTCGTCTCATGAAAGTTATGTCTTGGATTTATCAAAATTTAGATGTATCTATACATTATAGTATGTAGTAGATACATATAAATATAGATAAGCTTTTCATGACTTTCCGTCTGTCTACTACAACAAGCTCTACTACGACAAGCTTTGCCTGACTCCGGCGATGGAGGGGCGAGGACAGCGGCGCGCCTTCGGCTCGTGCTAGTGTTTGTAATCGTCGCTAGGTGGTTCGAGTACCAATTTGTAATTTTCTTTACGTTTTGGATTATTTGTACTACTGTTGATGATTATTAATAGATCGGTGGATTTCTCGCAAAAAAATAAATAAATATAGACAAATCTAATACAATTTTCCTGGACGGAAGGAGTATTTCATTTGAAGTCAATTTTTCTATGAGACTATGAGTATTCAAATAATATTGATCGGACGACTGCCAAAACTGCTCTTGTTTTCATGTAAAGGAAATGAAAAAGGGCAAAAAAAAAAATCTAACCTATATCTTCCGTACTGTTGAGGCAATACTCTTTATAGGATTTTTTTCTCCGGTAGCCTTTCATCCTCTTCTACAGAGGAACCATGGCGGCGCCGGCTATGTCCCGCCCTCTCTGCCGTTCCACCGTGCCCCGCCGGCTAGCTCCTCCGCATCGCTGTCACCCCCCCTACCACCGCTCCGCCATGCCTAGCCCCGACCGGCCGCCTCTCACTGCTCGCTCCACACGCGCCGCCCCTTCGTCGCACCGCGCAGCGTCTTCGCTCTCGCCCCCTCTGATTCCTCAACCTCGCCTGCCCCCGCTGCAAGGAAAGGAAAACGAAGCCTGCGCCCTCCCTCTGCTCCGGTGCTCCGGCTCTGCCTCCATCGACATGTCAAGCACGGGGTGTCAAGACCCGAGTCTATTTCTCTGAAGATGCAACAGCGAGACAACATCTTCAGTTACGTGTTCACAACAGCCAAACTAAAGGCATTTGTGTCTTTCTTTGACAATCTTAGTCTCAGTTAGTCACTGTGATATTTTGGCATGGAAACCCGAAATTAAGTGGTATATTCGCATTTTGGTTTTTACTAGTGATACTAGTTGAATGCACGTGCGTTGCTACGGTCTGCTTAAATTTTTTTATCCGAACTTATAAATAATGTATACATGAAAATTCACATCCAAATAGTCACATAATGTTCTAGAAACAAATATATTTCACTTTTCTTAAAATATAATTCCATAGAATTTGCCATCATATGCTTTTACTATTCTTAAAATATAATTCCATATAATTCAGCATCATATACACAGAGAACAACCCAACAATTATCTTTCGCCGACTAAGTTTTCCCTCGCTCTCCATTCTCAAGACGGCGGCTTCACATAATAGCTTTCAAAGTGATGTTAAAGATCTTTGCAACTGATTAGAGCATCAATTCAATTGTCTGTATTCTCATGCCCTCAGTTCGGTTGTGCCTTATGTCATCACAGTTACACCCTTTGGTGCGTCTAGAGAGACAGTATGATCTATACACCAAATAAATGAGAGTTCATTTCTACTTATCAATCCTCTCCGCATTATCAATTGGTACATCTATGCTATGTATTTATAAAATTCTGGGACTTTTCAAGTGCGTAATGCATCACAATCTTTATTTTACCGCTTCTGCTTACAACACTCTCTTGTTCTATGTCCTTCCCAATCTCACCCGCATGAAGACATTGTGTCCAATGGGTTCTTTAAAGTCGGAACAGTCTTCTACTGGGGATCCCCTTCTACTGTACCTATTTAATGTTGGCCATCAACATCTCAAGGTGGTGAACAAATTATCCTAGACGAGCCTTCTGCAACCATTTGCAAAACATTTTTGCGATAAAAGGCGGGCTCGAATCATTTGAAGTCATGCATTTAAAAATCAACACATGAATATGAAAATCTAGTGTATGAAAATTTAAAGATATTCTCACAGTTCATCCCAATTTGCTAGAAACTAATCAGTTGTCAACTTAAGTAATTCAATCTCATCCACTAGTACATTATAAATTATAATATAAACTCAAGCGATCAAACCCTTGCATGTTGTCATCGTCAATCCAGTATAATTTATAAGTACACTTACCTGGCATGAAATTCAGAACATCACTGTACACGCAAATAAAGTATATGCCCCTCCTCCCCTCCTTAATGTATTCCCCACTTTGCATGTTTAAACTTTAAGGTCACCCTAACTAAGCAACAATATACTGAAACAGTACTGCCTCTTATCATTATTAATAAATGAAGTGGCACAGGCAAAGCATCAAACGAAGCTAATCTCCTCCACCAGCCAGTTTTGGAAGGGACACAAGTCTTCCCTTGTTAATTTGGAGAGGAGGAGGGCCATGCACAACGAGAATTCAAAGATCATAAGATCAATATCAGATTACTTTTACGCATGCTTCAACAAATATCTGAAGATAATCCCAATAATCAGTAGTTTTCTCTTTGCCAAAAAATTCATGAGATGTAGACCTGATACAACAGTCGGTTAATATTTCATCCATTTGATGATTTCCTCTTTAATGACTTCACAAACTGAATAACAATACGCATTCTTTGAACAAGGATGGGATTGCCAAGCCACCTGCAAATTACCTTGCCTGGTCTAACAAGAATACAGGATGATGCAGCCATGCCGGTCCGGCTCCATTGGCGTGCATGCCATCGAACATCAGCAGCCGAGGCCCATGGAGAGCCTTGAGGTGTTTCCCGCACACGGCTCCTGCCAGGGATCAACAGGGCATTAGATTATCCATCCATACACAATCAATATACATGAGGGACTACAGACTTGGTCAACACAAAGATGCGCTGCAAAATTGCAGCTCCTCATTCCATGGACGAAGGTGAAGGTGAAGGTGAAATCAATAACTCGATGGTGTACACGGTCCCATGGTATCCAACATTTGGTTATCACGCATGTTCCACAAATTCGTCAGTTTTCTTTTTTGCGAATACAAATCCATCAGTTCAGAACAATGCTCGTGCACGCACAAAAGGTACATACCAAATGCATCAGTAAGAATTCATATGCACGCTTTTGATGTCAGACAAAATCAATTCTACGGAGTAATATACCTGGGAAGGATCTTAATCATAAAAAAGTGATTCTTCTAAATACATCCATGTTCATCACTTTAACAATTCAAGGTAGAAGTCGATTTCCTCTAGAAATTCAGGTGTGGATATTTTTATACCTTTGCAGATGTGGTTGAGCTTCTTTTTTTTTTTTTTTTGAAACGAGGCAAAAGCTTTGCCTTTCATTGATATAGGAGAAAAGAGTTGGCCCATTTATGAGGAAAACTGGCCGAAAAACCGTTACAACACGACACCACACGCCAGCCCCGAGGCTGCGCTCCACACGGGTCGACGACCAGCCAGGTCGACACCACACCTCAACGCAACAGGCGGAGGCGAAAGACCGGAGCCACCGCTCCCACTACCACGCCGGCCCCGAGGCCGCGCCCCGCCTGGCCGAAGACGAACCCGCCTCCGCCGAAAAACCACCAAAACGCACCACGAGTCCCTTTGTCCGGTGGACATCCAAAGCGAGGCCCCAAGAGGCAAAGCGACGCAACAGCGCCGCCCACGCCCGAACCCGCGAGGGATCTAGGGTTTCCCCCGGAGAACCCGAGCGGAGAACAAGAAAACACCTGTGGTGACCCGGCATACCACTGCATGGTGTAGTATGCAAGTCTGATATAACACCAATGAAACACCGTTCCACTAGTATTATATCGCTCAGAGTGGTACAACAGAAACATATGCGGGTCCAGGGTATGTCTATAGAATTACAACATTGACTCTATTACATAAGATCAGCACAGCCTCCTACTTTACAATGAGGTAAAGCTACGGATAACTCCAGAAGAACGACTCGTAGTCTAGTCTTATCACGAACTCTATTTGTAGAGTACTTCACTAACTATAGAGGCTAAGAATAGACTCTAGCTAAATAGGAGCTAGGTTTAGGAAGCTAGTTCCCTTCTATGACTAAACTAGGTTTTCTCCTTGTTGGATGTGGTATTTGGCTCCTCTGACGGGGTCTGTCTCGTGAAGTAGTAGTTGACTCCTCGGCCTTTGAGTTGCACTTGTAGATCCTCCTTCGATGCCTCCATATCTAAGCGGGGATTTAAGAGTGGAATGAGTACGAGCGTACTCAACAAGTTCATTATAGGAAAGAGGTGTTTAATGCACTAGCTACAGACATTAGACCGGAAAGTCTAATACCAATGCGAGGTTTTCATAACCATTTCTTTAAAAGGTTGCTTTTATTCGGAAGAACTATGTCCGTCGGCCTTCACCGGTTTACTAGAACTTCATGGAGCTCCTTTCCGGCCGCGTTCGCGGTTCCATATCCGGAACGGGGAGTGACGAGGTCACGGTTCTTTACACTCTGCGAGAGGTGTGTTGCTTTACCCATAAGAGATCTTAACCTTGGTGCCAAGCCGAGCCGCGAGCTCGTCCACACTTCCTTCGGTGTGAGGCCCGGTATAAGGTCTAGCCAATCATGTTCCTCCGCTACCTCGAACACCCACCCTTTGTTGCATGCCCCGTCCCTGGGTCCCCGTCGGTCCTCTTATACCACTTAAGGATGGACCCCGACCACGACAACGAGTTTGGGACTCGTTAACCAAACTCCTTCGCCGGTAGGCTGCAACCCATCATAGACCGCAATACCGTGGGGACTTAAGGCTTCCCAGCCCACCGCTTGCACTTCGAGCGACAAGTGTCTACGGACTATGCCGTGGGGACTTAAGGCTTCCCCGACCTACGGCTTGCCACTGACGGATACAAGTGTCTACGGTAAAGCGCATCCGTTGATGAACGAGAGGTGGAAACACTTTTGACTACTCCGTCCCACTCCGGATCTTATGATTAACACGGATATTACGGCACAAGAATCACTTGGCGACATTTGTTGTTTAATCCTAGATGGATATAAGCCCGTGCAATGGAACCTCCACCATATCAACACAATCCATGGTTCCATTGCCCACCACATAGTCATATTCATAGTTATGAAAGTAGTGGTTTTGATTTTTGTGCAATAGTGATAACCATAATACTTTGCAAGTAATTTGATAAAAATACTCAAATGACATGAGCAAGTGATGAACTTGCCTTTCTTGACTGCAAGATTATGCGGGCAAGGTCTTGATACGCAATAACTCCAAATTCTGAAATAGCATCATCGTCCGATAAGGACGATGTTTAAAGATTGGCAAGGATGCAATAATGCATAAGTATGAGATGCAATCGCTCTAAGCGTGACCTAACCCCGATGATTTAGGATTAGTGAA
The DNA here is from genome assembly GCF_022539505.1 of Lolium rigidum. Taxonomy (NCBI): domain Eukaryota; kingdom Viridiplantae; phylum Streptophyta; class Magnoliopsida; order Poales; family Poaceae; genus Lolium; species Lolium rigidum. Next base: position 189,615,318 of record NC_061509.1, read on the forward strand.
TTGAAATGATTTGTTTAGAATGTGTTGCACTTTTAGGGTGATTCACAAACAAGGTTCTTATTCAGAATTGGTTGCTTGTTATCATCAACGAGTCTTTGTAATAAATAATAATAACAATAATAGCACATAACAATAACATTTGTATAATCTTAACATGTAATGAATAGTGGTTGGTTTTAGCACTATATGGCATGGTTAATGATTAATTATCACCTACTTCAAAAGAATAACTTTTGAAGAACATGTTCTTTGATAAAGAACAAGTATGATAATTAGGTTGGGTTTATATGGTTGACTATGGTTTCGGAGTAGTTCTTTGGAGTAAATATTAGATGGATCCCAACAAAGTTGGAATCATCAACACCTAGGACTTGTAAGGTTAAGATAAGCCTAGGCATCCTAAGCAATTCATTATACAAGGTTGTTGTCAAGGTTGATTTATCTTGCTAATGATAGCTGGCTAGGGTTTATAGGTCCTTATAAGCAGGGTTGGTGATGATTCCTTATTTTCTTCAAAAGAATAACTTTTGAAGAACATACTTCTTAAATAATAGGAAGTATATTAATTAGGGTTGAGGTTGTCTAGGTTTTGCTACTGGATCCACTAAGTAAGGAATTATTGGCTCCTAAATAGGATGGTTCGTAAATATCTCACACTAGTAGAGTTTAGTGTGAATAGTATATGATGCACAATATTGGGTATGGTTGCTATTATGGTTCATCACAAGGGTGTGATGCTAATTAAGGTTCATAAAGGATTATATCCTTGGTGATAGGGATTAGGTTTGATCCTACTTGATCAACTTGGTTTAATGGTTTGCATACATGGAATGCTAAATTGGTAGTGATAGGGTTCTACATTTTATGTGAATATATATATGTCTTTAGTTGCTAATCATGGCCCTATGATAATTGAGTAACATGATCTCATATTCTATCCTAGGATTAGGTTAGAAACAAATTAAGGTTCAATTGGATTAGTGGAGCTAGGGTTCCTAATGAATTAGGGTTTTAGAATACCACATGAAATGATGAGGTTATCACTTTATTTATAATGGAACTAGGGTTTCTTAACTACCCTATAATTATTGGATTAATAACTTCATTATTAAAGTTGAAGTTATTAATAATTTTGGAATAAAAATAATATTGAATTTGGCATTTTATTATTTCTAAAGAATTTATAATTAAGGTAATTATTAATTAGGGTTTAAATTTCCACTAATAAAGATTTAACAAAATAACAAATAAAGAAAAATAGCTTTAATGTTTTCTTTATTTTTCTTACTGGTTTTTATTTGTTTTAGAAGGTTTTACTATTTATTGAATTTTAATTCAATTTAGAATTAAAGAAAAGGCTTATTTAATAAGTATTAAATAGTGAATTTCTAGTTAAAAATATAAATTTCTTTTTATATTTTTATTGGATAGATTTTTCTTTTATAAGAATTTTGATATCTTATTTGCATTTTTCCGAGCTTTTATGAATTTTCTACATTTATTTGAAGTTTCGGTAATTATTAATTTGAAATAAAACACAAGAAAAGCTAAATCTACCCGGGCAGTGCTACCCATAGTCACAGACAGGTGGGCCAGTGGTCCACGTGGACTGCCACGCGAGCAGCGACCGGTCAAAATTGACCAGGGCGTTTGACCCACCGGCGGTTAAACGCCGGCGTGTCCGCGTGCGGCGGCGCCGCCAATTTTTGGCGCCCCAGGACGCGCGGCTAGGCTCTACTGGTCCCCCTCGACACGCTGAGTACAGCGGTGGTTTTTGTTTTTCCAAATGGCCACCGGAGCTTCACCGGTAGACCAACCCGCGGCGGAGCATGATGGCGTGTATTTCACACGTTCGTTGGGGAACCCCAAGAGGAAGGTATGATGCGCACGACGGCAAGTTTATTTTCTGGAAGAAACCAAGGTTTATCGAACCGGGAGGAGCCAAGAAGCACGTTGAAGGTTGATGGCGGCGGGATGTAGTGCGGCGCAACACCGGAGATTCCGGCGCCAACGTGGAACTCGCACAACACAACCAAAGTACTTTGCCCCAACGAAACGAGTGAGGTTGTCAATCTCACCGAGCTTGCTTGTAACAAAGGATTAACCGTATTGTGTGGAAGATGATTGTTTGCGGAGAAAACGGTAAAAACAAGTATTGCGATGAGATTGTATTTCGAGTAAAGAGAATTGGACCGGGGTCCACAGTTCACTAGAGGTGTCTCTCCCATAAGACGAACAACATGTTGGATGAACAAATTACGGTTGGGCAATTGACAAATAAAGAGAGCATGACAATGCACATACATATCATGATGAGTATAGTGAGATTTAATTGGGCATTACGACAAAGTACATAGACCGCCATCCAACTGCATCTATGCCTAAAAAGTCCACCTTCGGGTTATCATCCGAACCCCCTCCAGGTATTAAGTTGCAAAGCAACGAGACAATTGCATTAAGTATGGTGCGTAATGTAATCAACAACTACATCCTTAGACATAGCATCAATGTTTTATCCCTAGTGGCAACGAGCACAACACAACCTTAGAACTTTCTCGTCACTCGTCCCGGTGTCAATGCGGGCATGAACCCACTATCGAGCATAAGTACTCCCTCTTGGAGTTAAAAGTAAAAACTTGGCCGAGCCTCTACTAGAAACGGAGAGCATGCAAGATCATAAACAACACATAAGCATAACTTTGATAATCAACATAACAAGTATTCTCTATTCATCGGATCCCAACAAACGCAACATATAGAATTACATATAGATGATCTTGATCATGATAGGCAGCTCACAAGATCCGACAATGATAGCACAATGGGGAGAAGACAACCATCTAGCTACTGCTATGGACCCATAGTCCAGGGGTAGACTACTCACTCATCACTCCGGAGGCGACCATGGCGGTGTAGAGTCCTCCGGGAGATGATTCCCCTCTCCGGCAGGGTGCCGGAGGCGATCTCCGGGATCCCCCGAGATGGGATTGGCGGCGGCGGCGTCTCGGTAGGGTTTTCCGTATCGTGGTTTTTCGCATCGGGGGTTTCGCGACGGAGGCTTTAAGTAGGCGGAAGGGCGAGTCGGAGGGCCGACGAGGGGCCCACACCATAGGGCGGCGCGGGCCCCCTTGGCCGCGCCGCCTTGTGGTGTCGCCACCTCGTGGCCCCACTTCGTATGCTCTTCGGTCTTCTAGAAGGTTCGTGGCAAAATAGGCCCCTGGGTCTTGATTTCGTCAAATTCCGAGAATATTTCGTTACTAGGATTTCTAGAACCAAAAACAGCAGAAAACAGCAAATGGCACTTCGGCATCTTGTTAATAGGTTAGTTCCAGAAAATGCACGAATATGACATAAAGTGTGCATAAAACATGTAGGTATCATCAATAATATGGCATGGAACATAAGAAATTATCGATACGTCGGAGACGTATCGAAGCACTCCGGCGGGATCTCGAATCCTAGGCTACGATTGATGAAAATGCACAAATAAGGGGTCTATGGGAGCGCACACTCACCCTGAAGCTGATAGGCTGCTCGACGAAGCCCGGGATGGTCGGAGTTGCCCTCACGGACATGATTTCCGGCGAGTACCGAGAAAGGGAACACTCAAATTCGCCCGATAGAGACCGCCCCCTTCTCGATTCTTTCTACCAGGATAATCCTCTCACTGGTGCGCTTCTCCTAGGCTACCTCTGTGTCCCTGGGGTGGCCTCCTCCGACGAGGTCTTGCTCGACGCCGGCGACATCTGTGAGGTGGTGGCGACAGATATGGAGGGCTAGCGAGCAATTGATTGAGCGGAGGGGCATTAGGGTCTACGGCGGAGCTTATAGCGGCCTTTATAGCACAATGCGAGGCTAGGCTCGGCGTCTCGCCGGCGGCAGTGGCCCTGATGAAGACAGCGATGTAGGTCCTGTTGCAGGCGTGAATCTTGGCGCATAGGGATATGCTTGAACGCGGTCGACTTGCAGCACACTCCCGGATGATCTGCGTGAGCTCGACGTCGTCCAATGCGGTGGCGCGGGACGTGGCCGAGTTCCTCCTCGTGCGTTGTCGACGTTGGGGAAGAAGAGGGGCTCGTTTTTCTTCCTCAACGGATCGGTACGAGGTTTGGGTTGGCTTTGGTCTTGGGCTGGGCTTCGCCGGTGGGCTGCTGCTTGGGCAGCGCCACGGGCTGCACAACTAGGTAAGGTCTGGTAAGGTTTTTCCTCCCCTTTTCTGTTTTTTTTTTCTTGTTTTCATTTATTGAATTCTGTTTTGAATCTAATTTGTTTTCAAAATTTTCTTGCAGGTTTCTTATTATGTCAATTCAATTAAGAGGTAGTGTGATGTATTACACCACACTCCTATATGAAGCAAGTATTTTATATTTGTTTACATGTCATGCTTGTTGGCTTAAAAATAAATAGGCATGAGCTTATATTCTTATTTTTAATTTACTTTTTCCTTGTGAATTCAATTATTTGGATCATTATTGTTGATACTTTCAACTCAAAGTATTTTAAAGGTTGTGTTAAGCCTTGATTTCAATTTAGGGAATTGGTCACTTGCACAAGATTTTATGTGAGCACCAATGTATTAGGGTTTTATAGTTTCTCTCATAACCCCCTCTTTTTAAGGTTAATACCATCATTATATTTGAAAGTATCTAAGTAGGTAATGTTTCCATCATAGTTGATCTTGGTTACCAAGATAACTAGTTGATCACTACACATCTGGTTTAATTATAGGGCTTAGCATTAGGTGGCTCTTATGATTTGGATTAAAGTACCATGATCACCTGTTCTAACCTTGGGTTTAGGTTTTATTTGTGATCACTCAAGTGATACTCAACTAGGGTTGATATTTAGTTCTAGGTTATAGAGATGGGGTGCCTCCATATTACATGTGCTAGGGTTTAATTTTCCCCAACCATGATAGAGTGGTGGCTTACTTTATATCTTATGTGCTTCCCAAATTACTAATAATTAGAGAATTGGTTTTATCTTCTACCAATTTAACTTCTATTATTATCCTCAATTTATCATTAAAGTAACTACATTGGTTATATTTCTTTTTATAGTTAACTTTGGTCATATGGGTATATGGTTTCCCACCATATGAAATATAGTGTTTAACTCTAAGGTTTGTCTTAGGTTCATTAATTGATGAATGAAGGAAAATTAGATGTGGTAAGATTCTACTTATTATCACCAAATGGTTCATAAGTAAAGGTTGGGATGTAAGCCTAGATTTGATTACTAGTGATCTCCCTATGATTTCATGTGTAAATGGGATCTACTTATCCTAGTAGGGTTTAACTAATCCTCACATATCTCAAGAGCATGATCATGGATTAGGCATGATCAACTTGTTCTTAATATCTCTACCTCAAGTTCTTAGGGTTTATGATCATTACCCAATTTGTAATGATCAAAGGTTTGGCTTCCTTAAGTATCTCTTATGATCTAGTTTCTCACTTCCAAGATCAAGTGTTGTCTTGAATAATATCTTAGGGTTCCTCTTAAAGATGATTATTTGATTACATGGATGTATATCCAAGTTTTAGCTTAAGGTTTATCTTTGCTTCTCTAACAAATAACATAAAACTCTCACCTCACTAGATTTGATGGATAATAATATGGAATGGAGAAGGATCTATATTTATAGAGTTTAACTCCTTGTCTTGTTTCCATGAATGAAGTGAAATGGATACCATGAGGTTCATGGTAAGATCAAGGATTAGTTTAGGACATGAAAAAGATAAGTGAAGAATAGTTTCTCCAATTAATGTTACTTGATTTCCAATTAAATGGATGTTCATATATTATGGCAAGGAATATCTTGTGGTGATCTTTAATAAGATCAAGTAGTTGATCATTAAGTAAAGTGGTGTTGTGTTGATTATTAGTTCTATTTGATCTAACCCCTTAGATCAAATCCTCTCTACCCAAAACAAGGTCTTAACAAAGTCACATTGAGGTTTATAGCGCTTGACTTGATGAGCTACTTCAATTCCACCAAGGTCAAGTGAAACTTCGATTCATCGTGATCTGTTTTACTTTAAAGCGCGAAAATTCCCCAGATTTTCTATGCATGAATGCAATGCACACATCTATGTCCTCTATTTTTGTAACCCCATTACCTTGGATATTACAGTCTCTACCCCTTAAACTAAACTTCGTCCTCGAAGTTTGATATCTCTCACGTTTCGGAGTGTGGATCTGACTTGTGCAGACTACATATTTTCTCAAACTCCTTGGTGATCTCACTGGATATAATTGAATATATCCCTTGTCCAGATTCTTCCTGGAATCCATTAGGATTTGTCTCTGAACATAAGTTTCTAACTCCAGTTCTATGAGTTTCTCTGGAATCAAATAATACTTGTCTCTGAACCATGGCTCTTACTTTGATTCATTGATTTCTTCCAACTATTATAATCTTGTTTCCTTTCTCATTGAATATTCAATGATTAGGACTTTTTCTGGTCCTGACAGTCTTAATTGAGGACTAATTGGATAACAATCTCCTATTTGAAAAAATAGGTCTTTGTTTTCCCTTACTACCAAAAGTGCAATAATGGTACTTGGTAAGGTACTTAACATGGAATGGTCGTGATGGTTTATTTTCCTAAGAATAGATTAGACTCATTTAGTCCATCCAATCATGGTTTACAGTTGATACCTATAACTATTTTGGGTTATTTAGGTTCCATGAAAGGAATCCTTCAAATAGACTTTAATTTTGGTATGGTCAAGCTCCTTCATTCTTTGGCCATCTTGTGCTGTATTTGTTCTACAGTATTTTCTTCGTCCAACTTCATTTACCTAAGTTTACTTGAGTTATCGTATTTCTGAGTAAATATTACTCACTTACTCAAGTTATAGTCATCTTCTTACTTCCTCGAGGTATAAACCTCGGCTTCTGGTCTGACATCCCTCTGAAGGTAGTGTTCGATAATCTTATCAAAATAAGATCGAACTTCCTCTCAGTTCAGACCTTCTTCATCTATCTTGCTCAAAATATTGAGTTAGGGTACATCAAACTCAGTCTTTACTCTACCCCTTAGAGTTTTCTTATGGTCTTCAACTCCTTTTCCTCCAACCATTGGACTTATGGTTGGAATGTTAGTCTAGGTCTAGCTTATGGTTTGTACTTCTTCTAAGGTCTCGCGAAGAATCTCTGTGGTGTATCCACTCAATCGTGGATATCCAACATGAATCCTTTTACTAAATGTTTATAGGTCTCAATTATTTGACTGGCAATATTTTATTTGTTCTACCAGTTGTGGTTTATCTTATACCAACGGTACTTTATTTGATATCAGTGTAGGTTATTTGATACCAGCTGTGGATATTTGTTATCTAAAAGTGTACTCTATTATAGGTTTTGATCAACTGAACTAGTCATCTTCTGCTTTATCTCGCAGTATTAATTCTATACCAATTGTGGTCTTCTGATATCAACTATGGTCTTCTTATATCTGCTATGGTTTCATAGGTCATCTTCCTCTCTTCAGGGTTTATTTTGCAAGAAACCCACTATGAATATTGTATCCAAAGTGATTTCCCATGCATTCCCCCTTCTATATTCATTATGGACCTGTTTGAGCTTCACCATAATCATTATCTTTCTCACCTTCATGCTTCTTTCGTACTAAAGTACTCCTCTATTGAGGTAAGCATGAGTTTCTGATCATACTTCCTACCGAATATTGTGGTTACTTCCCACAACTTTACTTCCTTTCTCTGATGAACCTCCATCTTATCTTCGTAATCTTCCAAAATTCGTCACTTCCTCACACGAATACCATTACCCTCTAGATCTATAACATCAAGTAAGAATTTGATATTGCAACATGCATTTGCATATCGAAGTCAAACTTCATGTATGGATCTAGTCAAACAATGAAAATCCAATAAAATCCAAGACGATTCAGCTTTGTGTTTATAATACACACCATCATAAGCCCGAATAAAATAGTTGAGTAAGACATCTCTAAACATCAGGCTCTGATGTGTAGTATATAACACCACATAAGATAGGTTTATATCGTGACACTTAGCACGAGTATTTTGGATTCTACTATTCGTCTCAACATTTACCTTAATTGCACATTTGCAATGAGATAAACTTGAAACAAAGTGGTTTGGGATGGTTAAGGTTAACCTAATTTTCTTTGGAAGTACTACTTAACTTAGTATTATTCCATATATAAGTGCTATTGAGGACTATTTGTATGATTCCTCTAGTTCTAATATGGTTACTCTGAATACATATTTATTAGGATATAGTTCCTATACTTCTAAGTGTTTCTATCATAAGCATATGGTCATGATATGCTTGGCACACTTCCATATTTTTGGTACACAGTTCTAGCACTATTGTTGAACAACTGGCTTCTTATTGTACTTATCTTAATTATTTATGATGTTTTAGTCCATCACATAATGACTCTCAAACGAATCATCTATGATTAACAATTCTACCCTGTAAGTAGACACATTTTATTTCTATCTCTCTTACTTACCTCCCATGATTGACTCATCATGGTCAATACTACCTCATATGACTCATAGTTATTACTTACTATCAATTGTTTTACAAGTTTGGATAATTTACTTACCCATTACTTGCATTGGTCTACATCTTCTAGTAAGATATTTACCTTATATACTTATCTTCATCACTTGTTATCTCTTCTATTATAGATCAGAATAACTCTTACTGAATCATAACATATGTTGGTACACATCTTCCAATAGGATAGCTTCCTTATGGTTGTATCCTCTCTTTGGACTACCATGTATTGTATATCAACTGTGATCTACTCATCTATTGTTTTAAGGACTTGTTGATATGCTACATACTTGGAATTAACTACTAGCTTCACTTAAGAAGAATAGGTAGGAAATGTTGACTCAAGTGTGTCAGGATTATTCTCAAGTGAATATCCATCTCAAGTCATAAAATTATTTGGTTTGGCTAAGACAACTTCCTATAGACACTACCAATCCTATAGGTCTCCTTTAAAGGATTTTAATCCTAGGGTCAAAGCATTTGCTCTGATACCAACTGTGGTGACCCGGCATACCACTGCATGGTGTAGTATGCAAGTCCGATATAACACCAATGAAACACCGTTCCACTAGTATTATATCACTCGCAGTGGTACAACGAAACATATGCGGGTCCAAGGTATGTCTATAGAATTACAACATTGACTCTATTACATAAGATCAGCACTGACCTCCTACTTTACAATGAGGTAAAGCTGCAGATAACTCCAGAAGAACGACTCGTAGTCTAGTCTTATCACGAACTCTATTTGTAGAGTACTTCACTAACTATAGAGGCTAAGAATAGACTCTAGCTAAATAGGAGCTAGGTTTAGGAAGCTAGTTCCCTTCTATGACTAAACTAGGTTTTCTCCTTGTTGGATGTGGTATTTGGCTCCTCTGACAGGGTCCTGTCTCGTGAAGTAGTAGTTGACTCCTCGGCCTTTGAGTTGCACTGTAGATCCTCCTTCGATGCCTCCATATCTAAGCAGGGGATTTAATAGTGGAATGAGTACGAGCGTACTCAACAAGTTCATTATAGGAAAGAGGTGTTTAATGCACTAGCTACAGCATTAGACCAGAAAGTCTAATACCAATGCAGGTTTTCATAACCATTTCTTTAAAAGGTTGCTTTTATTCAGAAGAACTATGTCCGTCAGCCTTCACCGGTTTACTAGAACTTCATGGAGCTCCTTTCCGGCCGCGTTCGCAGTTCCATATCCCGGAACAGGGAGTGACAGGTCACGGTTCTTTACACTCTGCAGAGGTGTGTTGCTTTACCCATAAGAGATCTTAACCTTGGTGCCAACCGAGCCGCGAGCTCGTCCACACTTCCTTCGGTGTGAGGCCCGGTATAAGGTCTAGCCAATCATGTTCCTCCGCTACCTCGAACACCCACCCTTTGTTGCATGCCCCGACCCTGGGTCCCCGTCGGTCCTCTTATACCACTTAAGGATGGACCCCGACCACGACAACAGTTTGGGACTCGTTAACCAAACTCCTTCGCCGGTAGCTGCAACCCATCATAGACCGCAATACCGTGGGGACTTAAGGCTTCCCCAGCCCACCGCTTGCACTTCGAGCGACAAGTGTCTACGGACTATGCCGTGGGGACTTAAGGCTTCCCCAGCCTACAACTTGCCCTGACAGATACAAGTGTCTACGGTAAAGCGCATCCGTTGATGAACGAGAGGTGGAAACACTTTTGACTACTCCGTCCCACTCCGGATCTTATGGTTAACACGGATATTACGGCACAAGAATCACTGGCGACATTTGTTGTTTAATCCTAGATGGATATAAGCCCGTGCAATGGAACCTCCACCATATCAACACAATCCATGGTTCCATTGCCCACCACATAGTCATATTCATAGTTATGAAAGTAGTGGTTTTGATTTTTGTGCAATAGTGATAACCATAATACTTTGCAAGTAATTTGATAAAAATACTCAAATGACATGAGCAAGTGATGAACTTGCCTTTCTTGATCGCAAGATTATGCGGGCAAGGTCTTCGATACGCAATAACTCCAAATTCTGAAATAGCATCATCGTCCGATAAGGACGATGTTTAAAAGATTGGCAAGGATGCAATAATGCATAAGTATGAGATGCAATCGCTCTAAGCGTGACCTAACCCCGATGATTTAGGATTAGTGAATTGAAATGATTTGTTTAGAATGTGTTGCACTTTTAGGGTGATTCACAAACAAGGTTCTTATTCAGAATTGGTTGCTTGTTATCATCAACGAGTCTTTGTAATAAATAATAATAACAATAATAGCACATAACAATAACATTTGTATAATCTTAACATGTAATGAATAGTGGTTGGTTTTAGCACTATATGGCATGGTTAATGATTAATTATCACCTACTTCAAAAGAATAACTTTTGAAGAACATGTTCTTTGATAAAGAACAAGTATGATAATTAGGTTGGGTTTATATGGTTGACTATGGTTTCGAGTAGTTGCTTGGAGTAAATATTAGATGGATCCCAACAAAGTTGGAATCATCAACACCTAGGACTTGTAAGGTTAAGATAAGCCTAGGCATCCTAAGCAATTCATTATACAAGGTTGTTGTCAAGGTTGATTTATCTTGCTAATGATAGCTGGCTAGGGTTTATAGGTCCTTATAAGCAGGGTTGGTGATGATTCCTTATTTTCTTCAAAAGAATAACTTTTGAAGAACATACTTCTTAAATAATAGGAAGTATATTAATTAGGGTTGAGGTTGTCTAGGTTTTGCTACTGGATCCACTAAGTAAGGAATTATTGGCTCCTAAATAGGATGGTTCGTAAATATCTCACACTAGTAGAGTTTAGTGTGAATAGTATATGATGCACAATATTGGGTATGGTTGCTATTATGGTTCATCACAAGGGTGTGATGCTAATTAAGGTTCATAAAGGATTATATCCTTGGTGATAGGGATTAGGTTTGATCCTACTTGATCAACTTGGTTTAATGGTTTGCATACATGGAATGCTAAATTGGTAGTGATAGGGTTCTACATTTTATGTGAATATATATATGTCTTTGGTTGCTAATCATGGCCCTATGATAATTGAGTAACATGATCTCATATTCTATCCTAGGATTAGGTTAGAAACAAATTAAGGTTCAATTGGATTAGTGGAGCTAGGGTTCCTAATGAATTAGGGTTTTAGAATACCACATGAAATGATGAGGTTATCACTTTATTTATAATGGAACTAGGGTTTCTTAATTACCCTATAATTATTGGATTAATAACTTCATTATTAAAGTTGAAGTTATTAATAATTTTGGAATAAAAATAATATTGAATTTGGCATTTTATTATTTCTAAAGAATTTATAATTAAGGTAATTATTAATTAGGGTTTAAATTTCCACTAATAAAGATTTAACAAAATAACAAATAAAGAAAAATAGCTTTAATGTTTTCTTTATTTTTCTTACTGGTTTTTATTTGTTTTAGAAGGTTTTACTATTTATTGAATTTTAATTCAATTTAGAATTAAAGAAAAGGCTTATTTAATAAGTATTAAATAGTGAATTTCTAGTTAAAAATATAAATTTCTTTTTATATTTTTATTGGATAGATTTTTCTTTTATAAGAATTTTGATATCTTATTTGCATTTTTCTGAGCTTTTATGAATTTTCTACATTTATTTGAAGTTTCAGTAATTATTAATTTGAAATAAAACACAAGAAAAGCTAAATCTACCGGGCAAGTGCTACCCATAGTCACGGACATGGTGGGCCGGTGGTCCACGTGGACTGCCACGCGAGCAGCGACCGGTCAAAATTGACCAGGGCGTTTGACCCACCGGCGGTTAAACGCCGGCGTGTCCGCGTGCGGCGGCGCCGCCAATTTTTGGCGCCCCGAGACGCGCGGCTAGGCTCCTACCGGTCCCCTCGACACGCTGAGTACAGCGGTGGTTTTTGTTTTTCCAAATGGCCACCGGAGCTTCACCGGTAGACCAACCCGCGGCGGAGCATGATGGCGTGTATTTCACACGTTCGTTGGGGAACCCCAAGAGGAAGGTATGATGCGCACAGCAGCAAGTTTATTTTCTGGAAGAAACCAAGGTTTATCGAACCAGGAGGAGCCAAGAAGCACGTTGAAGGTTGATGGCGGCGGGATGTAGTGCGGCGCAACACCAGAGATTCCGGCGCCAACGTGGAACCTGCACAACACAACCAAAGTACTTTGCCCCAACGAAACGAGTGAGGTTGTCAATCTCACCGGCTTGTCGTAACAAAGGATTAACCGTATTGTGTGGAAGATGATTGTTTGCGAGAAAACGAGTAAAAACAAGTATTGCAAGAGATTGTATTTCAAGTAAAGAGAATTGGACCGGGGTCCACAGTTCACTAGAGGTGTCTCTCCCATAAGACGAACAAGCATGTTGGATGAACAAATTACAGTTGGGCAATTGAAAAATAAAGAGAGCATGACAATGCACATACATATCATGATGAGTATAGTGAGATTTAATTGGGCATTACGACAAAGTACATAGACCGCCATCCAACCGCATCTATGCCTAAAAAGTCCACCTTCGAGTTATCATCCGAACCCCTCCAGATATTAAGTTGCAAAGCAACGGACAATTGCATTAAGTATGGTGCGTAATGTAATCAACAACTACATCCTTAGACATAGCATCAATGTTTTATCCCTAGTGGCAACAAGCACAACACAACCTTAGAACTTTCGTCACTCGTCCTGGTGTCAATGCGGCATGAACCCACTATCGAGCATAAGTACTCCCTCTTGGAGTTAAAAGTAAAAACTTGGCCGGAGCCTCTACTAGAAACGGAGAGCATGCAAGATCATAAACAACACATAAGCATAACTTTGATAATCAACATAACAAGTATTCTCTATTCATCGGATCCCAACAAACGCAACATATAGAATTACATATAGATGATCTTGATCATGATAGGCAGCTCACAAGATCCGACAATGATAGCACAATGGGGAGAAGACAACCATCTAGCTACTGCTATGGACCCATAGTCCAGGGGTAGACTACTCACTCATCACTCCGGAGGCGACCATGGCGGTGTAGATCCTCCGGGAGATGATTCCCCTCTCCGGCAGGGTGCCGGAGGCGATCTCCAGGATCCCCCGAGATGGGATTGGCGGCGGCGGCGTCTCAGTAAGGTTTTCCGTATCGTGGTTTTTCGCATCAGGGGTTTCGCGACGGAGGCTTTAAGTAGGCGGAAGGGCAGAGTCGGAGGGCTGACGAGGGGCCCACACCATAGGGCGGCGCGGCCCCCCCTTGGCCGCGCCGCCTTGTGGTGTCGCCACCTCGTGGCCCCACTTCGTATGCTCTTCGGTCTTCTAGAAGGTTCGTGGCAAAATAGGCCCCTGGGTCTTGATTTCGTCAAATTCCGAGAATATTTCGTTACTAGGATTTCTGGAACCAAAAACAGCAGAAAACAGCAAATGGCACTTCGGCATCTTGTTAATAGGTTAGTTCCACAAAATGCACGAATATGACATAAAGTGTGCATAAAACATGTAGGTATCATCAATAATATGGCATGGAACATAAGAAATTATCGATACGTCGGAGACGTATCAGAGCACTCCGGCGGGATCTCGAATCCTAGGCTACGATTGATGGAAATGCACAAATAAGGGGTCTCTGGGAGCGCACACTCACCCTGAAGCTGATAGGCTGCTCGACGAAGCCCGGTATAGTCGGAGTTGCCCTCACGGACATGATTTCCGGCGAGTACCCGAGAAAGGGAACACTCAAATTCGCCCGATAGAGACCGCCCCTTCTCGATTCTTTCTACCAGGATAATCCTCTCACCGGTGCGCTTCTCCTAGGCTACCTCTCGTGTCCCCGGGGTGGCCTCCTCCGACGAGGTCTTGCTCGACGCCGGCGACATCTGTGAGGTGGTGGCGACAGATATGGAGGGCTAGCGAGCAATTGATTGAGCGGAGGGGCATTAGGGTCTACGGCGGAGCTTATAGCGGCCTTTATAGCACAATGTGAGGCTAGGCTCGGCGTCTCGCCGGCGGCAGTGGCCCTGATGAAGACAGCGATGTAGGTCCTGTTCTGGGCGTGAATCTTGGCGCATAGGGATATGCTTGAACGCGGTCGACTTGCAGCACACTCCCGGATGACTGCGTGAGCTCGACATCGTCCAATGCGGTGGCGCGGGACGTGGCCGAGTTCCTCCTGTGCGTTGTCGACGTTGGGGAAGAAGAGGGGCTCGTTTTTCTTCCTCAACGGATCGGTACGAGGTTTGGGTTGGCTTTGGTCTTGGGCTGGGCTTCGCTGGTGGGCTGCTGCTGGGCAGCGCCACGGGCTGCACAACTAGGTAAGGTCTGGTAAGGTTTTTCCTCCCCTTTTCTGTTTTTTTTTTCTTGTTTTCATTTATTGAATTCTGTTTTGAATCTAATTTGTTTTCAAAATTTTCTTGCAGGTTTCTTATTATGTCAATTCAATTAAGAGGTAGTGTGATGTATTACACCACACTCCTATATGAAGCAAGTATTTTATATTTGTTTACATGTCATGCTTGTTGGCTTAAAAATAAATAGGCATGAGCTTATATTCTTATTTTTAATTTTCTTTTTCCTTGTGAATTCAATTATTTGGATCATTATTGTTGATACTTTCAACTCAAAGTATTTTAAAGGTTGTGTTAAGCCTTGATTTCAATTTAGGGAATTGGTCACTTGCACAAGATTTTATGTGAGCACTCAATGTATTAGGGTTTTATAGTTTCTCTCATAACCCCCTCTTTTTAAGGTTAATACCATCATTATATTTGAAAGTATCTAAGTAGGTAATGTTTCCATCATAGTTGATCTTGGTTACCAAGATAACTAGTTGATCACTACACATCTGGTTTAATTATAGGGCTTAGCATTAGGTGGCTCTTATGATTTGGATTAAAGTACCATGATCACTGTTCTAACCTTGGGTTTAGGTTTTATTTGTGATCACTCAAGTGATACTCAACTAGGGTTGATATTTAGTTCTAGGTTATAGAGATGGGGTGCCTCCATATTACATGTGCTAGGGTTTAATTTTCCCCAACCATGATAGAGTGGTGGCTTACTTTATATCTTATGTGCTTCCCAAATTACTAATAATTAGAGAATTGGTTTTATCTTCTACCAATTTAACTTCTATTATTATCCTCAATTTATCATTAAAGTAACTACATTGGTTATATTTCTTTTTATAGTTAACTTTGGTCATATGGGTATATGGTTTCCCACCATATGAAATATAGTGTTTAACTATAAGGTTTGTCTTAGGTTCATTAATTGATGAATGAAGGAAAATTAGATGTGGTAAGATTCTACTTATTATCACCAAATGGTTCATAAGTAAAGGTTGGGATGTAAGCCTAGATTTGATTACTAGTGATCTCCCTATGATTTCATGTGTAAATGGGATCTACTTATCCTAGTAGGGTTTAACTAATCCTCACATATCTCAAGAGCATGATCATGGATTAGGCATGATCAACTTGTTCTTAATATCTCTACCTCAAGTTCTTAGGGTTTATGATCATTACCCAATTTGTAATGATCAAAGGTTTGGCTTCCTTAAGTATCTCTTATGATCTAGTTTCTCACTTCCAAGATCAAGTGTTGTCTTGAATAATATCTTAGGGTTCCTCTTAAAGATGATTATTTGATTACATGGATGTATATCCAAGTTTTAGCTTAAGGTTTATCTTTGCTTCTCTAACAAATAACATAAAACTCTCACCTCACTAGATTTGATGGATAATAATATGGAATGGAGAAGGATCTATATTTATAGAGTTTAACTCCTTGTCTTGTTTCCATGAATGAAGTGAAATGGATACCATGAGGTTCATGGTAAGATCAAGGATTAGTTTAGGACATGAAAAAGATAAGTGAAGAATAGTTTCTCCAATTAATGTTACTTGATTTCCAATTAAATGGATGTTCATATATTATGGCAAGGAATATCTTGTGGTGATCTTTAATAAGATCAAGTAGTTGATCATTAAGTAAAGTGGTGTTGTGTTGATTATTAGTTCTATTTGATCTAACCCCTTAGATCAAATCCTCTCTACCCAAAACAAGGTCTTAACAAAGTCACATTGAGGTTTATAGCGCTTGACTTGATGAGCTACTTCAATTCCACCAAGGTCAAGTGAAACTTCAGTCATCGTGGATCGTTTTACTTTAAAGCGCGAAAATTCCCAGCATTTTCTATGCATGAATGCAATGCACACATCTATGTCCTCTATTTTTGTAACCCCATTACCTGGGATATTACGGTCTCTACCCCTTAAACTAAACTTCGTCCTCGAAGTTTGATATCTCTCACGTTTCGGAGTGTGGATCCGACTTGTGCGGACTACATATTTTCTCAAACTCCTTGGTGATCTCACTCGGATATAATTGAATATATCCCTTGTCCAGATTCTTCCTGGAATCCATTAGGATTTGTCTCTCGAACATAAGTTTCTAACTCCGAGTTCTATGAGTTTCTCTCGGAATCAAATAATACTTGTCTCTCGAACCATGGCTCTTACTTTGATTCATTGATTTCTTCCAACTATTATAATCTTGTTTCCTTTCTCATTGAATATTCAATGATTAGGACTTTTACTGGTCCTGACGGTCTTAATTGAGGACTAATTGGATAACAATCTCCTATTTGAAAAAATAGGTCTTTGTTTTCCCTTACTACCAAAAGTGCAATAATGGTACTTGGTAAGGTACTTAACATGGAATGGTCGTGATGGTTTATTTTCCTAAGAATAGATTAGACTCATTTAGTCCATCCAATCATGGTTTACAGCTGATACCTATAACTATTTTGGGTTATTTAGGTTCCATGAAAGGAATCCTTCAAATAGACTTTAATTTTGGTATGGTCAAGCTCCTTCATTCTTTGGCCATCTTGTGCCTGTATTTGTTCTACAGATATTTTCTTCGTCCAACTTCATTTACCTAAGTTTACTTGAGTTATCGTATTTCTGAGTAAATATTACTCACTTACTCAAGTTATAGTCATCTTCTTACTTCCTCGAGGTATAAACCTCGGCTTCTGGTCTGACATCCCTCTGAAGGTAGTGTTCGATAATCTTATCAAAATAAGATCGAACTTCCTCTCGATCCGGACCTTCTTCATCTATCTTGCTCAAAATATTGAGTTAGGGTACATCAAACTCAGTCTTTACTCTACCCCTTAGAGTTTTCTTATGGTCTTCAACTCCTTTTCCTCCAACCATTGGACTTATGGTTGGAATGTTAGTCTAGGTCTAGCTTATGGTTTGTACTTCTTCTAAGGTCTCGCGAAGAATCTCTGTGGTGTATCCACTCAATCGTGGATATCCAACATGAATCCTTTTACTAAATGTTTATAGGTCTCAATTATTTGACTGGCAATATTTTATTTGTTCTACCAGTTGTGGTTTATCTTATACCAACGGTACTTTATTTGATATCAGTGTAGGTTATTTGATACCAAATTTGTGGATATTTGTTATCTAAAAGTGTACTCTATTATAGGTTTTGATCAATCTGAACTAGTCATCTTCTCGCTTTATCTCGCAGTATTAATTCTATACCAATTGTGGTCTTCTGATATCAACTATGGTCTTCTTATATCTCGCTATGGTTTCATAGGTCATCTTCCTCTCTTCGTGGTTTATTTTGCAAGAAACCCACTATGAATATTGTATCCAAAGTGATTTCCCATGCATTCCCCCTTCTATATTCATTATGGACCTGTTTGAGCTTCACCATAATCATTATCTTTCTCACCTTCATGCTTCTTTCGTACTAAAGTACTCCTCTATTGAGCTAAGCATGAGTTTCTGATCATACTTCCTACCGAATATTGTGGTTACTTCCCACAACTTTACTTCCTTTCTCTGATGAACCTCCATCTTATCTTCGTAATCTTCCAAAATTCGTCACTTCCTCACACGAATACCATTACCCTCTAGATCTATAGCATCAAGTAAGAATTTGATATTGCAACATGCATTTGCATATCGAAGTCAAACTTCATGTATGGATCTAGTCAAACAATGAAAATCCAATAAAATCCAAGACGATTCAGCTTTGTGTTTATAATACACACCATCATAAGCCTGAATAAAATAGTTGAGTAAGACATCTCTAAACATCAGGCTCTGATGTGTAGTATATAACACCACATAAGATAGGTTTATATCGTGACACTTAGCACGAGTATTTTGGATTCTACTATTCGTCTCAACATTTACCTTAATTGCACATTTGCAATGAGATAAACTTGAAACAAAGTGGTTTGGGATGGTTAAGGTTAACCTAATTTTCTTTGGAAGTACTACTTAACTTAGTATTATTCCATATATAAGTGCTATTGAGGACTATTTGTATGATTCCTCTAGTTCTAATATGGTTACTCTGAATACATATTTATTAGGATATAGTTCCTATACTTCTAAGTGTTTCTATCATAAGCATATGGTCATGATATGCTTGGCACACTTCCATATTTTTGGTACACAGTTCTAGCACTATTGTTGAACAACCGGCTTCTTATTGTACTTATCTTAATTATTTATGATGTTTTAGTCCATCACATAATGACTCTCAAACGAATCATCTATGATTAACAATTCTACCACCGTAAGTAGACACATTTGATTTCTATCTCTCTTCCTTACCTCTCATGATTGACTCATCATGGTCAATACTACCTCATATGACTCATAGTTATTACTTACTATCAATTGTTTTACAAGTTTGGATAATTTACTTACCCATTACTTGCATTGGTCTACATCTTCTAGTAAGATATTTACCTTATATACTTATCTTCATCACTTGTTATCTCTTCTATTATAGATCAGAATAACTCTTACTGAATCATAACATATGTTGGTACACATCTTCCAATAGGATAGCTTCCTTATGGTTGTATCCTCTCTTTGGACTACCATGTATTGTATATCAACCGTGATCTACTCATCTATTGTTTTAAGGACTTGTTGATATGCTACATACTTGGAATTAACTACTAGCTTCACTTAAGAAGAATAGGTAGGAAATGTTGACTCAAGTGTGTCGAGGATTATTCTCAAGTGAATATCCATCTCAAGTCATAAAATTATTGGGTTTGGCTAAGACAACTTCCTATAGACACTACCAATCCTATAGGTCTCCTTTAAAGGATTTTAATCCTAGGGTCAAAGCATTTGCTCTGATACCAACCGTGGTGACCCGGCATACCACCGCATGGTGTAGTATGCAAGTCCGATATAACACCAATGAAACACCGTTCCACTAGTATTATATCACTCAGAGTGGTACAACAGAAACATATGCGGGTCCAAGGTATGTCTATAGAATTACAACATTGACTCTATTACATAAGATCAGCACAGCCTCCTACTTTACAATGAGGTAAAGCTGCAGATAACTCCAGAAGAACGACTCGTAGTCTAGTCTTATCACGAACTCTATTTGTAGAGTACTTCACTAACTATAGAGGCTAAGAATAGACTCTAGCTAAATAGGAGCTAGGTTTAGGAAGCTAGTTCCCTTCTATGACTAAACTAGGTTTTCTCCTTGTTGGATGTGGTATTTGGCTCCTCCGACGAGGTCCTCGTCTCGTGAAGTAGTAGTTGACTCCTCGGCCTTTGAGTTGCACCGTAGATCCTCCTTCGATGCCTCCATATCTAAGCGAGGATTTAATAGTGGAATGAGTACGAGCGTACTCAACAAGTTCATTATAGGAAAGAGGTGTTTAATGCACTAGCTACGGCATTAGACCAGAAAGTCTAATACCAATGCAGGTTTTCATAACCATTTCTTTAAAAGGTTGCTTTTATTCAGAAGAACTATGTCCGTCAGCCTTCACCGGTTTACTAGAACTTCATGGAGCTCCTTTCCGGCCGCGTTCGCAGCTCCATATCCCGGAACAGGGAGTGACAGGTCACGGTTCTTTACACTCTGCAGAGGTGTGTTGCTTTACCCATAAGAGATCTTAACCTTGGTGCCAACCGAGCCGCGAGCTCGTCCACACTTCCTTCGGTGTGAGGCCCGGTATAAGGTCTAGCCAATCATGTTCCTCCGCTACCTCGAACACCCACCCTTTGTTGCATGCCCCGACCCTGGGTCCCCGTCGGTCCTCTTATACCACTTAAGGATGGACCCCGACCACGACAACAGTTTGGGACTCGTTAACCAAACTCCTTCGCCGGTAGCCGCAACCCATCATAGACCGCAATACCGTGGGGACTTAAGGCTTCCGCAGCCCACCGCTTGCACTTCGAGCGACAAGTGTCTACGGACTATGCCGTGGGGACTTAAGGCTTCCCCAGCCTACTGCCTTGCCCCGACGGATACAAGTGTCTACGGTAAAGCGCATCCGTTGATGAACGAGAGGTGGAAACACTTTTGACTACTCCGTCCCACTCCGGATCTTATGGTTAACACGGATATTACGGCACAAGAATCACTCGGCGACATTTGTTGTTTAATCCTAGATGGATATAAGCCCGTGCAATGGAACCTCCACCATATCAACACAATCCATGGTTCCATTGCCCACCACATAGTCATATTCATAGTTATGAAAGTAGTGGTTTTGATTTTTGTGCAATAGTGATAACCATAATACTTTGCAAGTAATTTGATAAAAATACTCAAATGACATGAGCAAGTGATGAACTTGCCTTTCTTGATCGCAAGATTATGCAGGCAAGGTCTTCGATACGCAATAACTCCAAATTCTCGAAATAGCATCATCGTCCGATAAGGACGATGTTTAAAAGATTGGCAAGGATGCAATAATGCATAAGTATGAGATGCAATCGCTCTAAGCGTGACCTAACCCCGATGATTTAGGATTAGTGAATTGAAATGATTTGTTTAGAATGTGTTGCACTTTTAGGGTGATTCACAAACAAGGTTCTTATTCAGAATTGGTTGCTTGTTATCATCAACAGGTGCTGTAATAAATAATAATAACAATAATAGCACATAACAATAACATTTGTATAATCTTAACATGTAATGAATAGTGGTTGGTTTTAGCACTATATGGCATGGTTAATGATTAATTATCACCTACTTCAAAAGAATAACTTTTGAAGAACATGTTCTTTGATAAAGAACAAGTATGATAATTAGGTTGGGTTTATATGGTTGACTATGGTTTCAGGTAGTTGCTGGAGTAAATATTAGATGGATCCCAACAAAGTTGGAATCATCAACACCTAGGACTTGTAAGGTTAAGATAAGCCTAGGCATCCTAAGCAATTCATTATACAAGGTTGTTGTCAAGGTTGATTTATCTTGCTAATGATAGCCGGCTAGGGTTTATAGGTCCTTATAAGCAGGGTTGGTGATGATTCCTTATTTTCTTCAAAAGAATAACTTTTGAAGAACATACTTCTTAAATAATAGGAAGTATATTAATTAGGGTTGAGGTTGTCTAGGTTTTGCTACTGGATCCACTAAGTAAGGAATTATTGGCTCCTAAATAGGATGGTTCGTAAATATCTCACACTAGTAGAGTTTAGTGTGAATAGTATATGATGCACAATATTGGGTATGGTTGCTATTATGGTTCATCACAAGGGTGTGATGCTAATTAAGGTTCATAAAGGATTATATCCTTGGTGATAGGGATTAGGTTTGATCCTACTTGATCAACTTGGTTTAATGGTTTGCATACATGGAATGCTAAATTGGTAGTGATAGGGTTCTACATTTTATGTGAATATATATATGTCTTTAGTTGCTAATCATGGCCCTATGATAATTGAGTAACATGATCTCATATTCTATCCTAGGATTAGGTTAGAAACAAATTAAGGTTCAATTGGATTAGTGGAGCTAGGGTTCCTAATGAATTAGGGTTTTAGAATACCACATGAAATGATGAGGTTATCACTTTATTTATAATGGAACTAGGGTTTCTTAATTACCCTATAATTATTGGATTAATAACTTCATTATTAAAGTTGAAGTTATTAATAATTTTGGAATAAAAATAATATTGAATTTGGCATTTTATTATTTCTAAAGAATTTATAATTAAGGTAATTATTAATTAGGGTTTAAATTTCCACTAATAAAGATTTAACAAAATAACAAATAAAGAAAAATAGCTTTAATGTTTTCTTTATTTTTCTTACTGGTTTTTATTTGTTTTAGAAGGTTTTACTATTTATTGAATTTTAATTCAATTTAGAATTAAAGAAAAGGCTTATTTAATAAGTATTAAATAGTGAATTTCTAGTTAAAAATATAAATTTCTTTTTATATTTTTATTGGATAGATTTTTCTTTTATAAGAATTTTGATATCTTATTTGCATTTTTCTCGAGCTTTTATGAATTTTCTACATTTATTTGAAGTTTCAGTAATTATTAATTTGAAATAAAACACAAGAAAAGCTAAATCTACCCGGCAAGTGCTACCCATAGTCACAGCATGGTGGGCCGGTGGTCCACGTGGACTGCCACGCGAGCAGCGACCGGTCAAAATTGACCAGTGGCGTTTGACCCACCGGCGGTTAAACGCCGGCGTGTCCGCGCAGGCGGCGCCGCCAATTTTTGGCGCCCAGGACGCGCGGCTAGGCTCTCACCGGTCCCCTCGACACGCCTGAGTACAGCGGTGGTTTTTGTTTTTCCAAATGGCCACCGGAGCTTCACCGGTAGACCAACCCGCGGCG